>NC_136240.1:19407500-19730000 GCF_053564925.1 Oryzias latipes | reverse complement strand
GCTTCATATTATAGCATTTGTAAGCTATGAACTGGTGCTAAATGTGAGTAAAGTATTAATCATTTGGTGTAGCCTCCCTTTAAGATATGCAATTAAAATAATTTTCTGGAAAAACAAACCTCTTGGACTTTGGCGCCTTTTGAACTAACCGATTCAATTGAGGATTTAAAACCTTTTATTGTTGGTAATCAGTAGATGCCAATAAGAAGAAAATGTGAATTATAATGTATTTATTTTCAGCTTCTGAAGGGATAAAGTGCAAACAATCAGCAAAAAAGTATTCTGAAGGCCACTGCAAATTCCCTCTGGGCAGTCAACAGCTGAATAGTTAATTTTGCATGGTTTTCCACTGTTATCCTTCAAAGGAAAGTATCTGGATCAAGCCGTGCACATGGTTAACATTAGCACCTGACTCCTTGTTTCATGCTCAAAAGAGGAAAAAAAAACTTTCTGGGAAAGCCCTTTATTAACATTTATGGGAAACCTTTTGGCCCACCTCATTTTTTTCTTTTCACTTTTACGATTAAAACACGTCCTCCTTTTCCTCCATTTCCTCACAAGACCGTGCAGAATGTTCAACTTCAAATGGATGTTTTGGGAAATCCATCATAATGGGCAGATGGTCTATACTGAGCCTGGCAAGCTGTAGCTTTTTATTCCATTTGGGATCCCGTCCAGTCCATTTTTTGGAAAGTGAGGGTGTAACTATGTGGCATGGAGAATTTTTCTCTTAGCTGAGGACACAGTTTCCATCTTTTTTTTGTTTTGTTTTTTTGGTTCTGGACAGAGTAAAGACAAAAAAATTGCTGGAACACCTCAACGATGAAAAGAATGCAGATGTGAAAATACATCAACAGCTTTTCTTGCACTTCTTGGCGGGACATGTGGATTTAAAAAATAGTCTAATACTAAGGTTGGGTTTCCTCAAATTTTGGTTTGTTTTTAATGCTGATATTGAGAACCCCAATAGCATAAAGAAAAAGCAACAAAATCAGAACACGCACTAGGAGGGATTTTAGAGAGGACAGCTTGTGTCTCACGTAGCCCACATATCTAGCAAGTTTTAAATTCTCTAAACCTGGCTATCCATATTATCCTTCTTGACTGGTGTTGCTTTCGTGAACCCTTAACCCCCTCAAGCTTCCACATTCTCTCAGGGAATCTACAGCACAGGCTAGGAGGACTCCTATGTGAAACAGGAAAGCATTGGTTGGACCTTTTATGACTCACACAAACCTTCCACCTGGGTTCACAAACCTTTTCTTTCCTCACTCTTTTCCTAAAATATGAAACACACTTTTTCTTGGCTGGAAGAGGCCATGGTAGCTGAGCCTTCAGGACATATAAATCCTGGCAAACCATTGCAGAGTGTTTTTTGGTTGGACATTCTGTTCTGTGGCACACCTTGGGCCTCACAACTCTTGAGACAACCGAACTGTGTGGGAGATCTGGGTATTTTTATTTTAATCTTTCCATGTCCCTAAAGCCATGGAACCAAAACAAACACAATGGGGATTCCTACTCAAATAATTTCAATTGAACCGTCCTCTGTACAAGTGAGACTCATCCCACACTTTTTCTGTAAGGATAATAAAAGCCAGCGAATCATGGTGCTCCAGATGATTGACAGACGTGTAAATGAGAGTTTTCAGGTCATTTTTAGGGCTTAAGCCAAAATGTACTACAATCTATTCTTTCTGGGGAATGTTTCCTGAAGCATTCATGCAGCAGTCCCCTTTGCAATCTGTCCGATTTAGGAAGTTTTAAAAATGAAAGAGGTTTAAATGGGTTTGTGTGAAATTTTGCTGCGTTAAAAAAAGTGGAAAAGTGCAGCAACTGCGTGTTTCCCATGCTTTATCTGTCTATTTCTGGAATAAAGTAGAGCCTAAAAAGATAAGTCACTACATCTCTACAGCTTGTTTTCAGGGACAAACCCTATATGTAACTTATTCTTTCTGAGCATTTCTACAGATTCTTTTCTTTAATGTTAAAATTCTTCATCCAAGCTGATAAATGTGATAAATAAAAAGGTCTGGCTATCAGAGAAAAACTTGAGTTTTGCTCTGTACGCACATCCCATATCTATGAAACTTGAAACTACTTTTTAATTGGTGTCACTGAGCGCACAAAAGGTTGTAAAGGATTAGAGGAGGTTTAAAGGAGTGACTATGAAGGCTCGTGTGTTGCTCCTCTTGACATCTATTAGCAACAGCTGACGTCCAAACAGCCTGCATTACAGCAGCACTGGCAGAACTTAGTGGATTTTTTTTCTCTTAAAAACAGCCAAATCAGCATGAAGACTTGGCAGCATGTGAATGTGATGTGTAATAAACGTTCCCATTTGTGTTAGTAACATTTTAGTTGAAATATTGTTTTAGAGGACCTGTTGAGTGAAGAAGCAGAAGCGTATTTTTTTATGGGCTTTTAGTTTATTGCCTTTCTTTTTTGTTTGGGTATAGGAATTTAATCTGCGGGGGTCAAATCCAATGAACATTGAAAAGGTCAGTGCCGAGTGGAGAAGTATTTACCAAAGCTCCATTCTTCTGTTTTTCTCCACGCAAGCGGCTCACATCTATTTGAACCTGTCTGCATCACTCTGTTGCTGGACAGTTGGTTGCCTGCAGCTCCCCTGTATTTGTGGAGCCGTCACAGTAAGAAGCAGTCAGGACACACCGTCTTTGCAACCCTGCTGATTGGAGCGAGCACTTTATTTTCTCTGAGACAGACATTTGAATTGTCAAACATTCTCATGTTTCGGTTTATTTTTGTAGTACTCAGCCCTGTTTGGTGTCTACGTGAGGCTGCCTGTGACCCGCAGCATGTTGGAGTACGTAGTGTTCATTCAAAGAATGTTCCTTAGTATGTTCTCAACAGTCTACTCTCTATCATTTTCTCAAGCTATGTAATTTAGGCATTTGGCATCATCTTTTAATATTAAATTTAATTTTATTTGTATAAATAAATTGTAAAATCACAACAACAGTTGTCTCAATGGGCTTTGTATCAGTAATTGTAAAGTAAACATAAAAAAAAGGATCATGAATACATACTGTAGAATTCAATGGGAAAATGCTAAACTGAGCTAACTAAACAGACTAAACTAAACTGGGCATTCCTGCCCTTTGACCCTCCTTTGCTGTAAGGAAAAACTCCTAAATAAACGGATTCCAGAAAAAAAAACGAAGAAACCTCAGGGGTGCCCCCACATGAAGGAGGGATCCTCCCCAAGGACGGACAGGCGATGTACCAGAACTCTTAGAGAAGAATTAACTTATCTAACTCTACAACTACATGTTTAAAGTCCAGCAGATGAGCTTCATCCAGATGGAGTTGGGGGATGGCCGGGGGCACGAGACGAGCCAGAGGCAGGATCCACAGCCAACTGTAGGAGCAGTAGTAGAGGCTAGCCAGAGACGAGGTACTTGGTCAGGTACAGAAGCATGGGCATGCCAACTGGAAAGGGGGTGGGAAAGAGGGACAGTACATGAATCGGACTGCACCAGAGCCATGGAGAACTAAATGTTAAATAATGATCAAGAATAGAGGAGAGAAGGAGAGTAGAAGTAGGCGAGAATAGAGGACAGAACCCCAGTTCCCCATACTTTCCCCAGCTTCGAACTTCTAGCAGCCTATGAACAACTAATTGTTATTGTAAAGTTTAATTTAAACAAATTAACAGTAAGGTCAATATTCTCTGAACACTAAAAATTCTAGATTCAACTGGGAGCCAGTGAAGTCAAGCTAACACAGGAGTGATGTGTTCTCTTCTGCTAATTCCTGTTAACCATCCACTTGCTGCATTCTGAACAAGATGAAGACATCTTAAGGAACTTTTAGCCCATGCTGCTAACAAAGAGTTAGAGTAATCCAGCCTAGACGTAACAAACTCATGGATGAGTTTTTCAGCATCCCTCTTATTATATTTACTATATTTCTGATCTTAGCTAAATTGTGCAGGTAGAAAAATGCAGTTTTACATACCTGAGATATGTGAGCCCAATGAGTAAACCCATGTATTTTCCCCATTTACTAGTCCTTTTTCTACAAAGTCTATAATTCTGAAATTTTGGACTTTTTTGTTTGTTTGTTTCGCTTGTAATTCTGTCTTTTTTTTAAGTTACTGTCATTCGGCAAATCAGCCTCAGTGTGAGATTCAACTGTACTGTTAATCTAAATTACTAAAATATTTATACCTTGTTTAACTGATACCTTAAAATTTGATGTGGGCAGAGTAAAGGAATTCTTTTTTGTCTAGCAAATTTTAGTTTATGGATCAAAGTTTAGTCACAAACCTAAGTAAATGGAGGCAGTTTTCTACTGAACCTCTAGAGGGACACAACATAAAGATGTCAATTAAACACGTTATATGTTTTCTTTTTTTGTTGTTCTTGCAGAAAATTATGTTTAAAACCCCTTAAACTGTTTAGAATGCAACATTTACTTTTAGAAACTGGATCATTTCTAAAGTGAAGAAGTAATTTAGACAGTATTTCTCAGATGTTGCCTTATTCTGTGCACTGCAAGGCACATCTTAAAACCTCTAATTCTTTTTCGAAAAAACACCAGTGCAGTTTATAACCAGGAGTGCCCTATGGTGCTGAAAATATGGTATATCAAAATAGCAACCATCTGGGAACAAAAAAGACTGCATGTGATGCAAAGGGGGTCTAAGGGCAGGGATGCCAGTACAGCTTAGTCAGTTTGTTAGTTCAATTTAGTATTTTCCTATTGAACTCTATATATTCATGATCCTTTTGAGTTCATGTTTCACTTTTTCAATTATCGATACGAAGCCCATTGAGACGACTGTTTTTGTGAATTTGGGCTATACAAATAAAATTGAATTTAATTGAATTGAATGAGGATTTTAAAGTTAAAATGTTTTAGGTTTAAATAGCTAAAGGAATTATCACACTATAGAAAAAGACAAATGGTCTTTTAGAGCAGTGTTTTTCAACCAGTGTGCCGTGGCATACTAGTGTGCCGTGGGAAATTGCCCTCATTAACTGATCTAAAAACATTTTCCATCTACAGGATAGCAGCTCTGTGTTCATCCAAACAGGCCCTGATAAAACACTGAGTAGTTAGGAATATGAAAGATCATAAAATACTTTTTTCTTTGTGTTTATTTGATTCTAATTAAAGACATTTTGATAAGAATGCCGGTACCGCGATTTGGCTGCAGTTAAAACTGTTTGCGGAAAAGTCCCGCCCCTTTAACTGTCTCCGCCAATCATTTTTGAAGGCTTAATCACATGTCATCAGTCTGACCAATCAGAAGTGGTTAAAGTCTTCACTTCCTTGTTCTGATTCTGCTCAAAAAGTCTCTCAGTTCTAACAAAAATACCAGCTAAAGCTCGTCTTTAGCAGTGTAGCTTTCCACAGAATCCGGTGTCAGACCGTGGAACAAGTAAACAAAACAATGAAGCTCAGAGACGCGAGTCTTTCTGCAGTTTTCACACTACGTCTCCCATGATGCATTGGCTTAAAGGGACAGTGTCAGCGCACAATGAGTTGTCCTTGTTACAGTTTTTCTCAGTCGCTTTAGTACAATTCTCAGATCAGAATTGAAGTTTGCAAATACGTATGTGCATTTCTCAAAACAATTTGTACAAACAGCAAAACACTATGGATTTCTTGCAAAAGCCTGTAACTTGCTCAAAATCTTTAATTCATCTCTCAAAACTAAGTCTTTCTGTCATTGAACATGTCAGTGCCATCAGAATGTCAAGTCCTTGTGTCATTGTCTACGAACAAGACAGTCAAATTACTTAGTCATGTTGTCAATATTACTGTGTACTTTAGAGGGAGGTTCTGATGTAAACTATGGCTAAAGTTTTGATGACAATTATTGTAAAATGTAAGTTACACCTTTTTTGTTTGATTGCAAGAGACTGGACAAGATTCACATTTACACTTTTATTGTTCATATTGTAATTTGTTGACAGACCCTGTCATACCAACATAGAAAAAACCCACTGCAAACAGTAACACAAAGGGGAAAAAAAAGATAGGACATTATTCTGTACAACAGTACAGGCAGTGCAGTAGGAATTGGTGTGGTCTTCCTACACCTCTTGTCGTTCCTGTATGTTAGGCCACAAATTCTCATCCACATCACAGTGAATATCCTCTCTTGCAATGCAGTGAAATATGTTTGTCACATTATGACAACTTGGTCAGCCATTTTGCAGTTAATGACTTATACGATGAACTAATGACTAGGTGTTTTGAGGAGTAAGACTATTGCACAGTGAACTATATAATACATTTTGATCAACATGACATAAACAATTGATAATGTAGCAAAGAGCAGAGAATTGTTCATAATCATTTGCATGGATGTACCAAAGCAATTGCAACTTGTTTAAAGAAGTGAGAAACTGCTTATATGATGTGCTGAAGTGACATCATGATGTGAAGATTGAACAAATAGTCTTGGGAATTTCATTCTGATCTGAGAATTGTACTAAAGCGACTGAGAAAAACTGTAAACGTCTTGAAACCACAACGAACAAACATCAGTTTCTAAATTTTCTAACTTAACTTTTATTTCATCTTTTAGAAAAAACAGCCGCAATTTCCTGCTTTTTCTGCCACAATTATCACAAAATTGCACGTGAGATTGCGGGGGGGGGGGGCTGTCGATCAATACAAACCATGAGTTTCTGCTATTTTTTTTTTTTTGATGCTGGTGTGCCGCGGGATTTTTGTCAAGGTTAAAGTGTGCCGTGGCTCAAAAAAGGTTGAAAAACACTGTTTTAGAGAGTCATTTCCTTCTGTTAGGTGATTTCATATGACAGTTAATTTATGAAAGCTGGGAACCGTATATAAGTGATTTTGTTTCCATGTTAAGCGTCAGTGTAAGCTCAAATAATGACTAGTTCTTTCCTATCAAAGCCTCTGAAATTGAACTACTAGTCTATTTTGCACATGCCACACATCCTCCAAACTTACTGACGTTAATACTAGTGTTTTTCAGGCCAGAAGATCGGAAAGGAATGTTCTTCTTCCAAAGGCTCTATGTCCCAGTAGCATACATTTGTGAAATTTAGCAACATTTCTTCATAAAGAAAATTCTAAATGTGTGTACCTTTAGCTCTACATTGATTTTCAGGCCCACTTCAGTAATAAAATCATGCAACATGTTTTATTTATAGATAGATAGATAGATAGATAGATAGATAGATAGATAGATAGATAGATAGATAGATAGATAGATAGATAGATAGATAGATAGATAGATAGATAGAGATGACATATTGCATTTGTCAGTCACCACTTCTGCAAGTTGTCCCACTAAAAAAAAAGAATGTCTGTTTCATGATGGATGACAGTGTCCCTGATATCCTGATCACAAAGTGGATCTGGCTGTTACTGAGACAGCCTGCCAAATCCTTGTGGTTGATTTGTTGCCTGGTTGCTGGATTCCTTTCTGTTTATTGTGCATTTCAGCAATTTTACCCACTTGTTAATGTTCATACAAGACATAGGATTGTAGAGTCAGGGTACATCATGATATGGTTAACCACAGTTACAAAACAGTCTTTCAACAAGGATTTGTCAACAATGTTCCAAAAATTGTCTACGCACTGGTTGTTTACTTTCTTAGATTTTTTTCCCAATTTCATGGAATTGTCTCATCTCTGGCCTTGTCTTGGCTAAATCTGACACCCCCAAAGACAGCACTTGGCCTGCCCTTTTCTTGCATCGTTCTACCCATGTCCATCCAACAAAAAGCAGAACTAATTTTTTAGATTGTTGAATGACGTCAGAGACTTTGTATGTGAAAGGTTTTGATTGCAGACCCTCATTCCTGCACAGTGAAGATGTGCGTCTCTGCACTCATCCTAAATTCCATTTTGTTTTTTATAATGCACGACAGTCATTCCATCGCTTGTTAAATTTTGCATTAAGGTTCTAGTATCTGTTACCATCACCAGTGCCAACCGTGCGTCAAATGTTCAGCCAAAGCTTTAGCTGTGACGCACAAATGAAACTTTTCTTCAAGACTGTTTAACAAACAATTCTGTTTTTTTTGTTCTTTTAATCACAAACTCATTTTTAAGCACATTGTGTTTATCACTTGGAAATCTCATCCTTTGAAAGAACCACAAAGGATTTCAGTGGTTGGATTACCCTGGGATCATTTGACTCAGCAGATTCCCTAACAAGGCAGATATTTCACAAGTGACCAAAACAAAAAATAATGATGCGTTATATAATGCGTAGAGTTTAATCAAAATTCTCTCTTTTCACCAACTGGCCCTATTTGCCTCTTTAAAATGGTATTTTATTAATTGACAAACTATGGCAGTAAGCTGTCATTCAAAGAGCTAAAGCTCCTTGTGTGTGAGCTTCGGGAATGTTGTACCCCCATTAAACTGGAGCGTGGGACTCTGTTGCCTGGTGCAGGGAGGCTAGGATGACCCTCAGGAATGCCATTGTTGGGTCTCTCAATTCCCTTTCCAAATGCACCGTGCTCTATCAGACTGATGGTCCCTTTTAGCAGAATGCGATATCCACGGGTACCATGGCGAGGGAGGGGAGAATTAGTCCATAAAAAGCCCCAAATAAAAGGCTGTTCTCTCTGCTCCGTCTCCCCTCTCCTGGGCTGGAACGGCAGGAATGTGGCAGGCAGACCGGCTGGCCCTCAGAGCTCTCAGCTCCTAATGAATTTTAAGACCTTTTTCATTCAAAACAGGGTGCCAGCTAACTGTAAGCCGCCTGGCCGAGCACTCAGAGGGGGATAAGAAGAGAGATGTGGGAGCACAGGATGACTGGAGGAAAAAGAGAAAGAGCAGGACTGCCAATGTGAACTGGCACCTGGGCAGACTTCAGTATTGGATATCCCCTGACAGAGGAAGATAATAGACCAGTCCGCATGAAAAGTCACTGTGAAAGTATTCCTGACCCCGCCATGATGGTCTTAAGAGAATAGAGGATATGTGAGATAAAGACTGAGTGTAGGATAAGGGAAAAACAGGTTAGTGAAATTCATTCAAACAAAATAGGACATTATAGAGAAAGGATGACATTTGCGTGTTTAGATCTACATTGAAATTTGGCCCTTGGCAGTCATTTAGGTTACTAAAGTCAGAAAACACACTTTCTGAAATGTAAAACATATGAAATATCTATTTTCAGCCCTGATATAATGTAATGTTGATTTTGACAAAACATCATTTAGAAAAGGTGCATAGGTGCCAAGTTCATGCTGAAACACGCTAGTAGTTTGTTTGGGAACCACACAAATTATTATTACCAAAGAAGAAATATGAGAATATTTAGCCAGTATTTGGCAACTTGGTAGAATAAAGAAGCTTTTAAATTGTAGGGGCCAACACATAAAGGTTCTTGGTTGAATTTAATCTAGGATAGTTCTGTGCGAAGGTTTTAGGTTGGTTTTCTGTCATCTTCCTGTTATCCACAGATGTGCTCATAGAGTGGATTATTCAATTTCACATGTCTGCTGGTCTGACTGTGAGCACGCCTGGTGATCTGTTCCTGTTGTAAACCAACCCTTTCCCACTAAAGACACGGACAGGATCCCACTATCTCATAGGAGGGGACATGTATGGAAAATAGATAAATGTAAGATATTGGTGTAATAAGCTTAAGAACAACCGATGTCGGTTGTATTCATTAGCTGCTTTGTAGTTAAAGAACACCTGCTGTTATCTCTGACAGTAACTTGGCTTTGACCCCAGTACTGTAGGTACAGCAAACAGACAGGGTTATGAGTTTGAGTTATCTTTTGATATAATGTTACAATGTACAAGACATGGGATCCAGGTTTTGACATACTTCTGTCTGGGAACTTTCCTGTCATGTATTCAGTTACAGTCGTGTGGGGGAAAAATCAATAGACCCATAAAATGGAACAGTGATTAAAAAGTGCTGAAAATGTGCTTTTGGCCATTTGTATTTGTAAACTGTTAATTCATGGTATATTTCTATATATGTAGTTTATTACCCTGACAGCTGAAGGCACATATTTTAATGGAAAGGGTATTAACTAGCATTTCCCAAGACTATAGCAAAGACAGAGACCTGAAAATGTTAAATTATTACATAACAGTGCTAATGTTCATTTTTGGATCTGCTTTCAAGAAAGAAATATGTTCATTTATTGAACTCTCCAAGGTTATGTATTTATTGTAGTGCCTTCTCTTAATACAGTAAGATTGCTGAGCAAGTCCTTTACCTATTTTATTCAAATATTAATTACTTGGGCCATCTTACTCCCAATTCATCAAAAGTTACAAATAAACCGATTAACAATTAAAAATTTATCTAAAAAACTGGTGAGACTGAGTATAATATACGCACTATATTTATATTGATTATGGCAATATTTTTTGCTACATTGAAGGGCTCAATTTTCACACCATTGTTTGTCTTCAACAGAAAGGAAATCCAAAACAATGATAATACCATAAGTTTCATATTCTCTGGTTTTCCTTGAAAAAAAGCTGCCTTTAACATGCACTTACACAAGCACATTTGGAATTTAAATTGATCTACATGGACTCAATGCCTTGGTTGAGTCCTCTTGAACAATAGACACTGTCACTTTAAAGAAATCGGAGGCAAAAATTTGTCTTGTGCTATCCAGAATTTTGGAACGATTTGAGGCAAAGGCTAAAACGTGCCAAAAACAAGATAGAGAAAAAAAAATAAGGAGGAAGCACTTGTGTGTAATGCCTGATTAGGAAAGATAAGCCCTCTCAAGAAGATCAAATCAGTTCTTATCTCCCTGACATGAAATAAACACACACTGTTCGCTGCACGCTGGCCTCACAGATTCTAAAGAATGCCAAAGGTATTTTTGAAAATATCTCGAGTTTCTGACTGCGTTGTAGGGATTGATGGAGAATTTCTGATGGAGAGGAACAGCACTCCTCTAATTTGACACTCAAAAACAATATATTATGTGATGTCAGCAAACATTCAAGCATGCACTTGCTCTTTACTATCCCTGACTCAACCTTTGTATTTATCAGAAGCATATCTACAACCTCAGTAAATGAAAAGCAGAGGAAGGCTTTGGGAACTTGCAAAAAAGAATTGACTGGGATTAACTGCTACTTATCGCTAATGTGCTCCATTCTATTGCTGTCAAAGCTAGTAAGAAAACCCAGTTTTTTGGAAGGACGCCTTGTTCTTTTTCGGTAGATGAAACTCGAAAATGAGTTGAACTGCGGAAGAGAACTACAGGTGGAAAGCTTAGCTCATTCATGGAAAGGTAATCATTTGGAAAATTGCCAACCACCTGTGCTATCAAAGTCTGCTGTTTACACCATTTATTTATAGAAGGAAATTTAAAATTAAACATGAACATGAGTAATAATAGTTGAAGTTTCACTCCAATCATCTTTTGATCTATTTTAAAATGGTTTCCAGTGATCTTTTAATTACTATTGTGCTGTTTTTAAACAAAATTAAAAAAAAAACTTTTGTGGCTTTCTAGGACATAGTTTCTGCAAGGTAACAGGAGTTCAACAGAAATTCACCTGAGTTGTGGCTGGCCTGTGCTCATTTCCCATCACCCCTTTGTTTACACTCTCTTCCACTAGCTCAGACATGGAAAAAAACAAAGGTATTAAAGGATCTATTTGTCTAGTGGATGCTCTGGAGTGGAGCAGAACTGGGAGCTTGTGGCCCCCAGATTTTAGTTTGTACGTAACAACTACAATCCTTTTTCGAAATGCATTTTTTTCCGTCTGGTCCTGATTTATGATTTGAAATAAATAAATACTCAGAAATGCAGTTTTAATCCTAAATCCTTTATTTATGTCCATCATCACGAGAAAATGCTACAAGAACATGTTAAAAACACCAAAAAAACAAATTTTTCATTGGAGTAGGTCTTTAACCTGTTGGAACAATACGCAACATTTGTGTTTTACATGAAGTAATGTTGGTGCAGGAGGGGAATAAAGTGTATAGAACTCAAGCCTCTGTTATTGTCTTAAAAGCAGTCTACCTGAGTGACCTTTTAGTTTGACTTTTTGCTGATAAGGAGGCGCAGAGGCTCCATGTTCTTTCAGAATCACTGTTAGTAAGCTTAGGTCATCGTGAGATATGACTGGTGGAAACACTGATGCTCTTCCTAACATGATCGGCTATGGAAACTACTCCAGAGGGAACCCCTAAAAACAAGACAATAAAATCTCGTTGGGCGGTCAGACAGGAGAACAGAGCAGCCAGGGTTAAGCCAAAAACGGTTCTCTTCCCTCTTATTTGGGTTAAGCTTAAAGGAAGTATAGACGAGAAGTGACTTTCCATAAAGGGATGAATTTCATAATAAAAACTAATGTTAGTTGTTGCAGCCATCCTTGAACTTCCTTCCTGTAAATGTATGAAACATCTCCTAACCCACACTGAGAGGACAGGAACAAGCATTTCCAAAGTTTATGTTGGTCCGTCATCTTCCATGCTTCCCTCACCAAGTGTCTTGTAAAAATTTAACATTCATCCCACAAACAGATATAAATTCATGGCTTATAGAAATTATGTCATTGCAGCTTGTTGAAAAGAATCCTGTGGTCAGATGAATGAAAGTGAGAGGAATCACATGGCTTTAACAGTGGGGTTGCAGTTCAAATAAACATGGAAATAAAGGCAAACCTAGTCATCTTATGGGTTTGCTCGGCCTTTCCTGTTGCTCCATCCCCTCCACCAGACTCTGAAAACACTGATTATATTCTCACTTTACTGGCACCACACAGAGATAGGTGGAGGGGCCTCAGAATTGCTGCTTCTTATCCCACCTAAGAAAACCCTCAATGGATTAAGACAACTTGGGAAAGTTATAGAATAATTTCAAACTTGCCATTTCTCTCCTAGTTTTTGGTAAAGGTTTTTGCAGCATAGTTTCATGACCATCTCTATGTACACAGCATATATGGCTTTATGGGACAGAGATGGTCCTGGTCAGAGTCTTAATAATCAAGTGATGGCTGCTGACCAGGGCTGCTTGTTGCTTCTTGTTTTTCTGGATCCTTCCACTGTTTTTGATACCATTGACTATAACAGCTTCCTAGGTAAGTTGGACTTACTGGGACCATTCTCTAGTTTTTTAGTCACCTCACTGTTGGAGCCAATTATGTGGCACTTTGAGGTGTTATCTAAATGTTAAGTCCATTATACAAAATGCGTTATTATAATAATTTACTGTCTCTCTTATTAGGACTCCTGGAATTACAGAGGCCTATTTAAGAAACTGTTTAAATGAAGTTCAACAGGTTGCATTGTGTTGCAGGGCAGACATATTGCAAATAGATAAATAAAAAAACTCCAGCTAACCTATACATTTTTTTTTGGACTAGATGGGAAAAGCTGTATTAGTGAGTAATTCACACAAGCGCAGAGACAAATCGGACACTCCAGTCTACTCCAATAGAATTTGAACCAGAAATAATTGAACCACCATACTATTTTACAGACACTAATGTATGAATGTGTATGAATTGGACAATTGGAGTAGGATTTGTAAGACATTTTGGACTTTGGAGAAGATGAGTTGGAAAAGCACTTTATAAGTGCAAGCCATTCACCATCCAACAGTGACCCTGTCCATTTATTTTCTAAGCACAATTCTTCCTGTTCAGAGTTGTCGCTTATCCCATCTGAGAGCTAAAACGCAGCATGGACAGCCTGTTTTATTCCATGGCTACACAGAGCAGAAAGACAAATTACCCTGAACACAGAACTTTGAAGATTCCATCTAAATCCAGTCCAAGACTCCCGTTTGACCCAGTTTCATCAAAGTTGGATTAAAGCTTTTCAATTTAATGGGCTGTTTGTAGGGTCTTCTTGTCTAATCTAGAGGGTGAATCACGTTGTGAAGACCCCATGTGTATCATGGGGACTAAAATAAAGATGTATTTTTAATGTTTTTCTTTAATCCATCTTTGTAAGTCCCCTCCTGTGAAGATCAGAACCAAAACCAAGTTAACGTTGATATACCAATATTTTTATTCTGATCCAACATTGTTAGAAAGGTAAACAGTAGACATGATTTTTAAGCTACATTCATAATGGGCATGTGATGTGCATTTAAGAATGGGCTAAACGCCATTATTGAACACACGTTTAACATATGGTGGATTGTGGCTACCCAATACTAGCACATTTATCTTCTGTTGGAAGTGTGAAATGTCAAAGTGGTGCAAATCTTGCTCCAGGCTTTTTCTTTCACAGCTCTATTCTGATATATCAAAGACTTGGTGTCATACAATTCTGGCTGGGCACAAGCCACAATTATTATTTCTACCCCATGATCCATTTTCAAACGTTTGGCACCTAGATGAATGAAAACACCATTCATAGACGCCGTCCATGTATCACTACCAAATCTGAGGCCTTCACTGGTCAAAGTTCAGCTGTTTTACCCTTCAACACACATTTAATTGCTGCATGTTTTGTATTTAGAGCGGACTTAAAAACTTGCATAACGACGTGAATATGAGAGTTTTGAATGTGGAAGCCCGAAATGTGCATATACACACGTTTACATAGACTCAATTGAAAGTTGGTTTAGAGGACGATGTGACAGGACGTAGCATTAGGGAGGTGGTACCAACCGAAAACTCGATAGGTACTTGATTTCATTGTAAGTTGTTGATAAATAAAAGCCATAATATTATTTAAATATGAATCATGAAGATGCAGACTTTATTAAAATGATGTTGAAACCTTCACCTAATTGCATAAGAACAGTGTCAGAATTTTAAATTATAAATATTTTGCTTTCAATTAAGTTTAACTGTGTTTATGTGTTCTTTTTATGATTGTAGACCGAGGCAATGAAAGAAGCTTTAACGGATCTCAACATGAACATTGTGGAAATTGCAGACGAGAATGCAACTCTAGATGGAGGAGATGTTCTCTTTACAGGTAGGTGTCCCCCCACATTCACTTGTACTTTATTGGTTACTATTGCAAAAAAATAATTTACTGATTGACAAAACATTTAAAACACGTTCAGTTGAACTGATCAAATCTACATGCTCCTTGCCTTTTAGTTTTAAACATGTAAGACAAGCTCAGTTCTCTGTTTCTGATGATATTACTATAATTTAGGACAATTTAACATGCTGGTTCAACTTACTGGTCCTGACCATCTAAATGAATTCAGATCACATCCAATCCTAACTTTCTTAATAGGAGAAGGCACCATCAAAAATGAACCTGATTGTTCCACCTCAAGCACAAGAACAGCTTAGTGGTGGCTGCTTAAGGAGGGAGAGGAGGAGAAAAACCTGTAATTACTGCATAATGGCTTATTTCATATGGAAGGTTAAGAGGGCAGAGTGAGTTACGGTTGCACAAAGAGACATTTCCAACCAGTCTAGACCTAAAACGGTACAACTGCAGAGATTACTCAAATTATTCTGAGCTGTAAAAAGTTTAAATCTTAAAACAAAACAAAGTATTTATGGTTTGACTGTGGAAGCTAATTAAAAAATAAGAAATAGATTTTTTATTTCTGAGACAGTACATCTCAGCCCAAATTGTAGGACATATTTGTGTTCACTTTAAATACTTTTTACCAATATTTATTTTAATGTGTCAGGTTCAAAAGAAACAATAATCAATTTTGAGAAATGTTTCAAAAAACTAAGGTTTTACAAAACAACATTTTAATAACTGAAAAAACTAAAATCAAACAGCTTAAATGCTGGTTTTAACATGACCTCACATGTTGGAGTAGTGCCTGCTGTAAACATATAGCCTGCTTTGGGTTTTGCTGTTTTTAGAATAAGCAAACTCCACAAAGCTAAGATGAAACCATAGAGCCCTTTGAAGTCATTTTACAACAAGTTATTAACACTTTTTCTCAATCTTTGAAAATATTTAGTCTGCACAAACTGGGACACATTATTGAATGTTTTCCAGCAGGCTTGCTTTAAGGTAGTTTCTGTTTTTTTCCCCTCACAAACATAAAGTGAACCCGTGGTTGCCAGGGACAACAAAACAAAAACTGTACAAGCAGTTCTCCAATGTTTTACCGTTGGCAGTTCAGGTTCAGAAGGGTCAAGTCACATCGGATTTTTATGTATGGCCATGAGCATGCCAGAAAAATTCCAACGTTCGTTAAAAAATAAAACGTGTTGTAACAGGATGGAAACTAAATTCAAGTGCAATAATGCCTGAATTTTATTTATAGCTTTGATGTATCCACAAATGAAGTGCTGGGTTTTTTCATATTAGAAAACAACTTCTGCTACCAGATTTACCCCAGAGTTTTTCTACATTTCCTTGAAAAAACTGATGAAGAAAAAGGTAAAATAGTCAGTTATCTGTAGTTTCCAAAGGGCTACATTATGCCTGTAAGTGTACTGCTTTTTTGCTTTTTGTATTCCCCATAAACAGATGTTTTTGACCTCTGTAACCTGGTGCATCAGCATTGCTTGCACAAAACAAAAACTTTCTACAGATCAATAAAATTATTTTCTATATAAAAAAAGAAAAAGTAGTTAAAAGCAACAATATCTGTTACAGTTTTGGAAATACGAGTTGAAATCTTTTTTTATATACACAGAACATTAAAAAAGCACACCTAATTGGATTTCTAGACACTGCTGTGGATCCTTTCAGCTAAAAGCGGTTTCACATGTCAGGGCTTGAAACATTTCCTGCTGGCAGGAGTCCGGCTAATGGCTCACGTTATGGAGGCATAGCAGCAACTTAAGGAGCCTGTCCCAGAGCTCAGACATTCACAGCTCTTTCTGTGCGCCCAACTTTTCTACAAGTGTTAAAAAACAGCTGGTTGCAGCTTCCTCGGCTTCACGTGCTCTCTGTGTTTGGCTGACATTTAAATGTTCCCATTGCGAACTGATTTGAGATTTTCCAGATTTCTATTTGTCAGAAAAACGTCACTTGTGTTTTTCTTTGTAGGGCGAGAGTTCTTTGTGGGTCTCTCCAAACGGACCAATCAGAGGGGAGCAGAGATTCTTGCTGATGCCTTTAAGGTGAGCTGAATACCTGAGAAGGGTTAAAAAGTGGAAACTTAACGCATGAAAGCAGTTTTTCTAACGCCTTTCATAATCATCCTTTTACATTACATCCTTCCACATGCAATCAAATTTCAGAATAAAATAGGACGACTCAGATTGATTCTCAGACATAAAGGCTCTAGGCCAAGAGGTAATAGTATCCCGGCACCATTCATCTTCCTTTCATCACTTTCCTCTGCATTCATTTTTCTTTTATTTCATTTCCTTCTCCATCCATATCAACCTCTCCTTCACCTCCACTTTTTAATGCACTATCATCCTGAAGTCCAACATCCATTTATTACACGAAAACTGTTATTTAAGGTATGTTTTTCTTTAAGATAACCTAAAGAATTGGGATGGGTCGAAGTATATATATTTGGGATTTAAAGTAAGTCCCACAAAGCAGAAATCCCGTACAATAAATCTTTTCAGTGTGGTATTCATCATCACTGGAGCTGCAATTATTGATTGGAGCTGCTGTAGGATCCTACTAGCAATTAACGGTAGGAGCTCTGGCACAGACATCGACTGACTTTCAGCCAGTTTTAATTGAACATTCATTTAAACCTGGAGCTGGGGGCTTCTGTTCCCTGTCAACAAACAAGACCATGATTTGTAATTAAAACATTTATCTGAACTGGATTATTGATATTTTACTATTTTGAAAAGGTTAGCAGTTTTTATAGTTTGTTAGTCTTTTTGTTCATTATTAAAGCTCTTATGTAGAAGAAAAGAGAACTTTAATTGGTCCCATTACAGGGAATTTGCTTTACTATAGCTCCAAAAACAACAAATGATGAAAAAGAAAAAATAGCAGATAATAAATAGCAGTATTATTCAATAATTAATAACACTAAAATGCAATAAATAACACAATTTCAAGTGTTCATTGTCTATGACACATTGTAGAGTCTGGACGCTGACAGAAGATCTGTAAGATCTGCTAAAGTGCTCCTTCCTGCAGCGAGGATGTTTCAGTCTCTGACTGAAGGAGCTCCTCAGTGCACTGTAACAATCTCATTTAAAGAATGATAATGAAGAGGATTGTCCGAGATGGATTCTGGTTTCTGCCACATCCGCCTTTCACCCAACAAAGTCACAGACTCTATGGGACATATCCATGGGTGAAAGTAGATTTTTGCTTATGTCAGTACTATAAAAAAAGACATCAATGTAAATCTTTTTAATAGCAGTAGATTCAGATTATGGGTGTAATGATGAATTGATACATTGATTTATCCAACCAGATTGATCTGTCTCAGGCAAGTTGTCAATTGAATCAAATTAAACGATACCATTAAAAAATTGTTTCAAAATGAAATAAATTGATTATTATGTTGATCTTGAGAAAATACTATTTGGATTGAGGTATGGAGGTTGATTTTATTATAACATAAAAATGACCAAGTGGATTGCAGCAGATAAAACACATGTGATGCAGCAAAAAATGATCAAGCCATTATTACACTCATTATTACATGACTTTGAATTTTTCAAAGTCATGTGACCATACATTGTGGAAGAATGGTGTAATAATGTTCTGTTTGGATTATTTTGATGTGGAAAAACAGAGGACTGAACTTCATGAAAGTAAATGTGAATGGATTTACCCTTAATTCTTGTTTACTTGTTTGTTTGTACACATAATTTATTTACACTTGATTGTCTTGCAAGAAATACAAGTAAACTTCTGGAAAACTTCACCTGCACTGTTCAGTACCCAGATATTTATCTCTGAGTCACACTGGTAGAATTTTTGGCCAAAAATGTCCTGGATTGATTGTAGGTCAGTGAATCAGATGGTCAACCACAAATTATGATTTGAATCAAATCATTGTTAAAATGAATTATTACGACACCAAATGAAGTTAAGAATAAATGGTAAATGGTAAATTGCGTATACTTGTATAGTGCCTTTCTTCCTACAAGGACAAAGCGCTTTACAGTCACAGACCCATTCACCCAGTCACTCACACATTCACACACTGGTGGCGGCTCCGCTGCCAAACACCGGCGCCCGCCTACCACCAAATCTTGATTGTAAATACAACCATTGATGGGGCTTTGTCAGAAAAATATTTTAATTGATTTAATTGTACTGAAGAACTTGATGAATGCATGAAATACACCTCCTCCTTTCTCATAGTCATCTTCTCTACTAATTTTAGCTTGTACATCTTCATCCTCATTTCCAATCTTCCTCTTTAACAATATTCCCTGCATTGTTTTTTTTCCAATGACTTTTTCAAATAAAAAATAATTTCGTTGCTGCATGTTTCACTTCTACCATTGCATTGGGTTTTATCTTGAACTATCAGTCACAACAGTGTTGAGAAAAATGTAGGAATCATTTATTATTTTTCTTGTCCCGTTGCAAACTAAGTAACCTCCAACTTGCACAGAAATATGCCTACTTGACTGGGAATGAACTGAGCGTCCACAGACAACAACTCAAACGTACCCTTTAAGTCGTTGATGCTCAATGTATTTGTTTAGGGAAGTGACAGACGCTATGTCCGAATTACCGTTACTACTGACTACGTAGTGCACTTGTGCATTTGCCATTTTGTAGTGCTGTCCGAATTTACAATTCCAAAATCGAGTATACTAGAAATTATCCAGAAGTCTCTGCGAAAAACCAGTGTGCATCGATTTTCTCCAGATCTGTGAATATAGACCACAATGCATTGCGTCTGACAAACTTTGCCCAAAAAATCTATGTAAATGTATTTTTTTAATAAATCATCAATGAAGACAGTATTCATAAATGGTCATCGATGCCGTCATATTCGCCACTCTGTGAAAGAGGGGGAAATGCTACATCTTCATCATAAATAAACTCTTTAAGAGTCCCGCAAACTCTGAAGGGCTCCAGTCTCCTCTGCCTCTTCTCTGCGATCTCCAGTTGCTTCTCTGACGGAATTTTGTTGTCAAGCAAACTGAATGTGTAAACAATGCACCAGCAGACCGCTTCAGACTCAGAAGTGGTGGAAAGCAGCTCAAAAGGGAGTAGAAGGCCATCACAGTCACTGCATGTAAAATAAAGAGAGAGTTCCTATCAATCAAAAAATGGGTTAAAAACAAGAGAAGAACAAGTATTTATTCGGTCACTCTTTCTGCAAACATGTAAAATGTGTCAGAGCACAAATTAAATTGCTCAAAGCAAGGATCTGGCACACAAAATTCTTTCTCTTTATCTGTTTTTGTTTCAGTGGAACATTTAAGAGTATCAAAAGAACCAATATGTGACAATACACATCTCCTTTTAGCTATAAGATTAGGAACTTGATTTATACTCGTCTAATTTGTTTAAACCGAAAATCTTTTTTTTACGATGACAAAAAACTCTTGAATCTTAAGACATGAGACTCGGGTTAGACTGGAAAAAGTGTCTTGTTAGCACATTAGTCTTACTGTGTTTTAAAGCCAAACCAAAAGCATGGATTTGTTCCAGAACAACAGGTTACAGAGAAGTTTTGATTGATCCAAGAAGGTTTTTAAATAGCTTTCACTGTCAGAAAAGCTTATTTAGACACGTAGTATATGGAAAATCCAGTCTCAGGATGCATTACCATAATATAAAGCGGGTAGATATTTGATGTTTCTAGTTGTTGAGGAACAACTAAGCCGCTCAAATTGTTTAATGCATGTTTGTGTAAGAAGTGGCAAAGAGCTGACTAACACACAAAATGAGAGGTAGGTCATGATGTCAAGAGTTCAGCTCATTACAGTGAGCTAATCTGCTCTATTCCACTGCTTCTATCTTCCTGTCTGTATCTGATTTGAAGTCCTCATTATGGATTCCTCTGTGTTTCGAGTTATCTTTGATAAGATGAGACTTAATGATGCGTCTCCAGCAAATGACACCAAGGAAAAATCACTTAAGCGCTTTATTTTTTATTAGTTTTTCCGTTTTTTATCAGATTGATTCATCCTGTCACTGTTGGTTTTTCCTTTGATTATCAAATTACAGATCACTTTGTTGCCAAGTTTGTTTAGTGCTCAACAACTGCATGCAGATGTACAGGGTAGTTTCTTTGTGGCTCCTACAGGGAGCTCACACAGGGAAATACCAGCAAACACTGTTGTTTTCTTTGAGTTCCTTTGTTTCACCTAAGAATTGCTAATTCCTCATTTCAGCCAATAAGACACATGTGGGTTAAGAAGCAGCATGCTCTGCTTTCATTTTGTTTTAGTCAATAAAAAGCCTTCCTGCTCAGAACATGGCTCTAGATCAGAGTGCCGCTGCAGATAAAAAGCAAATGCTTCTTATCCTTTATCCTCTTTATCTTAATAACCACAGAAGAATGGTTTGTACTTGTAATTTTACACAGAAACTTCCTGTTCGTGGTTAAGGAATGGAGAAAGTTCACATTAAAGGCTTGAATTCCCAGGACTCGTCTGCAGACCCTCTGAACAAGAGCCAAGGAAGGGGTTCAGAAAAACAACAAGGATGGGGTCATTGAAACTTTTGGCGTAGTGAACAGCTAAAGGCTAATCTCTTATTATTTCATAAACAGCAAAGGGAACTGCAGTGCAGTAACTGTGCAAACAGAGGAGTCTGAATGGAAACTTGACAACATGAATGGAAAAAGTCACAATGAGAGGCAACAATGGAAAATATTCCTGTAAAATACCTTAAAATGTTGCATGAAACTGAAAATAATTTAAAGAAAAGTGGTCAAAGCCTTGCATGTAAAGAAAAAAAAAATATATATATTTATATATGTATATATATATATATATATATATATATATATATATATATATATATATATATATATATATATATATATATATATATATATATATATATATATATATATATATATATATATATATATATATCCCAAGCCTAAATATGTCATCTTTTAAAGTCAGGAAGGAAAGTTTCCTATTGTATTGTTAGTTAAAGTACAGTTCACTTCAGAGTTTACTGATTTAGAAGGACCCCACTCTGGCTTCAGGAAGTTTCCAGAGAGTGAGTACTTGAATCAAATGCACAATTTATCAACTTTAGAATGGGAATACCGATGACTGTTTTAACTTTTCAAATAGAAACCTCAGTCTTGCAAAACCATCAGCTTTTAACCCATGCTTTATAGAATAGGCCGGTCCAAGATCAACTGCATAAAGTTGGAGAAACCCAAAACAGAATTCCACTGATACTCCTGTGCAGCGAAGAGGAGCCGTATTTCTGTCAGTGTGATTCTCCTGTTAAATGGCCTTTTAACATTTTTTGGTTGAGTTATCTGAAACAGTTGTTTTCTCAGAAGTGTGTTTTGTAGTACTCTCAAAGGAACATGAAGTTTTAATGGCGGAATGTCATTCTTGCCAAACGTGTAAGCACCATTGGTGCTGTTTCCCCTGCACATTTACAAACTAGCCAGAAATACCTCTAATGCCAAGCTTCATGGGCTGCAATAAATATTTTCTAAAGATCCTTTGAAGTGTTTATTGATGCAGTTCAGATTAAAATTTGAAATATGCACCACTATAAAATTTTCCTCAGGCGCCTTGACCTCCAGTTGGCTGCAGTGATCAGCTGCAGGCCTGTTGGGTATCGTCTTGACAGGTTGTTTTTTTTTTCACCTCAAAAAAGTATTTGAATTGTAAACTGATCGTTTGCTTCTCTTTTTAATATGAGCGGTTTTGTGCAACACCTTATCCACTGAGATTATTAGTGATTGGATGCCACTACTGTAGAGTCAAACCATTTTTAATTGACTAAATTCTCACAGGGTGGACCTCACTTCTTGTCAGTGCACAGAAACACAAAACAGGCAAGAAATGTCTGTATAAAGAAAAACCTGCTATAAAAATGTTTGTAGCTTCAGGTGAAACTATTCCCCTTATGTGAACCCTGCAAATACAATTAAAGTAAACCACAGTCATTCCAAACTACAACTTTATTGTTACAAAATAAAACCAAAGCGCAGCAGTTTTTAATGTGAATAAAGCTTATTCTTTATGCGTTACACAGTTAGCTATGCTTACACTGTTTGTAACAAACATCCTGAACAAACACAGCAGGTTACTCTGTAGGTTAATAGAATTATGGCCAGTTAAAGTAATCGTTGATCATAGAAACATGGCTGAATCAGCTTTGTACAACATTTTATTGACAAAGCTGCTCAATGCCAAGGCTTAGGAAAAAAAAAACAACAACTTCCAAAGCTGTGTTTATGACACTTACAAGAAATAAACTTCATCCACTGTTCCCTTGAGCAGAGAAAACAAAATAACAGCTCTCTAATGTCAATAACAACGTTGAAGATATTTTAATAAATTCGAAAAGTTGTATTGTTGCCTCTGCCAGACACTTGATGGAAACATTATTTTTCCCAAGTGGAAGCTGGAACAACCTACCTTGCTACCTTTTGCGTTGTTTCTTGCGGCCCCATTTTTTCTAAAATTTAGGATTCTAAATAACAAAATTTAGAAACTCAAACTCTCCTTCGGTGAAGAAGCAGGGAAACTATTGCTAAGTTGTAATCTTAAGATTTTCAGGTTTGGTTATAATTATTGCAAAAATATACATTATTTAAAATTCTCTATATAAAAAACTAAACAAAAACTTCAACTAAAAAAAGACGAAATGTTAAAGTCACTAGTCATTCTTCTTGTACCAAAAAAGGATAAAGTTATCATCCCTTACTTGTATTTGTCCTTTATGGAGTTTGTTATATTCTGTTTTGCAGGACTATGCTGTTTCCACGGTGCCAGTGCTGGAAGGGCTGCACCTGAAGAGCTTCTGCAGCATGGGTGGACCAGGCCTTATTGTCATCGGCTCCAGTGACCCAGCTCAGAAGGCCCTCAAAGTAGGAAGTTTTCTGGGGCTGAAATGTACATAAGCTTTCACCATTTGTAGTCATGGAAACATCTAAATCAGTTTACTGGTAATGTTTTCTGGACTGACGCAAGTTAACACAGCTGATTTGGTTTGTCTAATCCTCAGCTTGATACGTTATACAGAAACACTTGCATCTTGTGTTTCTTTTTAGTCTTTTAGATTTCACAAAGTTTCCAACAAGACAGGACATTGCTCTTGTTGATTTAGACCAGACTCACTGCTTTTTAGCGCTTTTAATCCCTTCGTAGAATTTCCAATTCCATGCTAATCTGCAGCTTCAGCAGATGTCCTTCTAATAATCAGTCTGTCCTCGTTGCTATAAAAGATTCCAACACCATTTAGTACAAGTGCAGCAGCAGAAATCTCAGGATTTAAAAGAATGACAAAATAAGGGGGGGGAAAAAACAGCTTACATTATGACACAAAAAAGATTGGTAATTTACATCAAGAGTCCAATAAGGCTCGGCCCATCCTTCCCCTGCAGTTATCCCTTGAACTCCAAAATGTCAGCATGTGTGCCTTTTTTAATGGTACACATGAGTTAAAATTAGTGGAGTATGCAGTTGTACAGCATACTATAAATCATTTCTCAAGCATGAAGACACACACTTAAGAGCACACACCCTTGGCCTTGACAGATCCTCTCAGGAAGATTGCCTAATTAACCTCCAAGTGGAATAACTCCCCCTACTGGTTGAGTTCAAAACAGAGAGTCAAGAAAGAATGTTACCCAACAGTCAGAATATCTTCCCAAGGCCAAAAAGCCCTGCTTATTAATCTTTGCTTTATACTAGAACACATTAATAAATGAACAGACCAATTATTTTTATTCTCTAGAATTTACTTATTACATCTTTACCCTATTTGTTCTCCTCAGTAATTAGCTATTTGAGTGAGGAGTGGCCTTCAGCAAAACTCAATGGCAGACTGCTTGTCTGATCAGGGTTTACGTCACCGCCTCTTGCAGCAATTAGCTTCTGTTTTAAAGGATTTTTAACAGCCCTGCATTTGTAATTAGGTAATGTTCTCGAACAGAGGGGAGTGAGATCTAGTGAATAGACTTTTAATGAATTCAAACTGCTTGTTTTGGATATAGATGCAGCTCTGATGGGAGTGAGGCTCTTAGTCTGTGCGCTTTTGGAACAAAGACTGTTTTGTGAAACCTAAAGTCGGAGCTTGGCTAAGTAATGTTGTCCTCAGGGAGCTGTATGTTTTGTCTTGGATGTTCACCACTAAAAGTGGAGGATCTGACCTGATTTGAAAAAAAAAAGTTTACATAATAAAAGTAGTTGGATACTGAGTTACAATTATTTGCTTCTTGTGTGATTAAAAACAGATCTCTACAGTGGTGCATGTTGACCGGATGGATTGTATCGTCACATCTGGGGCCATCAATGCCAAGCTTAACACATAAAGTCATCTGCCTGAAATATGGCCTTCTTCACAGGCTGCAGCACCCACTCCCTATACGCCCACAGCCCCTCCCTGTAGTTGACGGCCGAGCAAGTTTTGCGTCATAAGTCAACCCTTTGTTCCTAAAACCCCATTTGATTCATGAAACCATAACTCTCTGCTTGTCAGTGTTTGGTCTCCACCTCAAGGATTCTTTCAGACTCCAGTTTCATAAATGATGTCATTTCTCAGTGTAGTGGAATTTTCTTCCTCTGGGCTTTGTTTTCTAGAGCTGTTACTTTGGTTTTGCTTCATTTTATATTATGTTTCCATTGGATGCTCGTAATGATTAAAAAAAATAAATGTTAGAAAAAAGGGACTGATGTCAGGAATTAGGAAGTTCTCCACAAAAACAGTACATTTGCAGAAATGACCTTATAAAATGAGAGCTAATTCTAAAAAAAAAAAGAAAAAAGATTTTTTTGCTACACAATAGGAACTAGGCAGTAAAATACTTGATATTTATCTGACAGACAAGTTTGTTCATTTGCATTGTGTCCTTTATACTTGTCAAAGCACCCCATGTGTCCCACAGGGCTCTGAACGAGAGACAATTGTGTTTTTCTTCCTACATGGTCTCCTCCGACACTGTTATCAAAAAACCATGGTATTCCTCTGCTATGCAATTAACACACAACTTTATCATTGATATCTAGATCAGACCAGATCAGATTGTATTAATCCAACCATACAATTTGGAGCCAGATGCCAGACGAGGAAGATGAAGACGTTAATGTACCTACTTGTCTGCAAATGGATGCATCAGAATGGAGTGGAGCTGGTCGACCTTGGCCCACCCATTTCAGGTGCTGGATCAGAACTGTGAGCCTTTTCAAAAGGCATTTTTTTAACATGCACCTGATTCATTACAATCTGAATTAAGAAAAACACGCAGCTTTACCCTTAATTTGTTTTATATATGTCCTCCATCATGAGGAAAATGCTACAAAAATTTGTTGAAAAAACACCAAAATCATGTTTGTCATTGGAGTAGGATTTTATTGTCAATTTCATTTGCAACAAAAGCCTAAATCTATCCATCTGCTGCTCACCAGCCACAGTTGGTCTCTGATCTACCAATAATACTACATTTTTACAATTAAATTAGTTTGGGTTTTTTGGAGGAGGGATATATTCTCATCTGACAGAAAGGATTGTATTTATTCCCCACGTAACCAAACAGTTGCATCACCAGGAAAGCCCAAGAAGAGCAGTTACATCTTTCGATGACGTCTATGTCAAAACCCTAACAAACATTCCTGGTATATCCACAGGAAGCTGTTTCAATCTCCTCTTGGGATTTGGAAGAACCCCCCAGCGTTTTGTATTCTGGACATGCTAGTGGTGTTCGGAGAAAAGGGGATTATTTTGAAACTTTTTTATAAAAACTAATCTGATTATAACGGGAAAGAGCATCACTTCCAATAAGTTGACATCGTTTTTGTTAACCCCCATCCAAATGGGCATTTTCTTGGCTTCCAGGACATTCTCTGATTTTTGTGCCTCTGACTGAGCACATTTGGCTGTCCAGTTTCCAGTTTTAACTGGATCTTGGTCGCCATCCAGCAGAAAGACACGGTTGACTTCCTGATGTTGTTTGACAGCCTGAATGGTTTTGTAGAAACTCAGGGTTCTCTTTTGTCTTTTAGTTGAAGTAAAACTCATCTAATTAAAGTACTGATTATAAACCATCGAGGACAAGAAAAGCACCCTGGAAGCATGACAAAAGGTGTGGGACATTTTTCTTGCACCGCTCAAAGACAACCTTTTCTTTTGCTCTTTATCAAAAAAGTTGTTTTTCAAGGAATTAGTGTGTTCTTTTTTGGTGGAGTCAGTGTTACATCTCAGTGTGAGGAGAACTGGTGAGAACTGGTGTTCTTTGCTTAGTGCTGCTGCAATCATGTAACACACGACATGTGACTTACCCATCCCTGAAAATGTATCTTTCGTAAGGCAAATAAAGTACGTAACCATATCCTTCACCATAAACAGCTAAAGTAGAACGGTGTGTTGTGTCGGGGGGGTGAGTCCAGGAAGACCAGGTACCAGTTGTTCCAGTTAAGAGCCCAATTGGCCTGAGGAAAGAAGCTCCTCCTCATCATCTCTTTTTTTGCCTTCAGGGAACAGAAACATTTCCCTGACCTCAACAGAGAAAAAAGTCCATTGTTGGGATAACTGAGGTCATTCAGTATCATTTCTTTGCTGCAACACTGCCCACACTGCCTCTTCTCACAGTTTCATTTGCACCTTCTGTAAAGATTGGGGAGTTTTTTAGCCTTTCTTTTTTTACTTGGTGTACAATTATGGTATTTACAGCTCATAAAAGTGACAGATTTCCTTTTCTTTCTGTTTTAAGTCAGCATCACTAATGCTATTTCCTGTTTGTGAAAAGGATTTTCCCAGAAAACCCTGACAAAGTGCTCATAACAGCACATTTGCTTTCCGCTTAAATCCTTTGCTAACAAGTTATGTTTTTTATTTTATAAAGACCCAAGTCATCTTTATTTGCAGAATCTTCTTGCAGGAGTTAACTTTTATTGTAAACGCCCTTTTGGAGTGAAAGTGGATTGAAATGAAACTTTCTTTGGCTGCAAAAATTATTTTGCCAAAAAAAACAAAAAACAGCACCGTTTCCTCCCAGTGATGTGCGTCATCCCAATTTCTCACAGCTACAAGTCTAAATTTATAAGTACGTCAAGGATACGTCACAGTTTTTTGATGCTATGTGTAATGCATTTAACAGAGTGCACAGTTTTGTGAGACTTTTATGCCGCTTCTCATATTACTGGCTCGACACTTCCTCCCCCCTCCCCGTCTCTGAGGCATCAGTCTGCACATGTTCTACTCATAAACATTGAGAGGCACCTGCCTCATTTCTGGTCATAACATCCTCAAACTCCCGACTTCCACTTGATTGCATCTTCTTCCCACCTTTTCATTATGTAAAAATCCAAAGGGTTGCTAAACCAGAGTACCTGTCTGCATCTGTGTTCTCACAATTGGCTCCTTGAAAAGCCTCTTGCTTTTGAACTAAACATCTAGTCCAGAGGTCTGCAAACTTTAGTGCTAAAAGAGCCATTTGGTCCAGTTTCTTACCGACCAAAAACCCAGCAAGAACGTAAAAAAATATATTTTATGGTTAATCTGGGTGTTAAGCAATTAATTTCTGAAATTTGAGTTTTTATTGTTTACAATAACTAAATTATATCAGTGTTTTATTTTTCTGTGTATATCTTTTTTTACGTGTTAAAGAATTATATACAAGCTCCTTTCAAAATAAAAAAGCAGATTTACATGAACTAAAATGTAAAAAAAAACTTGACATTTTCTATCATTATACCCTGATCTTTTATCTTCATTTACCATCAAAAACAAACATAACAACAGTAGTGTGGAATCCATTTTTAATAAAGCACAACAATTATAGAATTAAGAACTTTTCCTCTCAACAGCAACTAGACCCTGTTGTGCAGCAGAAGACAAGAACATGAGCTTTACGTTTATTCTATGATGAACCACTCTGACAGTAGATTAGACCATTAGCCACCAGTTTGTTTTTTGACATCTTAAAAATCTAATTATAAAAGATGAAACTTAATTAACTTAAAAATATTAACTAAAGCTATAAACTCCTTTTTTATCTAAATTGTTAGCAGATATTCATTATAGTCATTGAGCCATATTAAAGGAATGAAAGAGCCACATGTGGCTCTGGAGCCTCAGGTTGCAGACCCCTGGTTTAGTCAAACATCATGTAAACTGGCAAGCTTTGTTTTCTTACTTAGGGGTCACTTTATGTCTCTGACTGCTCAGATTATGCAACAAATGAGCGACCATCGCTATGACAAGCTGACCGTGCCTGATGACCTCGCCGCGAACTGCATCTACATGAACCTGCCTGACAAGGGCCACGTGCTCCTGCACTGCACCACGGATGAGTTTCCAGAGAGCGTTAAGGTAACTTCTGCTAGCTTAACTTAAACACATTATTACAGTCATCCACAATCCTGCGGTGAGATGTGTTGGAGGATGGACCACCTTTGGAACATCCAGGTCAGTTTTAGTGGCTTTGATTTTGAGAGAACTGCTCTTTATCTGGTCCAGAGGAGGAAAAACCGCTGAACCCTGCAGAACCATACTGACCACAGTCAGGACTGTTTTCTTTCTCAACAAAGAGACCTACACTTTGAGGGGAAGTGACACTTTGCCGTCAAATTACCAGTAAACATCCGAATTTGGTGCACGCAGAGCGTAAAGATGCACATTATAAATGTAACAACTCCTAAACATATGTTGTTTTTACGTAGTCATAAATCTGCAGATAATGCAACAAAATCTCCAAAAAGCTTAAATTTCTTTGTTTATATTTAAGCCTTTTGGAGAACAATGTGGCCGCACAACAAAGTTTATTTTATTCTTGTTCCTGGATATTAACAGTACACTTAACTGCAAGTCTTCCTTTATCATAATAGTGCTCAGGCTCTTTCTCTGACATAGAACTACATTAATATCATCAAATTTGACTCTCATCCTTGACACATATTTCTTAAATGCAGCTTGGCTGGACAGTAGCTCTGTTGTTTTGATGCTTGAGGTCACTCCACATTGCAATAAATCAAAGTATTCTCACAGGAATAAACCTGCAATCTGCAGAAAACGGCACTCAGACCTCAAAATGTACTCTGTGGTTGAACCCCTAAGCCAAGAAAGTTCTTTTTAGAGAAAGGAATTCACTAAATTACGCGTCTTTAGACTCTAATCCACAGCGAGGTCTCAGAGGGACCTCAACTTGTGCCTGATAAAACGGATCCGTTTATTTTATGCACATCTGAACGAGACATTTGAAGTTTCTGGGAAATGTGTTCTCCCTTATTGCCATTGAAACTTACCAGAAGTTTGACTTGGAATTTAGCCTTTGATGTGATTTTATGAACGTGAAATGTAAAAAATATTAAGAGCAAAACGCGCAGTCAAACAGCAGGAGCTTTTTTTTTTTACTGTCTGCTGTCATGTTGCACAATAAGAACATGTTTCCCGAGGGAAACCGATGTAGAGATTTGCCAACACAATTATCCTGAAGCGCTGCACGACATCTGCTCCTTTCTTACCCCAAATACTGCCTGTCCTGACCCCTGGTCTATTTTTAGCTGCTATTAAAGTTGCATAAGAGTCCTCCCCTAACAAAGGCGGCAGATCATGGGAGAGGACTGGTGGGGTCAGGAACGGGTGGAGAAGGGGCATCTTTAATTGTCAACAGTGGGGAAGATTTGAGAGGTTTCTGCTTTAAAATGAACAAGGGGAGAAGAAAAAAATAGGGTTTGGTGAAAATATGCCAATCTCCACCAAGCAGGACTGAGTCAACTTGACCCGATATATAAATCTCAACCACCATAATGAGAACTTGGCTGGAAATGATTGAAAAAAGGACACCCTTTGGATTCAGAGGTGCTATAAAGAGCAGGGGATTTACGGATGTTGAGTTAGGGGAGTTTCGTGAAAGCTCAATCTATCCTGACTTACAGCTCTGACTGTGAATTTCTTTTTTTTCCTCCTGTTATATGGTCGCAGTAATACTTGTCCATTAATCATTCTGGCCCAGAGAGGAAAGCATAAACACCTGTTGATTTTTCCTGAAAGTCAAATCCTTCTGACTTTCACACCACTTTTTTTTTCCACATTTGAATCATGTTTTTTTTTTTTTTCGACCCCAAATTTGCTACTCAGATTCCCAGATTCCTTGTGTGGTACTGTGTGATTCTTTTTCAAAGGCTGCATTTAGCAGCATAAAACACGGTTTGCACGCTTCTTGTTCTCTATAGGCACCAAAGATGAATTGTTTGACCAAATGTAGGCAGAACTGAAGATGCTCCATTGTTTCAAAGTTTTTGGATTTATTGAGAAATGCATCGATGGACTATGCTGTTAATGTACTTTTTTTGCCTTTGCCCACACAGTTGGGTAAGAATCCAGCAAAACAAGCTAAGGATTGTTGCAAATGTTCATAGGCTGTATCTTTGGTTTTGAGCATGATGTAACCCTTGTGCTATCCTAGGCACTTTAACATTGGGAGTTGGGTCATCTAGACCCACTAGACAGTGCGCTGAACCTTTTTTCTTCAATGATTTGTGAACCTCACTGGTGTCCATGGATTACATGAAATCCTTTCCACCTTTATCCACCTTTGTCATGGTAGGGAGAACATGTCAATGTAAGGGTGGGGTCATAGGGTAGCACAAGGGTTAAAATGCACTGAATTAGGTCTAAAATATATGGTTTGTTGAGTTAGAACCACATTCATATAAATAGTCCCTGATGTCATTCATTGGATTCTGCATGGCAAACAATAAGGCCTGAATTAGAATGGTTACGACTCAAGTCTACTTAACTCAACATTGTTCTATATACAGCATTGAGGTAAGCTCAAGTATTCCATTCAAAAAACAGATGACCTCCCCCAGCCTATGTTGGTATGGATTGAAAAAAGAAAAGTACGTTCAAAAGGTTTTTGACACCACCATGTACGTGAATTTAGTTTTTTGGTAATAAATGAACATTTTTAACATTGGAGTCAATGGAGAATTGCACTTATCTGACACCTTCCTCCAGTGGTTTTCTAAGGAACTGTATCATATGATACTTCCTGGTTAGCATCAAATTTAGAATGAAAAGTTGAGGGCTTGGTTAGAACTCATCCACTCCCTATAAGCACAGTTCAAGACCCATGTATCGTCTCTCCATCCTCAATTTACTATATTAGAACAAGGCTCCATCTTGGATGATTTCTAGTATTACATATCAGATCAGCTTTGATTTCTGGCTTTGGATCAGAACTTTAGTACACCACCAGAAGCTCTGTCAGCCATATTGCATCATGACACATAAATGAGTTTAGTTGGTCCCCTCGGCTGAGCTTTAAGGCCTCACTCTGTATCACAGCAGGGTTGAAGAAAGATTGTAAAGAGAAAAATCTCCTGCTTTGGACATGCAGTAGGAAAACAGTGGTTTTCTTCTGGAAAATGTCCACAGGGTGACACACTGCTTTACAAGGGTCTTTAGAGAATGTTGTAATAGTTCTCACTCCCACTTTTTTTCAGCTTTTGCCTGGAGACAAGGAAACCTTTAATGTTGGCTCTTTAACTTCATGTGTCTCTTCTGGGCTTTGTACCACAGGAAAGTAAGAGTAAACAAGTGTTGCAGACCTTCTCTGCAGGAACAACTTCTCTTATGTACTAGCTAATTGTTTAAAATTTTACTTAATATAACCAAAATGTGTTAGTTTTATTAAACCCCCTCCTTCAGATCATCTTTCAATCTGTGTCCCCAGTGGTCTTTTAATTATGATTGTGTCATTTTAGGCCAAAAAAAAAAATAAATTAAAAACTTGTCATTTTCTTGGACATAGTTTCAGAAATTCTACTCTGACTTGAGGGGATGGACCGTTGACTCAGAGTGAGCCCACCCCCACCCCCATCCCCACCCCCATCCCCATCATCCATCTGTCCACATGCTCTGCCACTAACTTACAGCCCGTAAAAAGCCCAACCTAACATTAGTGTTGCAACAAAAGTGGCGTTCAATATCAGCCATATAAGCATCCACACATTTGTTTATACAGCATGAAACTTTTTTGCCAAGTGTTTTGGCTTATATTTGATTTTACCACATGAACACAATTTAGATAGCTTAGAAAGCTGCAGTTTGATGTCCATGCTCTATCTTTGATGTCAGTTATGCTCCAGTTGTCAAAGACTAACACAGTCTTTGCAGTTTTGCAAAACAGGCTGTCGGCTCTTAAAAAGTGTTTCACTCAGGGAAATTCCCTTTAAGGAGCAGGGTCCATAAACAAAGATGCCTGTCTTGTAACAATAAACCAGTGCATCCTACTAAACAGCTCTCTGAAGCCCAAAAAAAACCCCAATTTGAAATCCCTGAGGTTTTTTCTTTTTTCCCGAATCCGTTTTTTTAGAAGTTGTTCCTACAGAGATGGAGGGTCTAAGGGCAGGGATGAATTTTAATTGATTTTTAAGACTTCATGTTCTTTATGATTTCATGTTTATTAGAAAGCCCATTGAGACGACTATTGTTGTAATATTGGGCTATACAAATACAATTGAATTGAATCTTTGGGATCATAGGGTTGCTGGAGCCTGTCCCAGTTACCAGTGGCCAAAGGCATAGTACACTCCATTGCAGGGTCTTGTAGAAATGCAAATAATCCTTGATATGTCCAGGATGTAACTTCCACTTCCTCTTTTGTCTATATGCCTCGTAGGTCTTTGAGAAGCTAAAGGACCACATGCTGATCCCTGTGTCCAATCTGGAGAAGGTCAAGTTGGATGGAGCCCTCACCTGCTGCTCTGTGCTCATCAACAAGAAGAAGCCCGACAACTAAGCCCGCTCTCTAGAGGTCCTTAAGTGGGAGGCAGACAAACGAAATCTGTCTGAGCCTATTATAGAGCCAAGATTTAGAAAAAAAAAAAAAAACCTGAGCACTTAAATTATGTAGTATGAAACAAAATTGATTGGAAATGAAAGAAATTAGACTTATATGGAATGTTTGCACAGTGTGACAAAATGCACACGACTAAAAACCTGATCATAGGATACAAAGATTGAATGTTAATGAAAGTCACTTTATATTAAAAACCCCGCCACCAAAAAGAATGTGAAAGAAGTGAAACTTCCAAAGATTTTGTCCTTTTTAAAATGTATGAACATGTCAAAGACAAACTCATACAAGTCTTTATACTTATATATGACATTCACACATACCATATATACACTCAACAACATGCAACATGTCATTGAAGCACTATATACCCATGAGATACAGAACACAGACAGAATTAAACTAAAATGGCTTAAAAAGTGTCAATAGATGTTGGATTGCACATAAAAAATTAAACTGTGAAGCAGTTCAAACTCTTTTTTTTTTCTTTTCCCCTCAGAGCACTTTGGAAAAGTGATTAAAAATGTGTTCCTAAATCAGATGAGGGATAGATAATATCCCATAATTAGACACTTAGTTGTTGGGCTCACATGGTTTTCAAGCCTTAGCTGCTGCCTGATGTTCACAACTCTGTCAGAGAACCACAAGGAAGAGCTCTGGTGCTGGAAGCATCAGAACATCCAGATCTGTGTAATGAATACTTTGGGTGCTATTGTAAAGTATACTTACTATAAAGTTGTAAACAATACAGTTATATTCCTTATATGTTTAGTTGATTGCAAAAGTAGCTAACATTTTTCACCACAATAACTGTGAATCCATTTTTCGTGTCTTAGTGTACTCATGTATGTGTCTAGGCCTGTTGAATAACAATAATTTGAATTTTGTAGGAATTTGACGTCAGATTAAGATGCACTAAACTAATCCTGCTTCCAGTGTAAGAACTACCATCAATGTGTTCAGTTTTGAGGTTGTGCAAATCAGGACTAAAATAAAAAGTAGCTTAGTTCTGACTACATTTTCAAAATAAACTAAAATTGTAATATTGCTGCATGATTCGGTGGTTTGTTCATCAAATTCTGTTTTTCCATCAGAGCGCATCATTTACTAATTTACGGTATAGTGTCATAGGAATTTTGGCTGAGTTGTGATCTCATTTTTTTTTTTGGCTTGGATGCTCTGTGTATAGGCTTGACCTCTGTAGACTTTAGTCCAAACTTTAGTGGGTGTGCATTTCAGGCTCAACAACTTTGCAGAAACCTGCAAAAATGTTATTTCAAATATGATTTTGTTAACAATGGAGTCTGTGTTAGGAGTTTGCTTTGGGCATTGCATTTCCTTGCTTGCTTGTACATGAAGTTAGACTCAGTGAGTACAAAAATGCCTAGGCTTTGGAAGTAACTAAATCATCATTCCACCACCACCATGCCTGACCATTGGTATGAATAATTTCAAGTTTAGAATTTAAAGCTTACCAAACATTGTTACTTATGGGTCTGTAACTTAAGTGTCATCTGTTTAAAATGTGTGCTGTTGGGATTAAACAGGCTTTCTTCAGGCGATCTCTCCATGTAAACACACTTTGTCATTAGAATTTTTGATATTTCACTTTTTAATCTAGGCTTGTGAAGCCTGAGATGAGGCTCTTCTCTTTTTTTGGGTGAAACCTTTGTCACTTCTCCCTATTGACATTAAAATTAACAGACATGAACTATAAGCAGTTTTGATTTACTTTTAGTGGCCAATTCCTCTTGATAATTACATGTTTGTAATTTGTAACAACACAAAAGGGTAATTTATTAAAAAAACAATTTCACACTCACTCAGGATTTTTCAGCTTTAGACCTGTCAAACATCAGTGTCTCTAAATCATGTTTGAAATCACCGTGAAACCTAAGGAGGGTGTTCATTCTTTGATACATGACTGCATAATTTAGTGGACAATTATCCTCGTTTTATTTTTATTTTTACAGTTTATTCAGTTTGTGCTGTCAGGATTTGACACGACCCAAGTTAAGAACTTAGTTAATATGGTTGCTGGGAGTTTTAAATTCCAGAAGTCACTTGGATAAACTCAGTTTGGGAATTTTGAAACAATACTGCAGAAGTTGTAAATGCCCTTGTCATTATGTGTATCAGTATTTTCCTTTACATCATTAGTTTTGCCTTGGGAAGAGCACTGAGAAAGTGGGTTAAACTTTCATTGATTACAAAATGACCTTTGACAAAAAAATCAATTTGTTCAATAGAAACTCTGACAGATTTAGAATTTATGTAATGTTACTTATTTAAACCCCCTATATTGCCAAATCAGCCACTCGGTTGTGTCTATACGCCCTGCACTCCAGTCATGGAAAGTCAAACCCTAAATGGAGCTCTTGGCTCATTAGTCTAAATATAACAACGTGCATTCTTGTGTGATGGCAAAGACACAAACCTGAGATAAAAACTGTCAAATAACTCTGTCTTCTTCATCGAAGCTTCAGCAGGAGGGGTTGTTGGAAAAATGCAGATGTGAGTCATTCCACTGAAACCAGGGAACACACAGTAAACAGATGAGAAGCAATAGATGGAGTAATAAGGGAATGCAAAAGGTTTAAAGTGTGCAGGCTGCAACATTTCACGGATGCAGCAAAGAAGAGAAGCAGCATTGTCACATGTTTTTGTTTAAAAATTGAAAACAGTATTGATGAATTGGCCAGTGATTGCTTTTTATTGTTACTAAAATGATTAAACTCCTCACAGTGTCCCCCCTCTGGTACTGACACGACTACTGCTGTGAAACTGCTCCACAAACTCCTCTGGAGACAAAGCTGTCTGCTGTTTGCTTGCACACAGAACAAGCTCTTAACAAGCCCCTGTTTGATCTGTTTCCAGAAGGACTTGGCAGCCTTTTCTACTGCTTTAGTGCCCTTATCTCTGATTTCTGGGAGTTCAACCTAAAGGCCAGTAAACAGGTCAAACAGCTGTGCCATCACGCAGCGACTCCCCCCGTTACACTCCATCACATCTGAGGCCGTTCTGCTTTCAGTCCAACTGCGTCTAAAAGTTGAGGAAATGACATCATGAGGTGACTCAACCTACCCCCATAGACATTAGCGTTTGGGCAAGTGGGCAGTGATGAAACATGGAAAGAATTCATGTCGAGAGGAGAGGCCTGAACGCCAGTAAACACTCTTTAAAATCTGTTCCTTTCTTTTTCTCATTTCGCCCAGTGAATGCTCCCTCCATCTCCTTTTTTTGTCTCATGGGTGACTGTGGGTTAATTTATGGCCATGATGTCATGCGCTCTGGTGAACGCAGTAGACGTGATGACCTGTCGTAAAAGTGTGACAGCGGTATGCTTTACTGAAGGTGGCAGACAGGAGCTGCACTGACAGCAAACAGTATATTAGTTCTGATTTCTGAAGAAATCAGAACTAACATTTCTTCAAAGTTTTCCTCTAATATTCACAATCATTCATTGTTATTAGGAAAAAAGGGGAAAGTGTTGAAACATTTAACATCTTTCTGACATCTGAACATTTACCAGCATTATAAAACCTCCACAAAAGTGCATGTTTTTATTTTTATTTTAGTTTAACAGATATATGTACATTTAAGTGATAAAGACCCAGATGCTCACTTTATAGACCTTGCTGCTCATTTCTCCTAAAAGCAGGCAAAAATATAGACTGGTTAAACATACAGCAAGTGTCTGTCTCTTTGTCCATTTGAACAAAGAGATATGTTAACCCAGAGATATGTGGCTTTCAGCTCATGTAATGCAGTTTTTATTTCAAAGTGCAGCAGGGACCTCTGATGAGTAGAAAAACTGCAATGTAGTATAGCTCAAGTGTCATCTGTAAATCCCTGATTTGAATATTTCTACACTATAGTATACAAATATTTTATGCAACAGTAAACCTTTTTAATGTTTACTTTACAGAAGACAGTGTACTAGATCTGCACTGACAGCAAACAGTAAATGCAGAGCAGTTTTGATTTCTGCAAATCTTTAAAATTTCCCCCATTTTTCCCATTTACAATCATCAATATATGCCTTCCATGAAGATGAAAACAATCTTGAATCAATATGAAGCCTGGAATTTCTTCTAATGATCCTTTCAGCAACAGCCATGATGTAACTCTTCCATGGGGTCTTATTTTAGATTTTGCAAGTTGTGATAATTATTGTTATCACCCTAAATTAGGCATTTTGACTGTTATTGTTTGTTAAATAAACAATTTAACGACTCAGTGTTTTATTAGATTTATATATTTATGTTATCATGACACAAAAGTCACTATAATCCAGGCTCACAAACAACTCAAGAACAATTTACGTCTATTCTTTGTTAATCTCTACTGCCCTCTGGTGGTGCGAAACGCGTAAAACAGATTTCAGGAGTTGGAGCAGGAGAAATATTACAATTTATTGGAAAATAAAAGCTCAACATACATGTTTTAAAAGTTAAGTAAAACATATAAAAACGTTATACAGTGTATATTTATTTATATATAAATATATATAAATATATAATATTTTCGATGGATAACCTTCTCATCTTCCTTTTTTCCTTTACATACAAAAATATCCTCAGTTGGTTTAAACATATATCAACAATAAGAAAATCCTCTCTAAAGTTTTGTTTTTAGAATATATGATAAAAAACACTGATGAAATACTACATAAAGTATTACAAAAACAATTTGAACTAATTATGTTGTGTTTAAAAGCATCTATATTAAGGAATGCTCTCAGAGCGCTGTTTAAATGCAAAAAAATAAACACTTTTATGTTTACATCAAAATTGTCAATAGTCAATTTTTTATTATTATTTTTTAAATGAGGTTTAGAGTTTTGAACAGACATCTGCATTTATATGCAGTGAGGTATGGTGTGTTTCTTTAAGCACTCTGTGTGAACTGCATGCTAAGTACTTTGATTGAACTGCTTTTAGGTGTATGACACATCTGTGTAAATGTTGCCTGGAAATTCTCTATCATCCATTCTGCCCTTGCTGCTCTCCAGAGGGTCAGCCATTGGCAAATAGGAATCATTCAGAAAGTAATTTTCTGCATAAAGGCTGACGTAAGATGAGCCATCAGGGCAAAAGCAGACACACCTTTGGGGATGTTTGGGACCCTCATCAGGACCTCCTTTCTCCGTAACCTGATCATACAGGTAAAAATTTACACCGAGGCAAAGAAGGGGCAGCTCTTTTTCAAGGGTCACATAATCCATGAAGACTTCTGTTGCAGGACTTCCAATGACCTGCCTTTCAGTGAAAAAGCTTTCGGTAGATGACAGTAGTTTGGAAGGTTCTTCTAACAACTTCTCCGATTGGAGGGCATCACTTTCAGACAGTATCTCCACCACTGATGAAGTGGTTTCTTCAAAGCACTGCTTTACTGTGAGGGGAGGCTGCTGATATCACAGGAAAACATTTATTAGCAAATAAATGTTGATTCTCTTACAGTTAAAGTGAATACATTTGAAAATGAACTGTTTTGTGTGTCAAAATAACACAAATAGTAATGTGAAATAGTGTCATTTACCAGTTTCTGCCCGCTGATTTCTGTCAGAAAGCCTTGGAGAACTTTTTCCAGGTTGGGCACAGGGGGCCAAAAATACTGCTTGAGTTTACTTAAAAAAAAAAAAAAAAAAAAAACATTTGTATGGTTTAACATAAAAAGTTATGTCTCAGGAGATGGTTAACAAAATTCGTGCAGGAAACACAAAATGCTCCCAACTTGGCTTGTTTCACCCCACAAATAAATGTGTCCGGAAATCGTTTGACTTAAGTTTTACAAATATTACCTGCGATAAAGTAAAAGGACTGAGATGAGGATGACTCCTGTGATCAGTGTAGGAACAAGGATCCACCAGACAAGGAAAATGTCTGGAAAAGGCACAAGGATTTAAAAAGAAAGATCAGCTTTGAAATGTTTTTTGTGTTTGTATACAATTTTGTTTAAAGCTTACTCGTGTCTGGTGTCATCTCGCCAGTGAATGCATCTGACCAGTCACTCCAGTTTCCAGAGTATGTCAGCCCATCTGGTTTAGCTCTGATCTTTACTATGAAACGACTGCTGCCTGGAAGCTTCATGCATGTGTGGGTCTCTCTTTCTTTAACCTTCTGGAGACACAAATTAAAAGAAACAGACAAATTTGGGTTTAGTGTCCCATTACATAAACACATTGCATAAGTTCAGACTAGCAGGACTTTAACCCTTGTGCTATCCTAGGCACTTTAACATTGGGGGTTGGGTCATCTAGACCCACTAGACAGGGCTCTGAACCTTTTTTCTTCAATGATTTGTGATCTTCACTGGTGTCCATGGATTCCATGAAATCTTTCCACCTTTATCCACCTTTGTCATGGTAGGGAGAACACGTCAATGTATGGGTGGGGTCATCTAAGATAGCACAAGGGTTAAATCATATCTATGAAACATTTGGAATTCCATATTTTGGCTTCATCTAGTGGTGAGTTGAAGAAGTACATCATGGACAGCTTTTGAGAGAAGCCTTTTCTATTATATAAGTGCTTAAAGTTTTTTGTTTCAATTAAAACTTCCTCAGTGTTGATTATTAACCACGTCTAACTGAAGCCACTGTTTCCAAAATCCCTTCTACATGGGCGTGGCCACTGGTGCTGACCCGAGTAGCCCTGCCCTTGATCCCCCCCTTTCTGCAAGCTGTGTATTGCATAAGTGAAGAGCTTGACACAAGGGGGAAGGGGGGTGGGGGGCACAAACGTCTGACAGTCTCTTTTCTCAAAAGTATGAGGGGCCGTATAAGACATTATTTATTCTGAACCATTCACATTCATACATTCTTGCTCTCACAGTCATATATACTCTCTTTCGCATACATATATTCTCTTACGCATCCATATATTCTCTCTCTCACATTCATACATTCTTGCTCTCACAGTCATATATACTCTCTTTCGCATACATATATTCTCACTTGCACATTCATATATTCTCTCTCTCGCATGCATATATATTACTTTACACATACATACATTCTCACTCTCATTGTCACTCTTAAAAAAGAATGTATGTATGTGAAAGACAAGTATATATGAACGTGTGAGGAAGAGTTTATATGTGTGTGTGAGAGAGGAGTATGCATGAAACGGAAGTGACTTTGGATGAAAAGGAAGGCACTTTGAATGAAAAGGAAGGCACTTTGCATGAAACGGAAGGCAGATGATTTCTCGTGCTCTGATTGGACGAGAGGCCGCCACCTCCCATTTTGAACACACTCTAAACCCTATCACTTGTACTGACTCATAACTATTAAGGTTACACAACTTAAATGTCATTTTGTAGTTGATTCAACTATAAAGTATTAAGCTCTATCAAGATTTTTTCAAATTTAACTTAACAGTGCTAAATATTTTAAAGCTTATTTGTATCTAGCACTCAAAAATTTTAAGATCCCTGAAGTAGCGTCATGACGTCATCACGTACTGGTGGGAGGGTCTTTCGTTTTCTCTACGTTAGCTCAGGTGGCCATGTTGGATTTGCCGAATGCGAGTATGCGACGTTTGAAATTGAAAGTCGAGCATTTTATTTTTCTGCAAAGCGTTGCGATTTCGTCCCGCTTCAAGACGCCCCAACCTCGGGTTTTTTTTTTCATCCGCCTCATCGCTGATGGTGCCGTCTTGTCTTCAGCCCTGATTTAATTTGGTAAGTATCGTTCATGGTTTATTTTGAATGAATGCTTTAAGAATGCTCTTATACTACCGTAAATGTGGTTTACTGTTGTTTAAACATATGTGTGTTACGATTGTTTTAGAGCTTAATGTGGCAATGCATACATGATTAGAATGTTGATGGAAAAGTACAGAGAAGGTCAGAAGGAGCTGCATTGTGTGTTCGTAGATTTAGAGAAGGCGTATGACAGGGTGCCGAGGGAGGAGCTGTGGTACTGTATGAGGTCGTCTGGAGTGGCAGAAAAGTATGTCAGAGTAGTTCAGGACATGTATGAGAGAAGTATGACGGTGGTGAGATGTGCTGTAGGTCAGACAGAGGAGTTCAAGGTGGAGGTGGGACTACACCAAGGATCAGCTTTGAGTCCTTTTTTGTTTGCTATGCTGATGGACAGGCTGACAGACGAGGTAAGACAGGAATCTCCCTGGACAATGATGTTTGCGGATGACATTGTAATTTGCAGTGAGAGTAGAGAGCAGGTGGAGGAACAGCTAGAGAGGTGGAGGTTTGCTCTGGAAAGAAGAGGTATGAAGGTCAGTCGTAGTAAGACAGAATACATGTGTCTGAACGAGAGGGATCAAGGTAGAAGCGTTAGGTTACAGGGGACTGAGGTGAAGAAGGTGCAGGAGTTTAAGTACTTGGGGTCAACAGTTCAGTGTGATGGGGATTGTGGAAAAGAGGTGAAGAGGCGAGTGCAGGCAGGTTGGAGCGGTTGGAGGAAAGTGTCAGGAGTGTTGTGTGACAGAAGAGTGTCAGCAAGACTCAAAGGAAAGGTGTACAAGACAGTGGTGAGACCAGCTCTGCTCTATGGGTTAGAGACGGTAGCAGTGAGACAGAGACAAGAGGCTGAGATGGAGGTAGCGGAGATGAAGATGTTGAGGTTCTCCTTAGGAGTGACCAGGTTAGACAGGATAAGGAACGAGTACATCAGAGGGACGGCTCATGTTGCCTGTGTCAGCGACAAAGTCAGAGAAGCCAGACTGAGATGGTTTGGACATGTTCAGAGGAGGGATAGTGGATATATTGGTAGAAGGATGTTGGAGATGGAGCTGCCTGGCAGGAGGGCAAGAGGACGGCCAAAGAGGAGATACATGGATGTCTTAACAGAGGACATGAAGTTGGCTAATGTTAGGGTAGAAGATGTCCATGATAGAGTGAGGTGGAAAAGGATGATTCGCTGTGGCGACCCCTGATGGGAAAAGCCGAAAGAGAAAGAAGAAGATACATGATTAGTTTGTCATATTAGCAGACCGAGCCAAACCCAAAATGCATTTCTGCCCGTAAGTTACGACAGTGATGAGGTGTTTTTTTTTTTCAGAGGTAGAAATGATCTGTTATGCTGCAATCACACTAAACATGATCCGCGTGTGAAATTCGCGTTGGAGGCCTCTGTCTGTGGCTAAAGTTTGCTGCTGGACATTTGTCCAAAAATGTCACTCAAAGCCTCTAACGGTTGTGTGGGAGGAGCTACCGCCAACAGTTTTAAGCCTGGTGGCTACATGGAAGCATTGGGTTTTGAATGCAGCTTTAAGCTTTTATAAATCACTGATCTCCGTTATAAAAAAGGTTTTTGTAAAAATAAATTAATCAACGTGCTCGTGTTGTGTTCAGGTACCGAACTACAGAGTGTTCAGTGTTTCACCTCCAGGTAGACGCCAAGGCCAGCGAGGTAACTTGTCTCAGTTATTTGTCTAGAGCTATTTTAAAAAAACAAAAAATGCAATAGGTTGTGTAGTGCAATAAATGTTTTTTGATCAGAATATAATTGAAACATTTTTTAACATTGAAAAATCTCTCTTGGACTTTTTCAGATACTGAACTTCAGAAAGTTCACCAGAAAGTCACCATTTCACCAGAAAAGACCTGTCAGTGGGTGAGTTTTATACTTATTTAATATATTCATCCTGAACTATTACCATTATTAGATTTATACGGCAGCATGGAAACATATATGCACATTTTAACTAGCCAAAGGTCTAAATAGAGCTGAAATTATTTACATTTGAACTAAACATATTTAGATTGCAGGCTGAAGGTGGCACAATGGAATGGAGGTGCAAGTTGTGTTCTGCTACTTTGGCACTATGCAGTACTACATATAATACTGCAGTACTACATAGCAAATATTCCAAAGTGTTTCCACTGCCATGTATGTGGAAACACTTTGGAATATTGTCATGTCTTTATGACAGTATATTACAATAATAAAATGATGTTGCATTAGCACCATTCCATCATTTGAAACCATGAAAACTCATCTGTCAAGATCTGAAATGGATTTATGTAGAGTAGATGCAGTCAGAGGAAATTGTGCAGTTTGTGTAACTTAAAGCTGCCCTTTTCTGAGACTAAGTCCACCAAAACAGACAGGAACTGGCCAGCTTGGTTAGGATTTATGACCTCTAGGTGAATTTCTAATGTGCATAATTCAAAAACGGATAACAGCTGTAAGAAGCCACGGTGTAACTTGCCTTCAAATGACTTTGGGTCTTTGACCTGAAGTGGATCATGCCATGAACACTGTATTGTACTCTCACTAGAAATAGACATCTAGAAAAGGTATCATTTTATTATTTCTTAAAGTTCCTTAAATAAATATTGGAAGTGTTTGCTCTGCATTTGCTTCAAAGGTAATGGATATTTCTTTTTATTCTTTTAGGACCAGCGTGACGTGAACATGAGACGGGCACTTGTCCTCCTTGCACTTCCTGTTTATCTGCATGAAGATGCCTCCAACTTCTTCAAGACCTGTACAGTAAGTGCAAACGACTCCCTGTCAATGGTTTTCACTAATCCTTTAATATTGATTGAGATTTTATTGAGTGACATAATAAATAGGCAATTGTTTGTAGTTTGTAAACTGAGTGATATTTTTAAATGGTTTTAAAAATGAGATGGAAGATGAGACGAACATCAGGGACTCCTGATTGGAAGGAGTGGGAACATTTTCGTTTACCTTTTTCTGCTCCTGATCCATCATTATTTGAATAAAGAAAAATGAAGCTTTAGTCTTAAATTATTTTATAAATGTCCTCCTTCAGAAAAATGCTAAAGAACTTTTTAAAAACACAATTTTAATTGGAGTTGGTCCTTAAAACATCATAGCCAGTTGATTAAAAGCTAACAGAATGTTAGCATGAAAAGATTCCCATTGACAGATGGCAGGAATGTCAGTTTTGGACATTAGTGTGATGAATATCTTTAAGGGTCTGAACTCATCTGTGTTTTTTGTTTTGTATTTTCCAGAATACCAGACCTCACAGACACTGCTGTGGGTATCTTCTCAGTTGTCGTGGTGACGCTCCTGATGCTGCCGTCAGTGGTCCCACACATCTGGCTGACTAATCTCTTCTACTCTTTGGGGACATCTATGCTCTGGACCTACAGCACCCCAAAAAACTTGAACTTGCCTTCATATTTATTCAGAATGCTGTCTTGAATCTTGAGGACAGCAAACCACTGAAAGGACATTTATTGACGCTGAAGAATGTTTCGTTGAGTGAGTCTTCCAGAATGGACTATTTGTTGGTTTAAGTGTTATGTAACTAATGTGTTTTGTTGTGATCATATGCTTTTTCTGCCATACAATACAAAACCAACTCTTTTTGTCAATATGTTGTGTGGCACTCTTATAATGCAGTTTTATTGCACTTATTGTTTCTTCATCCTCTTGATATTTGTGCTTTTTTTTAAAGAGCAATTAAAAAAAGTGTATTATGCAATCACTATTGTGTGGCCTTCACGTTTGTTGGTTTTTATCAATGTTAGCCTTTAAAATGTAGTGGGGCAGTATCAATATCTCTGTTTAGAATACATTTTAAGCTGAAGAATTTTAAATATTTTCAATGCTACACATTTAATGAGTTAAAGAATTTATAAAGCATTTGAGTGAATTTTACATATTTTATGAGTTGAGTAATATAAAAATATAGTTAGTTAAAGCGTTTTTTAGTTGGAAAATATTAAAAACTTTAAGTAAATAATCTCTCTTTTATAAGTTGAGGAATCTTAATATTTTTTATATGAAATAATACAAATGTAAGCCAACTGACAATATGAATTTTAATAAATGTTAACTTAAAAGTTTTAATAATATAACTTAACTGTTGCGTAATCTGTTACACAATAATTTTTAAGTTCAGTCAACTCGCTAGGGATTACAGTGCAGACGCTAACATGAACCAGCAAGAAATCCCAAATTAACAGACTTGTGGTGTGGAAAGGTATGTTTTTCAGCTAGCAGGAATAATCAAAGTATCCGTTCTCTGTTTCAAAATGAGATTGCCACAAAACCGTATGTTATCTCATACTGGAACAGCTTTGGATGTAGAATTCACTGGGAAAAGGTTTGGACCCTGCCACAAAAGTATTTCATCACCAATAAAATCAGAGAAATTTCTTTCAAAATTCTTCACAAATTTTATCCAGTGAAACATTTCTTTACTAAGTTTAAAAAAGATCTGGACATAAACTGTTCATTCTGTCATTCCTCACCAGAAACTGTGCCTCATCTTTTTTTGGTTTTGCTCTTTCACTCAACTATTTTGGAAAGATGTGATACATTTTATAAGAACTCATCTATGTGAAGATTATAGATTATTTTACGAGCATATTATTTTTGGATATTTTACACAAGAAAGACTTAATGCAGAAAAGATATATGTAGTTAATTTACTTATAATTATGGCTAAATACTTTATACACAAGTGTAAATATGCCAACAAAAAAAACGTGTTTTATGTTTTTCAGAAAGAAATGGTTTTGTATGTGAACAGTATTAAATCTTCCACTAACAAAAAAGCTGTCAGAACAGTTGAAACATGGTCTCTCCTGAAACTTTAACAGATTCCTTTGCCTTATTATTTTTGTTTTCTTTTTGCATAACCTGTTTTACATGGTTATCATTATGTTTTTTTTGTTCATTCTCATGGCGAACGTGAAGATTGTATTTTGCACACAGTGGAGTTTTGTGTTTGGTATTTTGTATGTGCAAGATATTGTTAATAAAGTTTATTTTAAAAAAAAAACGAACCGGCAAGAAGTAGCCACGGGGGTCCTGCAGCCATCGGAACCTTAACAAATATTTCATCTCCACCTCACCGTTGCCTTTTTTAAGAAATGACAGCTGGTTTTTCCCACATTTATATGTAGTTATGGATCGAAAACAAGAGGAATTTGTTTTAATGTAAATGCGTGTTCCAGCGTCTACAGGAAGTGTCGCCCATAATTCACGCAAAGGCTCATGGGGGCTAGGAATAAGGTGGATACGGATTTTCTGTTTCGGTGGCACTTCTATTACCATTATTGGTATTTGAGACATTCCTTTGTGTCTCTAGAGATGCAGACAGATTTGTGACCACTTGAGGTGAAGATAAAATATTTCTTAAGGTTCCGATGGCCTTCTTATTGGTTCGTGTTAGCGTCTGTTCAAAATGGGAGGTGGCGGCCTCTCGTCCAATCAGAGCACGAGAAATCATCTGCCTTCCGTTTCATGCAAAGTGCCTTCCTTTTCATTCAAAGTGCCTTCCTTTTCATCCAAAGTCACTTCCGTTTCATGCATACTCCTCTCTCACACACACATATAAACTCTTCCTCACACGTTCATATATACTTGTCTTTCACATACATACATTCTTTTTTAAGAGTGACAATGAGAGTGAGAATGTATGTATGTGTAAAGTAATATATATGCATGCGAGAGAGAGAATATATGGATGCGAAAGAGAGTATATATGACTGTGAGAGCAAGAATGTATGAATGTGAATGGTTCAGAATAAATAATGTCTTATACGGCCCCTCATACAAAAGTGTGTATCTTTAGCGATAAGGAAACTTTTTGAATAATGTGCAAATGTTTTTTGCCAGACCCTGCTGTTCAATAAAATTTCACTTGAAAAAGAACTTTGATAATCCAATGAAAAATGCCTTGAATAACATTATAATTTAATATTATATATTATATATAATATTTATATTCAGGCTGCCTATGAGCCCAGGCTGTGGCTCATAACTGATTTGATGCCAGCACATGCAGATTGTTGGATTAACTTGCACAGCAAATAAAATGAAACGCCATAAAGAAAGTGACTATTCATATGGAGCAATCCTGATCACTATGGAGGCGATCTTAACATAGCAAATGCATTCTCTCCTCTCACTTTAACCATTCTCAGGTCCTCGTACATCCATGAACCTCCTCTTTGGTCGTTCTCGGTTCCTCATAAATGTGTCCTAAACATCTCGATCTGCTGCCCTGCATTTGTCTCTAAGATATGGAGAGAAATTAGACTCAGTTTGATTTGTGCGTGCGTAATTCTTGATTTGTGCGTAAATTAGGATTTGTGTATGCATATTCTTGCTTTGTGCGTGCGTAAATTAGGATTTGTGCATAAATTTGGATTTGTGCGTGATTTGTTACTCACATAATACGTTTTGTGTATAAGTTAAAAAAAATATAAAATGAAAAAAATACAAAATGCAACTTATGTGTGCACAAATTAAGATTACAACAGCTTGAAACTACTTACACACACACATCTTTAAAAGACACGCACGAATCCCTTGTTACGCACACACGAAGCCAAAGTTACGCACGGATCTACCGTGAGACTGTTTTCACTTCTCAAAAATTCGTCCGTAAGTGCTGCGTTTAAATACCAGTGGAATGCTCGGTCATTAGAATTTTCCTATCAGCCTTCCCTTCTAAACGTATTTTCTTCAGTGGGTGTAGCAGGGCTTAAAAAAAACTGTAAAGGAAAATAAAAACTATTATCTGAGAATATGACGTTCACTTTTAAACGCTAATATATATATTAAAAGTATATTATTCTCCGAGACACCGAATTAATACAAAATGCGTAACAGGAACGACCAGTAGGGGGCACTGTTTTTTTTCTTCCGGAAAAATCAAAGGCAGTCAGACTGAGAGAGTCACGGAAGAATGGCGGCCCGTCTCGGTGGTCAGCGCCCCGAAGTAAGTAGCCTCTATGTTCAACACTAACATCTACTGTCTTCATGTATTGATTGAGTCATTGTCTGGATACGTTTAGAAGGGAAGGCTGATAGGAAAATTCTAATGACCGAGCATTCCACTGGTATTTAAACGCAGCACTTACGGACGAATTTTTGAGTCTCACGGTAGATCCGTGCGTAACTTTGGCTTCGTGTGTGCGTAACAAGGGATTCGTGCGTGTTTTTTAAAGATGTGTGTGTGTAAGTAGTTTCAAGCTGTTGTAATCTTAATTTGTGCACACATAAGTTGCATTTTGTATTTTTTTCATTTTATATTTTTTTAACTTATACACAAAACGTATTATGTGAGTAACAAATCACGCACAAATCCAAATTTATGCACAAATCCTAATTTACGCACGCACAAAGCAAGAATATGCATACACAAATCCTAATTTACGCACAAATCAAGAATTACGCACGCACAAATCAAACTGAGTCTAATTTCTCTCCATACTAAGACATCTAACACGAGCTGTTCCTCTGATGGATTCATTCCTAATTCCTGATCCTCTCCATCCTCATCACTCACAGACAACCTCAACATCTTCACCTCTGCGACCTCCTACTTAGGGATGGGTATCGTTAAGGTTTTAACGGTACTACTACTCTTATCGATACTGCTTATCGATCCGGTATTTTAACGGTACTCTTATCGATACTTTTTAAGGACGAAAAATAAATAAATAAATAACAAATTGAGAACATAAAGTGATTTATTTCCTCATTTTGCAACATTGTTTTTTTAACAAAACATTTTACTTTATACATGAGAATGTTCCAGACAGGATATTTATTTAATTATTTAATTCATTATTTTTTTTCTTTATAAGCGTGATATTTCCTTTAATCTTTTGTCCATTTTCCACAACCTTGAACAGACTTTTCTGTCTGTCAAACACCAGAGTTCAGTTAAGTGAGATGATGGAAACAAATTCACTTTGATGCAGATTAGCTTTTATTTTTTTATTTTTCTTTAAATCCAGTAAACCCAATAAATTATATTAACTTTATATACGATGAATATCATTAGCTATTAAGTATTATTAAGTTCTAGAAAGCAGCCGTTAGTTTGTCGCGGGTCTGGAACGGTTTGTCGCGTGCAGCCCCCCCCCCGCGCAGCGTGTTCACAGACAGCTCAACATACGGTCATCGTAGCAGCAAGGTGACAGGATGGTGGGGACTCCTTGACGCAAACTTCATTAATTTTACACGGAAATGGGTGTTCTTAGAGTAGAGGGGGATAGAAGGATTTTTTCGGGGGCGCTCACGTGTCCCCTACAAAACCACCACTGATGAGTTACTTGATGAGTTACCTATGCCAGATAACGTTTCTATTTTGTGGGACACAAAAAATAAAGCGACTTCTCCAGTACCGATAGCAGAACCGTTGAGGTCAGATCTTAACGATACTGCGGTCTTGAAGAATGTGGCCCCGGGGCTCGTTCAATACCGGGGCTCGGTACCCATCCCTACTCCTACTCTGCCTCCTGTCTCTTTCTTAGTCTCTAAACCAACAACATGGCTGCTGTCACTGCAGTCTTCTACACCTTTCCTTTCCACCTTTTGTCACACATCACAGTCTACATCTATTTGATACCTTCTGTTCTCACCAGCTTTTACACGCCTCTTCACCTCTTTGCAATAAATATCTTTTGAAACAATGAAACCACAGCTTCTCTGTTTTCACCCAATTCAAATGGTCAAAGAAAAACAAGAAAAAACACAACATTTTGTCTTCACCAAAATGCTGCTTTAACCACACAATAATGTGAGTCAAAGGCTTCATGCATATTCTGGAACTCACCTTCCATCCTTCACCTCCTCTGATCTTAATGTCAACTTCATACTGCAGATGGGTTTCCAATGCAAAACGAGGAGCTTCCCAGTCCAAACACAGCTCTCCTTTCTTCAGCGTTCCTCTCAGATGGCTCGGTGGAAACGTTTTGACTGCAAACAAAAAGGTGCCCAAAATATTTTGTAGAGAAAGTTGTAAAACTCTATTGTTGGTTAAGAACATTGAGTGTTCAATAGTGTTTTGACCGCTTGGGGAATACACCATGAAACAAAGTCTACCTAGTTCAGTCATTATAATTATAAAATAAACCACTGTATGAAAATTGGTTTCTAAAATTGAACTAAACTTGCCATTTCTTATTGTTTACAAAAAACAGAACATTGTTTGACTCTGGTGCATAAAATTAATATTCCATTGAGTAAATTAGAAAGAAAGAAACTTAAGACAGAAAAATGTTGATATTTCTGACAAAAAAAAGGACGATCACTCACTAGAGTTTTTGACCTTGAAGGCTTCGGTGAAAAAAGTTCTGTTGGATGCAGCTGAAGTGCTGACGAGCTTGACCATAACTTTTTTAGACTCATCTCCATGAAAGTGACACACATTAGTTATGTTCCCACTCCAAACACACTCAGACCAGGGCGTCCAGTATGGAGGTTCTCTGAAACAGGTACAGAAAAAAAAACAGAAAAATTCATAAATATATGCCTCTCTTTAAACAGAAAGTCATTTTACTGCCACACATCCTGGCAATACATTTAAAAACAATTCAATAAAAGACGATATTTTTGAGTTTACTTTTAATACTTTTACGTTTTTAAAGTGATGGTAAAAGCAAAAAGTTTAAAAAAAAATATTTTTAAAAGAATCTTTTAACTAAACCCCTTTCTGGTACAATTTTGAGGTAATTAGCAAATCATTCATGAAAGACTGAAAGCACAAAGATTGAAATCTTCTGTGATAGATGGAGGTCATGTGATACAATTCACCAATTTAGGATTATTTTTTTTCTATTTGGCATCAAAATCTTTTTGTCTTCACTGTTAATGTTAATTTAAAGACCCACTCCGATGAAAATGTTTTTTTTTTGTGTTTTTGAATTGTTCTTGTGGTATGTCTCTCACGATGGAGGGCATTAAAAATGCATTTCTGAGTATTTCTTTATTCAAATTATTTTAAATCAGGAGCAGACAAAAAAATGCAGTTTGACAAAGCTTGTATCTGTAACATAGGTACTACAATTGGCAGGCCACAAGCTCTCTGCTCCGCTTCATTCTGATACATCCACTTGTACAACGACTAGATCCATGTACGTCTTTGTTTTCCTCGCCTGAGCTGGCATCTCTCTCTCAAAACTGTACGGCTGAAATGTTTGCCACTTTTGTGGCACTGGTAATACTAGGTTGGGGTGTGAGGAGCTGTAAGCCAGTAGGAGAGAGTGTTAACAAATAAGTGATGTGGGGGCAGGCTTACTCCGCGCCAAGGGTCCTCTGCCGCTCTGCAAAAACTATGTCCTAGAGAATGACACGGGCTTTTTGATTTTGGCTAAAAACAGCACAATCATAGCACAAAGTCCACTTGCAACGCTTTTACTATTGCTCAAATATAGTTTGAGTGGGACTTTCAGAAAAAGAACTTTGCTTCTGCCTTTCTTAAGCAGAGTGATAAAGATCAGTGTTAAAAGGAAGCAAACAAATGTGTTACTTGATATCCATCTTGTAGAACAGTTTGTTTTCACTTTCTTCAGAAGCCATGACGTCATTCCAATGACAGGTGACACTTTTCAGATCAAATGTGCTGCATGTTAGTGAGATGTCATCTGCAAAGAAACAAAACTTTATCAATAGAATTTCACATTTTAATATTTTTGTGATCCTTAAATATACAGCTTGCATTCTATTTGTAATGAATACTGCATAGGTATTCTAATAATACATGGCAAGTATGGCATATGGTATGAATGTTGATGGCACTGTGCAACAACAGTGGATAGCCTACAGGACAATGGCACACAAAAAGAAAGATCTGGAAAACTATTTCATAAGTGACAGCTAGTTTTTTCTTCTATTCCCATAAGGTGCTTACCACAATATCCTGGATGTTTATACGCATCTATCACTGCGCAGCTGTCATTTCTTTACTGTAAACGTTTTCAGTTACTATGAGTTAAATGGGCGGTAGTCAGGGAAAGATTATGGGAATTATGCTTCAATTGTATGGAAAAATTTAGCGAACATTGCTGTGGATAATGTGCAGAATCAGGTGTCCTTCACAGGAGCGCTTAAGGTCTGTCTTCCACCAGCAAAAAGACCCCCCACACACGCACACTCCCGATCCCACTGCTGGCAACTTGTCAGTTATTCAATCACTGATAAAGTACATCTATTTTTCTCAGGAAGCAGCTTTTAACCAGCAGAACCATTCGTCATGATGGCCCTGAAGTGCTCTATATATCCATCCATCTATCATTCTCAGGAGCTATCCAAATAGCAGGGAGACCTCACAGTGCAGCAAATCAACAGTTAAGTTAAATGCTCTACTTACTAGGTTCAACCTGTTTTGAACCTGCGTTCTGTTGACCTACATCCAACAGAACAAAGGATGAACACATTACCTAGATGACTGTAAAAAAATCACATGTAAGTGGAGTCTTTGTAACATTTTATGGGCAGTAGAAATCAGAGTAATTGGGAGTAATGACTCATGCAGTTAAAGGGTAACTAAAGGTTTAAGGGCTATGATCTAAAGCAGATCCCCCAGTAGGTAAAAAATAATTAGGGTGGAGACCTTCCATGTACTGTCTTTTTTGTCAACCGCCTCTTATGCACTATACCTACAACATTCTTACCCCGCATTTTAAGTACATCATAATTGCAAAATAATGTCACCATACCAAGCAGTGATCATTGGGTAATGTGTGTATTCCAAAGCATAATAAATCTTTAATTGTCATTTTTATATTCATTCATTTGGTCTGAAGGAGGCCTCACCTGCACTTTGGGGAACTGTGGCATGGACAGGTTGGGTCCAGCTGCTCCAGTGTCCTACATTTTCATCATAACCACATTTAACAGCAAGCTGGATCTCAACCTCCTCACCTGGAACCAGAGAAAGCTCCAGACTTGTCTTCTCAATCTGAAATCATTAAAAAGAGATAGTCAGTCATGACTGTTATGCTCACATTGTGTCAGAATAACTCTGTTTGCTTCCAAACAAAGAATTTTTATTTAGCCTTTCTGAAAAAAAAAAATCACCTCTATTGTTCTTTCTTTTTGGGTTCTGGTGAAGTATCGAATTTTGTAAGTCGTATACTCGGGGTCCAGCAGCTTTCCTTTTGCCAACCATGAGACCTGCAGTTGTCCTGGGCCATTTGGTTGCAATACCACACTAAATCGGGGATCTGGAAGATCTATAGAAAAAGAAACAATTCTTATATTTCATTGCCCCTACTTTGAGAACGACCCGGATTGTGACCATTCTTTCTTTTTTGGTGTTTATGAAACAAATTTTCCATGAACCTGAAAAAAGCAAAAATCTGAAATCCAAAGAATTTTCTCAGTCAATAGTTCTTACCATACATCCAAACATCCAGCTTTATCAAATGTGATAGAAATACTGCCTCTCAACTGTCTCTTTTGTTACCACAATGGCCTTCTAGAGTCCAATCCTTTTCTTTTGTATTCTCCAGTGGAAAAAAAACAATCTACCCATCGCAAAATTGATGATGATTTCCTGAGGTAGGACCATGTGGCCTGATAGAGTTTACTCCTTATTATAGTTTTAACCAAGAGGTCTAGGACCACACATACTCCACTGCCTATGGTGGCTTAACCTCTAAATGTAGTTTTATGGATTCATAAATATGGGAATAGTGTTTACATGTTTGGTTTTACATTTCAGACGTTGTTGCTTTTTTGTGAGGATATGTGTGTTTTAATTTGGTTTTCTTGACTACTTGAGGTTTGCTGGATTTATGCTAAACCCCTGTCGAACCACATTTCAATTGTGATTATCCACAACTGTTTTGTTATCCTTTAAGTCGGTTTAAGTCAATAATTATATGAAGTTATAAGTTTAGGTGCCTAAAAAGCCATAGAGGAAGTGTGCTGTGTTGCTTTCCAGGAGGAGCTGAAACATGCTTTGGGAGATCAGGAGATTCTTCCAGACGACTTAACAGTTACAGTTAAAGTGAACAGAGAGACTGGGAGGTAGGTATTGGTGAGCCAAAAGAAATGAGAAAATCGGGTAAGAAGAATTAACGATGGAATGTAAAAGTTCAGGAGAATGTTAAAAGGGAAATGTTAGTAAAGAAAAAGTGAGACTCTAAAAGGGCAGAAGACAGGAGAGCAGAGAGATGCAGCACAAGGTGACAAGGGCCAAACAAAGGGTGACAACTTGAATAATGGGTCACAATTGTGTGATAGAAATGTGTTGACAGGTTCCACATGTGTGAGAAAACTTGAAAGAGCTGATGAATTAGAAAAATGTTCAAGATCACAAAATGGAAGTGGTGGATGTGGTTGGAGCAGGACGTTGAGTAATGATGATGATGCAAAGAGTGGGGTGGTGTCTCCTGGTGTTTGTGGGGACCACCCGTTCAAACACAGATTAGACTCTAGGTGGGGCTAAAGCAATTCTTATTTTGCCTTCTCTTTTAAAAAGGTTGCTTATTTTCACAAGCACTTGGTACAAAAATCTTTTTTTTAGTTGATGAGCCCCTGCTCCCTGCCCTGCTAACCTAAAAAAAGGTTCTCATTGATAAAATTATAAACATTTTAGAGTGGAGTAAAAATCCGAATAAAACAAAGCTGTTGGTGCTGAATTTCTGTATTTTGTCAGAACACAAAGCACACCTCATTTTAGCCCATTGTTTGCAGAACACACTATCCTCAAATGTATGTGGCTCCAAGAGTACAGCGCTGGATTACAATGTTTGCTATATCTGTAGCACAACTTGTAGCCCTGCTGGCCAAAAGTAGCAGTTCAGAGTGCTGTTTATTTGGTGAGTCACACTTTAAGGAATTTACTAAAATGTAAAGTGGCGAGTTTGTTTTGGATCTGGGTTTTATTTTTTGAAAATGAGAAAAAAAAAATTTACAGAGCAAGCTTCAGTTATGAAAATTGAAAATTGATTAGTTCAAAACAATAAATAAAGGAGCCGGGCCTGTTTTACCATCTTTATGAATTGCTTTCCTGATTATTTAAAGTATCTTAAACAAGTTTCAAACAAGAAAATAACCTTAACTTTTCAAAGTATTGCAAGTTGTTTCTTGCCTTGCCTCTGCCAATTAGTTATCTATTTGTTTTTTCAATCCATCATTTTTTGTCATTGTATGCTCATTTCTGATAAATGCTTTACCCTGACTTGTTTTTTAAATTGATAATTGTGTTTTTTTTATTTATTTTTTTATTAAGTGCCTGTCGGAATAATTTTCTGTTTAAGCACCAATTCACAGTTAAAAGGCATAACATGTCATCAGATAATAATTCAGGTTCTTTCAGCACCAACAGATCTTCATAAAAACACTTTGAGTTTATTTTGATCCCCTCTTTTGTGTAACCCTTGTGCTATCCTAGGCAGTTTAACATTGGGAGTTGGGTCATCTAGACCCACTAGACAGTCAGCTGAACCTTTTTTCTTCACAAGGGTTAAAGCATAAAATAAGTGACAAATATGAGATTCTTACAGTTGTCTTCCACACAGACAGTCCGATTGTAGAGAATGGTGTTTTTGGCAGGTTCTACCACCATGATGTCCATCTTAACGTATACATAGACATCGGAAAATGAACATATGTGCAGGAAAGACCCGTTTTGTGTCCTCTGGACTGACATAGCACATTTTGAGGGATTGCTTGAACACATAGAGAAATAAACAAAAACGGATAAAGATGTTAAAAAGTGAAAACAGACGACAAGACCACAACATCCTGAGTGAAACAAAAGAACTGAAATCAATGTTTCCATACATACCTATCATAACTGTAGAGCAAATCATAAGTTTCATTGTCAAATGTCTCAAAGAAGCAGGTGAAATCATTAAGGGTTCGAGTGAAACACTTGGGGTCCTGCACATCCTTCAAGAGGAACATATCTGCCCGAGAAAATAATGAGAATAAGAGAAATGCTTACCCCCTTTTCTCCACAAACACAACATTTATTTTTTTGAAAGTGCAACAGACCACGAAACATGTATTTCACACATTCCAATATTGGCAAGCACAGTATTTGAAACGCCAACTGCTTTTTTTCTGCATTTGCAAAAACATTACAGCTACAGAACAAACAATGTTCATTCTGCAGCAAATCAAAATATGTAACACTGGCATGTCATACCTTCCTCCGATACATAATTGACAAGTCCACTGGAACAATGAATGCACAAAACAACAGGCACCATCCACCTGCACAGCAAACTCATGGTAAACAGCAGTATTGTGCTCAGGAGCACGGCGGCAGTTGAAAAGCAACAACACACGCTTGTGTGTTGTGTTTATCACATTGCATATGCATGGGGGGTGGCTCAGTTTGACTAATTATGCTCAAAGAAGGAAGTGAGTTCTACGTTCAGTGGAAACTGGCACCCAAAAGGACTAAAAGGGGAGTGGTTAACATCCAATATTAATTTTAGACTTTAGATTTTGTTTTGTTTTTTCCCTGTAAGTTGAAACGATTCATCATCGTTGCTTTTATCCAATTGTGACTAAATTCATCTGCATTTTTCAGTACAGCTTCATTCTCTGCTCTGTCACATCTGGATCATTGGATGTACACACCTGGTTTCTGTTTTTACTACTGAACTAGTTTCCAAGTTTCAGCTGCTGCTTGTAAAATCTTCATGAAAAAGTTCATCTTAGGGTCGTACGTTATTACTTCCCCTATTCCCCTATTACTTCTAGGTCGTGTCCTCTTTGAAGTTATTCTACACTCACGGACATTTTAGCTTTCCTGGAGGAAAAATCTCTTCTCATCCTGTATGATTTCAAAGCTTTTGCTTTTTTTCATGTCATTTTAGACAAGTTTAGAAAACAAAAGTAAATAGTTACTGTCTTAAATGGGGAACTGCACACCATGAATAGCTGTGTGATGTAATTATGAACCAAAATACAGGACAGATACAGTATTCAGTCATTATTACATGCACATAAACCTCTCCACAGGCAAATGAAAAAATAGTAAAAGTATGAGTCGATGCTCAGAATGTCCTAATTATTGTTGCCTCAGTAGCAAACAGTCCATGTGCTGATTTATCACATCTCGACACAGTTCAGCAACATGGGCAAACAAAAACAGTTGTCATCCATTAAGGCTTTTTTAAATGAGCTAGTTGACAGTTTACTTTTGAAAGGTGCAAAAATTGACTGACTGCAACAAACACCATAATTTTAGCATGTCATTTGAACCTTATAATCAAATGTATAATACTTTATCAAATTCATTCAAAGTAAGTCATGTTACAAACACCTGCCAATTCCGATTCTAGCAGATCTGCTGTTTAGACAAATATTAAACACTTTATACTATTCTGTTCATCCCTTTTAAATTTGTTTAAAACAAAACTCAGTAAAAAAAAAAAAAAAAACTATTTTAATGAATACATGTAATGTATCCCCTAAGCCAGGGGTGTCAAACTAATTTTCACCGAGGGCCACATCAGCATAGTGGTTGTCCTCAAAGGGCCAGATGTAACTTATACATGTAACTAAATGAAATGTAAAATAAATGTAGCTACTCCTTAATGTTAAATAACTCTTTATTTGTTCATCATAACTTTTTGAAGTGACAATGACAGTTGCATAGAAAACATATGTTTGCTTGTTACTCTAGCATAAATCCTTTTAACTCTTGGGCTATCTTAGATGACCCCACCCTTACATTGACGTGTTATTCCTACCATGACAAAGGTGGATAAAGGTGGAAAGATTTCATGTAATCCATGGACACCAGTGAAGATCACAAATCATTGAAGAAAAAAGGTTCAGGGCACTGTCTAGTGGGTCTAGATGACCCAACTCCCAATGTTAAAGTGCCTAGGATAGCACAAGGGTTAAATTTGATTCTGACAGGTTAGATTATATGGACAGTGTTTAAATCCTAATGTATTGTTGCCCAATCCGATATTTCAAGTCTGATTCCCCCAAGATATGAATAAATACAGAACAATTTTTCTTTTTTCTTATAAGAAATTAAAAACTTTTATGCTCTCTCGGGCCACATAAAATGACATGGCGGGCCTCATTTGGCTTGAGTTTGACACATGTACCCTAAACAGTTTTCTTCTTTGTGTCTTACCTATTTAGTACCAAGGAACAAATCATAAAAAATGTTGATTATTTTCAAATGAATACATCAAAAATGCCCCGTAAAGGTTCATTAGAACTATTCTTTATTATGTTTGAAGCATTTTTATAATCATACATGAGAAAAGGGGCTTTTATGCTGTTAACATGTGGTTTCTTTCTTTTTCTATGCTTGCTTCTATGCTATCTTCATCTGTAGATAAGTCTTTATCAGCGTTTGGTAAATTTACTGGAGGTACTGAAGCTGTGCGCAGGGCACGCTAACTTCTCAGAAACCTGTAATATTTCAGTGTGTGCAATGCAGGTAGAGCATGGTCTGATGTTACTGCATGAGACAAAGATCTATTCTTTTGTGAGATAACCGATTCTGTCTGATCTGTGCACCCATGTGAACTCTAGTGCAATACATTTTTGCAAAATAGATTACGAACTTTTTGACCTTATCTGTAATGAATAACAGTCTACACACCACTGCACGTCTACTTTTACAAACTGTCTGTAAACAGGACATTGGCACAACCACGCCTGACCATGGTATAGACTTTGACAAGCATAAAAAAACTGTCTATCAGGACAACAGTTCAGCTTTACTAAGCTAACCACTCCACAAAACAACATCTACAAGGTAGGAAGTAACTTTTGGGTTTATGAACAATTTTGTTTTTGTCTTTCTTTCTTGCCTCAAGGGCAATACCGTCAGTTCTCACCAACAAGACACATTTTCTTGTTATCTGGGCTGCATTCTGCCTGTGTGGAGTTTGCATCTTCTCATGGTGCATGCACAAGTCGTCTTCAGGGACTCTTGCTTCCTCCCACAGTTCAAAAACCTCCTTCACAGGTTAACCCTTGTGCTATCCTAGGCACTTCAACATTGGGAGTTGGGTCATCCAGACCCACTAGGCCAGGGATGGCTAACCCTGGTCCTCAAGAGCCTCAACCCCTCAGCAACCCCATTACCCAGCACACCTCGTTCGTTTTTCCTCAAATACAAAAAGGGTTTATATACAAATGTATACCTCATGTATCCGGAGATCCATTATCCTCTTTTCTTGTAACAGTAAAATCTGTCCAACAAGAGGCCTTCAGCTCTCGTCTGTTTGCTCAGCTGCTGCATAAGAAAAGAAAAGAAAAGAAAACTTCTGCATTTATGGTGCATTTATCTCATTTTGCAAGATATACATTTCAATGCTCATAAAAACACTATTTAGATTTTTTTTTGTTGCAAATTTGCATTTGCACCAGAAAAAAAGAACAGCTTATAATTCAAATCTATGAAGTGCCACATACTGTTGAATCATCCACTGATGGTTTATCAAGATATAGAAACTGTTACTCCCCCAAATGGGATACAGAGGGTTAAGAAAATGGATGGAAGGATAAAAACTGTCTCTTATCTGGCCAAATTACCTGGTTGGGACAAATTGTTGCAGAAGCGGTTTATTGATCCAACAATTTTATTAAAATCTAATAAATGAAGGATATAAATATCAAATCAGTAAAGCTTCCATTCTCGTGAAGCAGATATCAAGACTAAAGGAAATCTTCAGCTTAGGCTCCATAATTCGACCTGCTTTCAAACCTTTATGGATTTTGAAAATCTTATTTGAAAACTCAATTAAAAAGTATAAGTCCTCCTGGTGGAAGTAAACTACATTTTGAAAGCAAAGCTGCCATTTTTAACCCCCCTGTACACTTCCACCCCAATGACTGAAACATCGCATGGCAGTTTGTAAGAAAATAAGTCTGGGAAGGGTCTGAACTGCTTTCTCTTTCTAAAACACAGTTTCTTTAAACTACATGGGCTAAAAATATATTCAAGTGCCCCCATCCTGCTTCCTTACCACAAACGTAATAGAGACTTCAAAAAGCTGGCTCACTGTGTCAATGTTTGACAGACAGTTCCAGGCCTGTGGTTGGTTGGTGGAGGAAATCCAGTGACAGATCAGCTTCATGCAGCTGGACAGATCAGGAGCTCCTTAAGCCCCCCAAGTTGCACAAAAGATATATTTCCTCATGAAAGTCAACACATTCTATAAAAAACAACAACAACAACAACAATTAAACATAAATTCGATAGAATTAAGTGTTTACCGAGTAAAAAAAAATATTTTACCAACTTAAGAAATACCATATTATTCAGTGGTGTGATGGTAATATGTAACAGCCAGCTGGATCAGTTTAATCACCAGGCTTGTTCTGTGAATTTTATCTTTTTGAAATTTGATTGAGAAATTAGCATTAAATTAGCCCGTTGCAAACCAAAGTATGAAGTCATCACATGCACTGTCTACTTATATAAAATGTTTGGTTTTAGCCCATTTTTTATTATGTTTTTTCCAATAATAAAGATTTTTGGGTAGGTTGAGCATGGAGGTGTACCTATTTGAAATGTAGTCTTTATACAGATATACAGATGTATGTAGTCCCTCTCCAATCATCTTTTGATCGATTGTATGAGTGTTCCCAGAGGTCTGTAATTATGGTTATGGAGTTTTTAGCAACAACAAAAAAAAACAAAAATTGAAAACTGTGTTGTTTTCGAGGACAAAGTTTCTGCAGAGCGGCAGTAGTTCAGAGTTTACCCCTGTTGAGTTGTGGGTGGGATGGGTGGGAGTGTTGATGTGAGGTTGGCCCACCTCTACTTCCCAACATCCATCTGTTTACACTCTCTCCCATTAGTTTACAACCCCAATATGGCATAACTATTGCAACAAAAAGTGGAACGCAATATTGGAGCTATCCAGCTGTTTAGAACCAGATGTCAGCTCAGACAAGCAAAACGAAGACGTACATGGATCTATTTATCTGCAAGTGGACGCATCAGAATGAAGTGGAGCAGGGAGCTTGTGGCCAGCCATTGTACCTTCTACTAGGGCTTGGTTGATGAAATTGATTAATCAATCTGAATCGATCCAAGCACTATACTGTCCATAAGCAGAATGTTTGTTTGTAATATGGAAAAAAAATAATAATAATTTCGTACAAAGTTTTTGTAAAGCAGCTAAGTGGTTAATTCAACTAAACTGGACATCCTGCCCTTAGACCCCCCTTCGCGGTAAGGAAAAACTCCTAAAAAAACGGATTCCGGAAAAAACGAAGAAACCTCAGGGGTGCCCACATGAAGGAGGGATCCTCCCCCAGGACGGACAGGCGATTTACCAGAACTCATAGAGAAGAATTAACTTATCAAGCTCTACAACTACATATTTAAAGTCCAGCAGACGAGCTTCATCCAGATGAAGTTGGGGGACGGCCGGGGTGCGAGTCGAGCCGGAGACAGGATCCACAGCCAGGTGTAGGAGCAGGAGCAGAGACGAGGTACACGGCCAGGTACAGAGCAGAGACGAGCCAGAGGCAGGATCTAAAGCCAGGTGTGGGAGCAGGAGCAGAGACGAGGTCAGTGGCGGTTCTACACTAACTTACTCCCTGGGCGAGTAACCCCACCAGCCCCCCCCCCCGCACACATACAAAATTTGACATCATCCTGTTGTGTTCCCTATCTTCTATTTAACCATTTTACTCAAAAAATGCATGAATTTTCTAGACTCATATTACAGGGGGGTCAAACTCAGTCACACAGGGGCCTAAGTTAAAAACACGCTTAAGGTTTTGGGCCGAAGAAGATAAACATTTACTGAACACACTAAAGCTAAAATTTTAAACCTTTTAAACTGAACTTTTTGAACATAAATATGAATAAAAACAGGAACATTAATCCAGTATAACTCAAGTTAAACCTTAAATAACTTGTAATATTTTGTTCTCCATAGAAATATGTTCTGTCAAAATTATACAAATATGAACATGCTGCAGGACAAAACAAAGAAAGCCTGGAAATATTAATAAGAAATTACATATCAAATAATTTTTTAGCAATAATTTCTTAATGTGTGACGTCCTGTGTGTGTCTTTGTGAAACATATCAGAGGGATTAGATCTAAAAAATAAAACTTATTGTGATTAATATGTTTAGGTCTTATAAAACATTAAAGACTAAATCTTAGAACTCATCAGTGGGATTACTCCAAAAATATTTGGCATTTCCCTAAATTTGTGCAACACCAACAGTAGAAATCCTCCAAAAAAACTCAATCCATAAAAAATGGTCTGCGCTCATCCCCCCTCCCCCTCCCCTTCCCTCTGACACACGCGGCTCCGTCTCTATGACGGGAGGCGCAGCTGCGGCTCAGAGTTGATTGTCAGATAGAAAAAGACTCCCAATAACCTGTTAGTGTGATTCAGCCAGCCACCGGAGAATTGCGCTCCCCTCTCGAGTTTTTTGACTTATGTTCCAAAGACTACCGCAAAGAGGTGTGGCCGCAAGCGTCTTGCAGCAGAGGGCGGTGGTCACGTGCGCATCGTGTCTGCTGTGTCGGAGCAAAGAATTGTGGGAAATAATCCCCATTGCCTGCTTTTTTCGAAATTGGGTTGAGCACGAATGTTTGTTATGCCTAAATCCTTTTCATGTGCCTGTTTTACGTTGTTTCACTCTGAATTATTCTTTTTTTTTTTTTTTTTTGCACCATAAGTGTGAAGAGGAAATAGGAGGAAGACATTATTAAGAGTCTGATGTGTCAAAGTAAAAGCATTAAGTGTCGGCTACTGAAGCAATTTCATCTTAAAAGTTTCAAGCTACCTCGTTGAATATAGTACGTACCACATAACGCATCGGGCACGGCAAATGCCGCCCCCTATGCAGTGCCGCCCTGGGCGACCGCCCACATCGCCCATATCAAAAACCGCCACTGGACGAGGTACACGGCCAGGTACAGAGCAGAGACGAGCCAGAGGCAGGATTCAAAGCCAGGTGTAGGAGCAGGAGCAGAGTCGAGCCGGAGACGAGGTACACTGTAGAGCCCTGCGCGGGACTATTTTCTTCATCCCGCTCCCGCCCGCGCCCGCTGAATTTCTGACCAATCCCGCCCGCTCCCGCAACGTATGCGTTACACTCCCGCCTGCTCCCGCAATATGTATGTCCACTCCCGCCCGCACCCGCAAAACTCATAGAATTAAGTCCCGCACAGTAATAGAGATGCATTGATTTTGTATCGTCTCCCGTCCCGCAGGAAAAAAACACGTATTTTGTTTTGATGATATTAAAGTTTAATTAAGAGATTCGTGTCCCTCCTCCAGCCTCATATTTTCATGCATTCCTCTTTTTTGAAATTTGCAACTTAATTATTAAATATATTTTTACAAATTATGTTCGGTTAAAAGTGTGCGTGTGTCCGCGCGCAGACAGACGGCCTGAAGCGCGCTGAACCAGCCGGTAAAGATGCAGGTCAAAGTCATTTGAATTTATGGAGGAAAAAAACATTAATGGTTCAACAGATCTGAAAATCTATGAATTATATTTTTCCTGACAGAAAAATACTTTTAGCTTCAGCCTTTTCCAGTTTTGCTGATTCGCAGATCTGAGAACCATGCGTGACTCACGATGAACCTCATTTGAGGTTCTTTTCTGCTTCATCCATTGACATCATGTCACTGCCAGGTAACCTGATCCATCCTTATCCGCGCAGTGTTGCCGGATAGATTGACAGCTCTTTCATCCGTGTGCTGCGCTATCTACCCTGACTATCGTGTTAACCTATGATGACCGTATTTTGCGCTCTCTCTGTAGAATACACTGGGAGCGCGGGGAAAAACAACTGTCAGCTACAGAGTATATGAACAGGTGAACAGGTAGAGAGGAAAAGCAGGTAAAGAGGCGGAGGAGGGGCTTTGGCTTCAAACTCTGTCAGAGAGATGGAAACACGGGCGTCAGATTCAGACGCAGCTTTCACTGCGGGAGTTGAAGCAGACTTTCGCTGGGATGATTTTATAAACCCAAACATGGAAACATGATTACCAAGTAGAACTCTTCAAAATTATAAACCTGATCTCTCCACATTCTTGGTGTCTATCATGCATTTTTGCACACATCGCTCCATGCAGCGATCAGACCAGAACCTCTAGCTGGTAGCTCCGCCTACACGGGACCGCGGTATCAGGCTTTAAAGAACACACTAAGAGGCGGGGCGGGGCGTTGCACACCCCCAACAACAGGTTAGATGACAGAGGCCATTGGGCGTCTCTACCTGGTGCGTTCACGGAGCTTCAGTACATAAGAATCCAACAGCCGCTCAGCCTAACGTAGTCTGCTAATATATATTCACGAGATATTCATGGCAGCACTGATCCCGCGGGGTTTTTTTTCTGCCGCCCGCTCCCGCCCGCAGCACAATTGAAACCGCCCAATCCCGCGAGATTTGGGTTGGGTCCCGCGGGACCCGGCGGGACCCAATCCCAATGCAGCCCTCTAGTACACTGTCAGGTACAGGAGCACAGATGAGCCAACTGGGATCTGGAAGCACTCCCACTCCCCAGGAGGGGGGAGGGAAAGAGGGAAAGTACATGAATCGCACTGCACCAAACAGCGGCATGGAGAACTAAATGATGAATCAAGAATAGAGAAGAGAGGAAGGGTAGAAGTAGATGAGAAAAGAGAAAAGATGACAGAACCCTAGTGCACCATAGCTACCCCAGCTTCAACTTCTAGCAGCCTCCTAAAAACAAATAGTTATTGTTATTAAGTTCAATTTAAACACATTAACATTAAGTTAAATAATTTCTGAATCCTAACTAGTCTGACAATAAGCCTGTCCAAAGAGGAATGCTTTCAGTCTAACTTTGAATGTAGAAACTGTGTCGGCCTGTCTTACATGAGCTGGGAGCTTATTCCATAAAACAGGGGCTTGGTGGCTAAACCCTCCACTCCCAACCGTACTTTTGCTAATTCTAGGAACCACACTACTACTTGACACCTAAAACATTAATTTGAATGAAAACATTTACTATCATTGGTTATCTTCAAGTTTTTTGTGCTGCTAATATCTCGAACCGGACATCACAGAATATTTTGTTTTAATACATTTATTTATATCTCAAAATAATTTTACATAAACTCATTGCTGTTCTTTACTGGCAGTGATAGGCAATTTACACATGAAAACAATTGTAGACAAATATGGCACAAATGAGGCTACTTTTAAGTGCTATACTATTTAAAAGATGATCAACTTGATCGGAAACAGTCCAAGACTTTATCCAGTCTGTGTCCTTTACATTCTCCTTCAGATAAAGGCATTTTCCAAAGAAATGAAAGTTCTGGCTCTGTTACCCCACAGACCCTGTGGTTTGTCTGCATGTCCCACAGCTCCATATTTGGTAGATCCTCCAAACCAGTACTGAAATCTTTTTGGAGGAAATGTGTTTGTGTTTCTTATTCCTGGGGTTGCTACATTTGATAGTGAAAGCACTCCAATTGATGGTCCAGCCATACTCCAAATGTCTTGATATCTTTAGCGAGTGTCCTTTCATCATCCTTCATCTATAGCTGGGTGGTTGCAGTGCGGCGTCCAGGTCGCCTATGCCGTCTTTGAGCAGCAGGGAGGCGGCAGTAGCGCGACGATGCCCTGCGAGACTTTCTCCTTGAGCTATGTGGGATGCGAGGGTCTGGGGGGGCTGGTAGTCAGGCCTTCTCTGCGGTGGCATCTATTCCAGCATAGGTGAAGTTCTCAAACAAAGCCATGTTCACATAAGCCTAAAGATGGATAAACATTTGCAGTTTAGAACAAAGAAATAAAAACATTATTCACATGTGTAAGAATTTTCAAAGCCCTAATTCATAGTCAGGATTCAGTCATTATTTCCCACTCATAAATGTTAATAATGTCAATAATTGCAGAAATGTTCATCACTTTATTTCCGTGTCAGTGTGAAAACTTATAGTTGCTGCTTTATTAGCGCCATTTCTGATGTCTTTACTAATTCCACTATGGGCTTTTTGGAGATTCATATTAATTATTATTTGTAGCAATAGGATCTTTGCACCCCTGAGATTTCTTTATTTTTTCTGGAATCCGTTTTTTGTCTTAGGAGTTTTTCCTTACTGCAAAGGAGGGTCTAAGGGCAGGGATGCCTAGTTTACTTTAGTCTGTTTATTTTAGTTTAGTCATTACTTATTGAACTGTATGACTTTATGTTCTTTATGGTTCATGTTTATTACCCAACTACCGGTTTGAAGCCCCTTGAGATGACTTTTGTTGTAATATTGGGCTATATAAATAAAATTTGATTTAATTTAATTTAATTTAATTTAATTTAATTTAATTTAATTTAATTTAACTTAATTTAATTTAATTTAATTTAATTTAATTTAATTTAATTTAATTTAATTTAATTTAATTTAATTTAATTTAATTTAAGTTATTAAGGTTAAATTATTATGTACCGATGGTTAAGGTTTAGAAATGGCAAAGCACATGAACAACCCTGGTCATCAAGATCTACCACTTAATTTCCATAAATCTTTGTGCCTACTGATAAACTACATCCAATAAATCAGATTGATCAGATTGATTAAATGGACCTAATCCAGGTATCCACAAGTTTGGCTTGGATAAAGCTGTAGAAAAAAATCTTGGTGTGATTGTGTGTGTATTATTTTTTTTGTTGTCTTTTTAAGACCTGCTCTGGTACAACCCCAAGCTTTTTTGGGCCGAATGGTTTTTATGAGACAAAGGGCAAGTCCTAATAAAATGTGTGTTCAGTGCTCCCAGTGATGAGTCAGCAACCAAGTTGGTAAAAATTAGGCCAAGATCATAGTTTTTAATTGAATATTTACAAAAGAAAAGCAGATATATTATCTAGAAAGAAGACTTTTCTTTTTAGATTAATTGCAGTAGCAGGCAACAAAGGTCAGTTTGTTTCATTTTTGTGAAAACACGATCTCTTGCATATCCAGAGATAAAAAGACAGGAAAAAAATCACTTTGTACTTTTGGAAAAAATTGTGTTTAGCTCTTAACTAAAAAGAAAAATAAACTACTAAAACAGAAAAAAAAACTATTTTCTTAAAATGCTAAGAACTCAACAAAATAGCATTCTTTCAACAAAAATAATGAACTGAATTCACACCTTTCTTGCTTCTTGCATCCGGCTGAGTTGAAGGGAGATTTGGGAAAAGGGGGGTCTCTCATACGGACGGTCTCTCCAGCATTGCTTCATCAGCTCATAGCTGGACAGTCAGAAGTTATTATTGGCTAAAATTCAGTAATTAATCAATCCCACTGACAAATGAGAGAATACTTACACCTCATCATCACAGTTTTTGGGTTTCTCCATTCTGTAACCCTGTGGCAGTTTTTCATAGAGCTCAGCACAGGTCATCCCACAGTATGGTGTGCCACCTACATTCAAAATAGAGGCAAGAGTCATTAACTGGGCACCTTTATTCTTCTTCCATGTTTAAGCATCCTTCCATCATGTATGGTTACATCCAATCTGATGTAATCATAAAATGTGTATGTGGAGACTAACAACCTTAACATCATTTAAACAAACATTTTTGAGAACCTGGTGGCACATCAGGGGCCTTTTTTCTTCTAGATTCACCTCCATGCTACACTGAGGCTCATGGAGAACTTGAGTACCTAGAGAACAATGCTCTTTTTAGCGACTAATGTGTACTGTATATGTAAAACAGGATGACTTTCCCATGTAACCCTGGTGCTTTCCTAGCCACTTTGACATTGGGAGTTGGGTCATCTAGACCCCACAAGACAATGATTTGTGATCTTCACTGGATTCCATGGACTACATGAAATCCTCTCCTCCTTTATCCACCTTTGTCATGCTAGGAATAACACGTCAATGTAAGGGTGGGTTCATAGGATAGCACAAGGGTTAAAGAGCAAGCTGTGAAGATCATTGTCAATTTCACCTCACCCAACACCCACAGCACAGTTCCGAGTTCAGTTTCCAAACCTCCAGCACATGACTATAAACAAACTCAATTCATAAATTATAAAATATAAATATATAATCTAAAAATGTGAAATACAACACAACGTTGTAGGTAAGATGATATTGTGTTCAGGGGTGTGACACTTTAACACTATTAAGAGGGTGAAGTCATCAGCTGATTTTGTTAACATACAGGAGCATTCAGGTTTTCAGAGGTTGCAGCATGAAAGTTAACTGACCACGAATTTGGACATCATTACTCGCTGTGACACAGTTGTAGCCAAATGTTTTTCATCCAACATGGTGACACAAATAATTAGCATGTGATTTGACTGTTTCTTAACATCTTACGCAAGTTTTTAAGCATGATTTCTTTGGCTCTATGTGCAAAACGTGCAGTCAAACCAGTTGAACTTCGATCGATTAGAAACTCTTGATTTGGTAGTTTTTCCAAACATGGGAATACCGATTGTTGAAAATAAAATAAAAATAAAAAGTTTGTGTCTGCCAGAATTATATCATATATTGGACTAGAATTGTGGGGGAAAAAAAGCCTGAAGCAAGATTTGCATCACTTCGACATTTTGCACCAAGCTTCTTCCAACTGTGAGTACATGCTAGTATTGGGTAGCGACAGTCCAGTGACAGTGTGAACACTGTATGCTAAAAGCAAGTTCACGAATGCCAGTTTAGCGCATTCTTGAATGCGCATTACAGACTGAGAATTTTTTTAGTAATGAGAAGCGTCATTGCTGCAAGTAAGTCATTGAAATATTTGACCACGGTTGTCTTCATGGTATCATTTATGTATTTATAACTGGTTACATGCAGCACTTTGAAAGTTGTTGTACTATATATATTATAGTTAATTTCAACCAAACAAAACTCAGAGGAAAATTTGACACGTTCTTCTATTTATTGTTATGTTTCCAGATGTTAAGAATAAACCTTAATGTAAATCGTGACTATTCTGGGCCTCGTACTGAAAGACAGGGTGATGTGTGATCTAAATTGCAAAACAGTTTCAAAAACATTTTAAAACATTTAAGACATCGTTTTGTTTGCATAAGAACTTACCTAAGCTTACAATTTCCCACAGAAGAACACCAAAAGACCACCTGGGGGGAGGGCATAAGAAAGGAGACGGAAATGTTAGTGAGTACAAGTGAGCGCAATCTGATAAACAAAATTCTCTGAAGAGATATACCCGCACATCACACGCCACAGTCTACTGTGGTAGATAGCAAGCATGTCACTCATGCTTAAGGCTTGTTGTTTAGTCTGACTTTATCTTGTTCTGCACTTTGTTTTGCACATCTCACTTGCTCGGTTCCTCCTAATGTTTACAACTTTCTCACTTCTAATTGTAGCTCCACACTTCTTCTGTTAGCTGTTCTGTTCTCGTTTGTGCAAAAATAGGCTGCAGTTGACACCACATCAATGTCTGTCCGCTAAGCTGTACCCAGGGCTTCCTGGCTGTGCTTATCAGTCACCCTCCACACTGTGAGCACTCCAACTGTGACAGTGGGATGATTTGTTGTTCTCTGGGAAAAAGCAATTTGTGGCATTCAAAGTGAAATCTGCTCAGGGCATTTACTATGGTTAATATAAAAAAATAACAGAGAAAAAAATGGAATTTGTTGTTAAAAACAGAAATTTGGTTAAAATGGTACAAATTTGGTGAATACAGTACATCCTGAAGGATAAATAATAAAAAAGTTTTTTTTTGCAGACAGAACAAAAACATTAATAAGATTCTTTCATTTGTGTTTTCTAAAAAATAAGAATCTATTGCGTAACTCACACATCACTCTTGGTTGTGTATACACTGTAATTTAGGGATTCAATGGCCATCCAGCGCACTGGTAGCCTCCCCTGGAAGTAAAAAAATATGCAGTTATTTGTTGAATGGGAATTCAGTGTTCCCTCATCACGGGGGTTACCTTAAAAAAATTACCTGTAATATGTGAACTCCATATATATATATATATATATATATATATATATATATATATATATATATATATATATATATATATATATATATATATATATATATATATATATATATATATATATTTACGTTTTAAGGCTTTATAACTCCAAACTTAACACTTTGTACTTTCCTTTGACAAGTATGAACATTATTTTCACATTTTCCTCTTTTGTTTGGACTCTTAAAGTTCAAACCTTTACAGGAAAATCATTCCAGCATTATAGAATAAAATATCTGCGAGGGATTGAAGATTTATCTCAATTTGGCAAGCTGAATGCATATTATGCTGTACATGAGACATGGCATGGATTAATTGGCAATTTTCACTGCCAGTCGGAATACAGAAGACAATGTACTATTAAAAAAAAAAGAGAGCAAAGTTGTACTAAAAATCAGTGAGACAGCAAAAGGTGAACCACAATAAAGCGAGGGACCACTAAACAGCATTCTGATTATTTTTTGATTACTTATGATTGAAGAAGATGGAGTTTTTGTTGTAAGACCTTCCTTAGGTAAAACTTAATGGAAATGCCCAAACAAAAATGTGGGCCTATTGACACGAAAGACATCAACAGCATAATGGAGTTAAAGTCTCCAAGTTCTTGAAGCCAAATAGTTTTGGAATTGATTTAATTTTAAACCAACTGAGCTAAGTAAAAAATTGCTTTGAAATATTTGCATATTTTTTCCCCCCAAACTGTTTAACTGCACTTTCAGAGAATCGTTTGAAATTTGCTTTCTATTACCACAAAGTCAGATTCACTTCCAAACAAACACTGCCCCCTGTTGTTTGGATCTTTGACTTGCTCACCATTGTCTTCTTCACATAAACTTCCTCACCGCGGGACAGACCAAAATCCGCTATCTTTGCCACAAGGTTGTCCCCCACAAGAACATTCCTTGCTGCCAAATCCCTGTGGATGAACTAATGGGAAGACAACAAAAGGGAACACAGTAGCAAACTCATCAACAAATACAATAATATTGCATCACATATGTCAAACTTATGGCCCTAAAACTATATTTAACGATTTAATTAATTCTGTAAATCTGGCATCTCAGATTAATCCACCAGAACACTGAAAAGGTAAATTTGAGCCAAGATCTCAAGACCATGATCATATTTTCAGGTTTTTCTACTCACCTGTTTATCACTGAGGTAATGCATCCCAGTAGCTACGTCCACAGCAAACTGTAGAAGCTGCTGAGATGTAAGTGTGGAAGCTGTCCCGTGCTCTTTGGCAAAAGCAGGGTCAGTCTCCAGCACTCTGCTCTTCCTTAGGAAATCAAGCAGGTTACCGTAGGGAGCATATTCTATAGCGATGTACAGATAGCCTGGAAAAAACATGGAAAAACATCCAGCTTCAGCATCTGCTAAATATAGTTACTTTAACAGGATGTTTGGAGGTTAGACAGAAGTGATACTTATGCATCCAAATTTCTGACTGGGCTCAGAGATGAGGAGAACCTTGGCTCATTTCAACTGGAACACCAGAACTTTAGATTCAGTTAAAGTATGGACATTTTTAGCTGTTAGGTCTTGCTTTGGTTTAGAAAACATTTGACGTAACCCATCCATAAAATGGTCAAAAAGATTTAAATGTGGTGCTTAGTCTCCTGGTAATTAAAGTAAGTGTAACCAAAATATTAAATGTATTCAATCATTTTATCCATGCTAGAATTGAGAAAAGCATTTTACATTTCCTTGAGCTCTCTTTTTTATCCCATTCTCATCCAAAACATTTAATTAGTTCCAAACGTATTGTTAAAGAAAAAAAAATCAGTTCTCAAGATTTATTCAATCCCATTTAGGGTCAACGGGTTGCTGGAGCCTGTCCCAGCCACTGGTGGCAAAAGGCAGGGTACACCCTGGACAGGCTGCTATGCCGTCATAGTGTCATACAACAACACACATCATCCATCACACCTAACAGACAATATAGAGTGACCAATTAACTCATGATGCATGTTTTTTGGACTATAGGAAAAAACACACACAGACACAGGGAGAACAAGCAAACTCCACATAGAAAGGACCCAGCTGGGATTTGAACCAGGTGCATCTCTATGTGAGAAAAATGTGGTAACCACTGCACAGCCTCTTAACTTTTATTTTTGCTTTTGATAAGAACATTCATCAAAGCAAGAATTTTCAAAACTTAACAATTTAAGATATGGCCAACCATTAGAAACATCCTATTTCTTAAGATTTATGGAATTTGTTTTTATAAAATGTGTTTTTATTGTGTAATTACTAAAATATCATGCTAATGAGCCTGGGAGGTAGCCCAAAAGACAAACATGATCCGCTTCCAGATAGCCTTCAACAAACTTTTGTTTTTCTTGTCCTTTTCTAACATGTTTAATTGCCTGCTTTCCCTCTTCTATTTTCCCACCCTTCACTTCCTTCCCCACTGCTCACCCTTTCCTTCCTCCATTGGTTTTCAAAAAGTCAAAGTGAAGTGAAGGTTCTCTGATGCTGAACTGCATTGATGTCCAGAACTGTTTTATTCTGCCTGTAACAAAATGCTTGATCTCAAGCGGCATCTTATTTCTCATTTAAAAAAGAAGTATGAAGAAAACCAGGTCAAGGTTGAGAACTGGCAGAGCACCAAAAACTCAGAATCCGCCAAGTGTTTGATTTCAGTTTGGCATTAAAACTCTCAAGTACTTGCAACACAACATTTCCTTTGTCAGATGTTTTTCTGCTCTGAGCGGAGAAAATTAATTTATTCATTTAATTTAGAAGGCATCAGATATAACAGATGGAAACTGAAACTGCTTAGTAAAAACGGACCTTAAGGAAACCTCGTCCAGATACATAAACACATGTCACAGCAGCTTGACTTAAGTGCTAGGACAATTCAAACAAACGTCATAAAGGACAAAAATCTGTCAGGCTATGATTATTTGGTATGGGTGCTGTTTTTGTCTTTTTAGAGACGATTAAAGCCTAATGGGAGGTGGTTTGTTTCAGTTTCATTCAAGAATCTTACATATGCAAATAAAACTTCAAGGTGGGGTGTTTTAAATGCACTAGTAATTACTTTGACGTCTTGAAGCTTGACAAAAAAGATTGATATTTAGGTGACAATGTACTGAGATCTATAGTAAAGAGCGTACAATTCTGAGCACGAGCAGATAGATTGTCCATGATGTGTAATTAAGATTTGAGAATGATTGGTCTACAGTATACAGCAGAATTTACATGAGGACATGGCATTGTCTATAGTTTGCAGCACATTAAATTAGTACAATGATGAGTAGAGAAATAAAGCAAGTGTCGGAGTTCTTTTGGATTAAAGGAAATCAAATAAAGATGCTCTGACATCTATTAGACCCGAGATGTTTGCTGTTCAAAGCCAATGACTGCGACTAATCTGCATAAAGTCGGGCTCCTATCTGTCTTTCAGACATTGTTAATACAGAAGCAAAACAGACAATCGTATTTCCCTTTTCAAAAATATAATTGTGCTGCTACATTGACCAAGTTGCTTCTGCTCCAACAAAAATAGCCACACAAACAATTTGAACAGATTAATAGGTGCAATCCTTAGTGTATCTGGATTTAAAAACAAGTCCAAGTGTGCTATCAAGCTTGCCCATATTTATACTAATTTCAATATTTAGTAAATCACACCTTTAGGGCATAGTAAGCCATGACCTACCACTATTTTCTAACAAAACAGATACATTGAAGGCCACTAGATGTTGCTCACTCACCCCTGTTTTCACAGGCTCCAATCAAATTAATGATGTTGGGATGATGTCCTAGTTTGCAAAGCACCTCCAGCTCTCCTGCAAAGTCTCTGTGGTCATTCTCTGAAGCAAACTCTGTAGTGGAAGCACAACCCAATGTTTAAACAAATTCCAGGTGAAGCAAGCTTGAACAGCAGTTGCTGAAAATATGGGGTGTAAAACCTTTAGTAAAGTGTAACTTACCCTTTAGCATCTTGATTGCTGCACTTATTTTGCTGCCATCCTTTTTAATCATGGCTTTAATGACCTGTTGCAAAACAGTTGTTAGCCTAAATATTGAAATTTAAGCAAAGAAGAATTTGAAAAGAAGGAATCAAATGAAAGATCTAAGTACTTGGCCAAAATTGCCCTCCCCAATGACATCTTCAAATTTTATGTCCTCCCACTCAAGAATTGGATAGGTGAGAGGTTCCGGCGTTGGCTTAGGCCTTCTGGAGAGGGTCAAAGTTCCTGAGTTAAACTGCAAAATAGTTTCTTCTCCCTGGTGATAAAAAAAATGTCCGGATTCAATAAAAAATGTTTCAAATGTTTAAGGCTCGAAATTTCTACAGTGAAGCAAAAAGCATCCTCACCGATCCAGACTGGTAGGTGAACGTACGCCGGCGATTGACCAGGGTTTTCCTGATGAAGAACAGAGCTAGCAGTACCAGCATTATGACCGCGGAGGTAACAGTCACCGAGCCCACCACTGCCAACAGCAGCTGGTAACCATCTCCAGCAGGCTTACCAGCAACACCCTGGGTGGTGGGAATTGAATTCTCATAGTCTATCCAGCAGCGTGGAGAAAAGAATAGAAAAAAGGAAAATGGGGAAAGAAGGAGAAAGCAACTATAAGACAGATAGTGATGATAATTCACTCAAGACAAATTTATTAGTTGAGTTATTGAAATCTTTCAGTGTGGGTGGTCCTGTTTAATGCCATCTGGGAAAAGCCAAACACTGGCCACAACTGTGGAAATATTACAATCTTATTCCTCCTACTCTTTTTAAATTGAAAAGAAAATACATATGACACATAGGAATGCATCAATATCAATGATCAATTTGGTTGAGCAGAATAATGTAAGTCTGCAGTCCTATTGGCTGGTCTAATAATGCAATCAATCAATGAGGATTTGCCAGCTTTTCAAGATTATTTGGTTAAAGATTTGAGATTTGGTCAAAGTAAAAAAACATGTCAAGTTAATATCAAATGTTAATCTGTTCTCTATATTGTATTGGTGGCCTGTCAGATTCCACCACATCAAAATCTTATAACTCACCATCCCCTTGAGTTGTTGCTTTCACAAACTTGCTCCACTCTCCAGGCACTTTGGAGAAAGCCCTTACTCTAAATTGATAGACCGTGCTGCTGTTTAGGGCTGTCACATCCTTGGTGGTCTTGTTACCATCATCTGTATCCACCCAGGGGTGAGGATTTCCTTGACCAATGGCCTGGTACTCAATGATGTACTTAATGATGCCTCCGTTTGGATTCTCAGGGGGCAGCCACTTCACCTGGATGGAGGACATGGAGAGGGGCAGGGCTTCAACGTTGCGTGGGGACGACGGTCCTGGGACACAGAGAAATCAAATATAACATCAAACACACATTTATGTTACATTCAATAAAGTGTTTTCAGAATGCTTGCACTGAGAAAGAACAACTACCTAAAAACTACAAAAGGGGGTTACATTTTTTTTTCACAATTTAGTTAGTTAGTTACTACATCCAAATGCAGTCAGGTGTAGACATTGTTTTTGTCCATTTTGAAATCAAGAAACACTTATAAAAACTGTAGAAACAAAACATCCCCAAGTCATCATTCTTTCATTACTGTGCTTCATTACAGGAAATGTTTTCAAGTCTTTAAGCTTCTCTTTTCTTCCAACACCTATGCAGTTTTAGTCTAGTAAAAATGTTTTAATATTTCAAATATGTGACTTTTTACACATATGTATATATTTTTTTTTTTGCATAGAAATTCTTAAAGCATTTACACTTATTACTAAACTCAATAATATATATTTCATGACCTTGTTAACATGTTACAATAGCAGTAAAACATTTTCTTTCTTTTTTTTTTTTTTAACAATATCTTGTCTATGAAGACTCTCATTCATCCAGGTTGATTCCATCGTAGTAGTAGGTTTAGGGGCTGAACTAAGACCAGATGACGGCCTCTAAACCTACTACTACGATTAACAATATCTGACATGACTAAAACTTAGTTATAATGACTGGAAACCATGTGAGACTGGCTTTTGCCAAATTTGAGCTGAGATTAGCCCCAAGTGACTCTTAACTGGTGGGTTCAGAATTAAGTGGATCCAAAGAAATAAATGAAATGAAAATGTGACCATTTAATTTTGAAAATTTTTTAAATTTGGCATATATGGACTGACTATTTCAGGTTTTGAAAACATTTTGTCATCTATTTCAAGGAAATGTGCCATAGCTCCTAGGGGCTGGTTATTTTGTTCTACTTTAAGTTTACTAGAATTACTGTGAATATTTCTCCCAATTATTGGAAAAACCGTGGGCATTGGAAAGCCTATTAAATATTAAATGGTTACATGTTTAAAAGAAACTTGTCTGGCAGTTTTTTCCCCGTCTATCGGGAGATGTCTGTTACCCTGGCTGTTGATGCGGAAGCGGTAGGGCTTGGAGAGTGGCCCGTGGCTGCCACAGTTGACGAGGCGCACCACCACAGTGTAGGTTTGATGATACTCCAGGTTGTGGAACTTGGTGGAGAGCACCTTGAGCAAAGTGGTCTCCTCCAGCAGTTTCTCATTGTGGGGTGGAGGAGTGGAGAGCTGCACTAAAAAGCCGGTTGCTGTGTCGGAAGTAATGACGGTGTTGGGGGGAAGTCGCCATCGAACAGTAACATTGCGGCCCTCCACTGAGCTGGTGTCAATCTCAGGTTGAATTGTGGGCTCTGCAGCGACAGAGAACACAGAATTAGCTTGATGGAGTATCTGCCTGTTGCAGCCCACTCTAATTGTTTTTTTCTTCCAGTTAGCATTAAGCTGCATCACATAGAGCAGGAATGGTTAGGATATTTAGCTTACTAGTTGTCTCAAATATAGTTCACTGTCGGATCAGGCAGAACCTGCATCAAAATATTCAGGACATGTTGAATTTTATTAAAATATGCTGAACTGTCCTTAGCCAATTTTTTCCAAGGTTATAAACATACTACATTTGAAAGAAATTTTGAATTTTTTTCATTTTCCTGGATTTTTGGGGGGATATTTCAACTTTTATCACAGAGAATTTTGAAAAGTAAATCATCAGATGTTTTTAAAAAAGCTTTGATAAGTCTGTTGTTATGTTAATACCGACCTCAGCAATAAGCATTCAAGCGACTAATTTAAATCAAAAGTCTATGTAAATGCGTGTTCCGGGCTTCTGCATACAAAACTCCAGCGTTGATGTGTTGCTACTTACATTTTTATGACTGGTTTGGGCTCTACTTGCCATTGAACACATGTTGAAAGTTAAACCAGTTGATCTTTGACCAATCAGGGACTCAGATTTGGTAGTAATGTATGGATGGCATTCTTTTCAATTCACAGAGGTGCCAACCCTTTTAATTCATGGAGAAAGATTTTTGAGGTGTGCACCGCTTCGATTTTTTGCACCAAGCCTCTTCCAACTGTGAGTACATGCGCTAGTATTGGGTGGAAACAGTCCTGTGTGAACATCTTGCTAAAAGCAAAGCATTCTGAAACGCGCGTCACATGGGTGGGTACGTAGCATAAAACTTAGAGCATGTCACTGGAACTAAATTTTGTCCCATTAATGGTTCCCAGATCATCAGTTTTTTATTTGGTACCCCTTGACACAAAACAAAAAAGAAAGTAGTTCCGTCAAATTTATCTGCAGCTGTTAACACATAACATGTTGTTCATGTTAAATCACATGAAACAATTAAGGTATCAATGAGGGAAATTGAACTATTACTAGATTTAGGTCCTTAGGTTACGATTTGGTGGAAATATTTCTATTTCATGTTTAGCAGTTTTAGCTTTAGCCTGGGGATTTATTCCAGGTTTCAAAGCCAGGTTGGATTTTAAACACGACAAAAAAATACATTGTACTAAACCGTCAAAGTTTATAGGTTAGAAATCTTACTTTTACTTAGCTGTCATATTTCATTTCTCCCTCTGCGCCACAGTCAAAGTGCCTTAACATCACATTCTAACCTTGACACATTTTATGACTCCTGGTCTGCTAGCAATAAATCGCTATATTTTTGTTTGCAATGTCTGTCTTTATTCAAGCCAATAAAACTATTTATTTCATCACATATCTAAATACAGATCTCTGGGCCACAGTTTGTTTCTGTTAAGCACAAACTTGTACTTTCTTTGGCACCAAAACAAGCCCTAAAGTCCAATAGTTGTGTTGTGTTTCTAGAGCAGGTGTTGGTGATCTCACCGGGACAGTCCGTCTCCATGGTTTCCTCTGGCCCTTCAGCCCCCTCTCCTCCAGCCCCAGGACGACTCAGCTGGACCCGAATGCGGTATTTTGTGGAAGGCTCCAGATTCATCAGCGTGATGGGCTCTTTGTTATAAACTTATAGAAAACGTTGGCAAGACAAGATGATTATGAATCCTATTATGAAGGTTTTTGACCAAAACAGGCAAAGCGTTCTCAAGTCTGGGAAAAAGCTACACAATTATAACAGTTGTCTTTCAGTCTGCTCACCTATGACTGAGGACCAAGAGTCTCCATTGGTGTCCGGCTTGTAAAGGACTCTTGTTGAGATTATGGGGCCATCTCCTTTGTGGGATGTTGCTGGCAACACCAGCAGCTGCTTACTACCCCTCTCTAACAGTTTGGGAGGACCAATAGGAACTGGGGGCTCTGTGTGGGACACAATAGTTGCACTCATTAGTGTCAAAGAAAACTGTCTCTCTACAGTCACCGGCTACTGCATTAGGTACACCTGTCCAACTGCTCATTAAAGCAAATTTAAATTCAGCCACTAGCATGGCAGCAACTGAATACATTTAGGCATATATAGACATGATCAAAACGATCTGCTGCAATTCTAACCAGGCATCAGTATAGAAAAAAAAAGGTTTTTGAAGTGACTTTGAACGTGGCATGGTTGTTAGTGACAGACGGGTTGGTCTGAGTTCTTCTGAAACTGCTGATCTACTGAGATTTTCATCCACAACCAACTCTGGGGTTTACAGAGAATGGTCCAAAAAAGAGAAAATATCAAGTGAGTGGCAGTTCTGTTGGTTGGAAATGCCTTGTTGATGCCTGAGATCATAGGAGAATGGCCAAACTGGTCACAGTTTATTGAAAGGCAACACTCAAATAACCACTGGTTGGAACCGAGGTCTCCAGAAGAGCATCTCTGAACGCACAACAAGTCCAACCTGGAGGCAGATGGGGCTACAGCAGCAGAAGACCAAACCAGATGTCACTCTTGTCAGCTAAGAACAGGAAACTGAGGCTACAATTCACACAGGCCGGTGGTAGGGTCAGAATTTGGCATCAACAACATGAAAGTGTAGATCCGTCCTGCCTCATTTCAATGGTTTAGGCTGTGGTGGGGGTGTATCCCTTTATGACCACAATGTTCCCATCTTCTGATGGCCACTTCCAGCAGGATAACGCATCGTCATAAAGCTGGCTGTACTCAAATGGCCTCCACAGTCACCAGTTCCCAAATCTAATAGAGTACCTTTGGGATGCAGTGGGACGGCAGATTGGCATCATGTATGTGTAGGCGACAAATCTGCAGAAACTGTGTGATGCTATCATGTCACCATAGACCAAACTGACTGAGGAATGTTTCTAGTACCCAGTTGAATCTATGCCCCCAAGGATTAAGGCAGCTCTGAAGGCAAGATGTACCGAATAAAGTAGCCGGTGACCGTATGTTTAATTATTTCAAACAGAAATCACTCTGGGACCTTTAATAGTAAGATTGAACTTTAGTGAGTCTTGACCCCCATTGGTGGAGACCCTACACTCCCACAGGCCTTGCTCCTTTGCACTCAGGTGAGGGATTTCAAACAGGGCTATGCTCTTGTTTGAGTCCATGGTTGTTCTTGTTGGCTAAGAGAGAGAAAAACATAACAGACAGGAAAGGGGAAACAGACTGTGAAAAGTAGTTTTATTTCCTGTATTCAATTACTGGACAGCAGTGCTTGAACTTTGTCCAAAAATTGTCTCATACTGATAAATTTATTTGTTCTTGTCGGAAACCCTGATACAGTTCTTTATCAGATTGACTTCTTTTTTTCCTCAATGTAACAGCATAGAAACAATACACAGAAAGTGAATATATCACTTTCAAGCATTGCATGGGAGCCGGTGCACTGTAGAGTGATGCAGCCTTATCTGGATGGACCAATGTGGCGTTGACTTCCTTGAAATGTTTCTTAGCATCTCAATCATGCAGTTTCATACAGGTTTTGTAAACACACTCATGTAGTCTGAGGCTGCAAAGATTACAATGCTGTGATGGGAGGGTCCACTCCTGTGGTGTGTCTTGGCAAAGAACAAAGAATATTTAACATGTATTCAAAATTTATAACTTAGTTTATAACTTAGGGAACCAGATACAGCAGTTTTGAGTCGCAAAAAACAGCCCAAATGTTTGGATGTAATAACTACCTTTAATTGCAATCTACAGATCACTATCTGAATTTCTATTACTCAAAAAACTTGGATTTGTGCCATGTTTTGTGATGTGTTGCGATACTGTGGTTTTTTTTAAAACCTAAACTTCAGTTTTCTTTATTTGAGGCCCAACTAAGGTCAGGGTCTTGGTTGGGCCCCCAACTTTTCATTACCTGCCTCCATTCACTTAGCTTTATTTTCTGTAAAACTGATATTCATTTAAATGGAACAATGATAAAACAGAAGCTTCAACTTTCATTTTTTGCCATGTTTGGAAAACTGAAAGTCAAAACATTACCTTCACATTCATAAGACCCATTCCTCCTATGTGGTCTTGCAGTCAAACCTTTCCTTAACTACACAGACATAAATTATCACTCCCATTGTTTAATCTACTTTGTCTCTTTTTTTACTCTGCTTCCTGCAACTTCTCGACCTCCTACCTTGAGCACAATATTGTCCGATCGACGCAGCTCAATGCTGTTGTGGCTGGGCGGTGGGTTGCCTGTGGCCAAACAAGAGATCTTGGGGCTGGAGTTCAGATTCCACTCCGGATCAGAATCCAAGCCTAAAATCTGAGGAGCCCGGTCTAAAAAAAAGTATGGAAATGAGAAGAAAACATCTGCTTTTACAGATAGACAGGATAGACAAAGTAGCAAAAAGAATGATTGAGGAGATGGGTTACAAAAAACAAAGAAAATGTATGAATTTTTAAAAGGTTGTCAGGTAAAAAATGTTGATAAAAATTGAAAGTTGCGATACTTTTTGGGGTATTTGAGTGAGGAACAAATGAATTTTGAAAAAAAGGGTTAATGACAGGAAAATGGAGGGCCAAAATGATTATTGCGTATCATACACACCTGACTTCTCACAGTTCTGCCCTCGCCATCCTGCCGGACACTGACATCCTCTAAAACGACTGCAGATCCCTCCGTTCTGGCATTTGCAACTCAGCCTGCAGTCTGGTCCATACCTGTCATTAAGACAGGCTGACCAAAGCAAAATACATTACTTAGTTTACAGCATGTTGTTAATATTTTTAGTTCACATGAAAAAGAAGTTCACCTTTTTCACAGCGGTGTCCAAACCAACCGCTGGCACAGGAGCAACCATATGGATCTGGTAGGCAGAAACGAAGCCCTCTGCAGTTATTGTTTGAGTCAGACCTGCAGGACTCCTGGCAGTTTTGACCAAACATTCCTTCCCTGCAGGCTGTAACGGATCAGAGAAAAACAAATCCACTGAGCTTTGTTTGAGTTCCTAGAGTTTTGCTGCATCATCTGCCTTCCAGAACACTCTCCAGGTTTTTATTTAAAGGAGTGTGACTACGTTTTAAAATGGCTGAAAATCCTTTAGTGGCACTAAGTTTAAAAAAAATGGTCCATGCCAACTGTAAAGGGACTCAAACTTCAGTTGTGTAGAATTTGGCAGATTGTAAAGATCTACAGTTAGACGCAGAAATGATGGAAAACTCATGGAATAGAGCAAAGCTAGCGTTTGGATTGGAAAAAAAGTCACACATTCGCATTTTTGCTTCTATGAAAAGAAGCAGTCCCACGTGTGTACCACTAAAAAAAAAAACACTCCCCTCCAGCAGAAAAACAACCTGGATTCTGGATTAGTGGGACAAATGTACGTTAAAACAAATGTAAAAGTCAACACATAAGATACTGACTGTCTCAGATTACAGCCTGTATGGGGTGGGTTTTTTTTGTCTTTTTTTATCTTTATAAATATCTTTTCTGACAATTGAAAAAAATGCACATCTTCTGTCAGACTTTTCAAATAAATTCCTGTGTGTGTACAATCTAGATTTTTAATTGTAGCTGTGAAAATTATGAAGAAACATTGATTTTTCGCTGCATTCTCATGCCAATATGCATATACTGATCTGGTTCCTTGTGAAGTCTGCCCCAATGACTCAGGAGTCATATAGAGCTTCTAAAAAAACATGTTTTTCAGTGGATGACAGCAGATCGTGTTAAACTATCTGTACGATAACAAATTGAGTAACTGAAGCAACTGTCATTTGTATTCTTTTGTGTAATTACATTAGGGTGATATAATGTATTTCCACCCATGGGTTATATGGTGTGTTGACTTAATCTGGTAATGCACTGGTGCAAAGTGGATTATAGTGAGGACCCATGATGAAGCAATAATCTTCTAGCCAAGGGATAGTAATTATAAAGAGCTGGTAATACCAATTTGTCATTCTTTTTTGTCGTTATAATAATATTAAAAAAGACAATTGCAACTTTTTTTTTTGAGAAATGAACTTAGATTTCAAAGCAGTGAAACTTTAAAAAAATAAACTCCCTTTGCTTCATGGGAGAAGAGTAAAGCACACCAATGCCACTCCTGTTCTAAAAATAATATTCATTTGATAAGTCCCTTATTATCTCATTGTGAACATTTTATTTCAGAAAATGTTTTAAACATCCTCTTATGATAGCTAACACTTAAACATTCAGATAGAGGTGGCCTGAGAGTAAAACATGACAGCATAGGGATGTAGTCCTTTTACTGCAATGTCTTCCTTACTTAGGTCATTTTAAGAAAAAATGTTGTGTGGAAAAGTATTTTAGATCAAATATAAAATAAGAAAGATATTTATGCTTTCATTTTTCATACGAGCATGATTATAAAGACCAGAGCTAAGCTTGTTTTGTAGCTAAAGCACCTAAATAAAAACTCCTGCAGAACTGTATAAACATAGTTTACGGCAAGACCATATCCTTTACGAGTAAACTTTATAAGTACAAAACAAATTGAGTTAAAACCAACAGAGCAGTAGTAATTTCGTATAGGAGTGCACCAAAGCTCTATTTTAGGGCCCTTGCTTGTCAGTTGCGATTACAGTATTCTTACATCAACATCATATATATGAAGACACACAGATGACACTGTTCACTACACTTGTGGTAAACAGAGGTCAACATGAATCTAAGGAGTATGGTGAAAAAAAAGTTCAAGAGTGGCTTCAAAAATATTCTATGTCTATTTTTGTCTTTTTTTCTTTCTTCAATGTAGAAGAAAAAAAAGACATAAATAGACATAGACTTTCAGAACTTTCATACATTGGTATGGAAAAAACAGAGAACGTAATGTCAGGTTACACATCACAGAAAGCATTATAATTGAATTTTTTTAGAAAGATTTTTCTTCTCTGTTCATAAGCAGTCAAAAAACGTAGCATTTTCTTACCTGTCTCACAGCGTGTTCCCATGAATCCTGGAGGACACACACAGTCTCCTTCTGCATCGTGACAAATTCCACCATTGAGACAGTCTGGACAATCCCTCTCACAGTAGGAACCCCACTTCTTACTGGGACAATCTGCAGAGACAAAGGTATTTTTTTGTTTTCAGCGTAGAGGCTTCTTCATAGTAAACCCCAAACATACAGATTTTTTCAAAAGTGAGACTTTCAGAATCCTTTTCTGACATTAGATTTGTAGTTTACATCTGTTTTAGCACACATTGCTTGTTTAAACTGCAAAAACATCGCATGATGCATTCTTCATAGCAAGTAACTGTCAAATGCAAAAAACACTCATGCATCTGGCAAACAGAAAGAGATCTAATTTGTCCTTTTTTTAACCAAGAAGTAGGAAATGACACAAACATTCCATTTGTCAGCCGCCAAAAATGAGCATGTGTAAAACTGAAACTGTCTTGTGGGATTTGTTAATCAGTTAGTCGAAGAAGTCCAACTCTTACAGATGTGGAGAGAATTGCTGCTTCGCCTCTGTTAATGAAATTTAAACCTCAGAATGGTTGCTGTAATAATTTTAAACATTAAAAAAAATCACGCACAAAGATTTAGTGAAATTTATCCAATAAAAATCAGAGATTGTTTTTGAAAATGAATTCAATAAAATTGTTTTTTTTTTTTTTTTACTTGTCCTGTCCAGCATCTGAGCAAATAAGATCTGTGGCCTCTTGTTTTCCGACAGATTTTATTGTCGCATTCAGGGGTTCTGTGATTTTTTTTTAACACACCAGTTACATATGTGTATGAACCTTTTTATGTAATGAAAGCTTAACCCTCCTGTTATGTTACGGGTCAAATTGACCCGTTTTAAAGTTTGAACATCTAGGAAAAATAGTTAAAAGTATTTTTCCAGCATGAAACTTCTTCTGCTTGCCTTAATTAGTGTAATCAACATATATTATGAAAATGGTTCATTTCACATATATGCAACCCCCCCTGCATGTTTATATCACATAGATACTGTTCGGGTCAATTTGACCCGGCAGTCAAACTGGAGGTACAAGGATGTCTTATTATTATTAGTTTTCCTTTATTTGCAGCTGTGACACATATTTCACCCCAATCACACACACAGACAAACAAACACACACACACAGGTGCATAGGTGTTATGACTTTTGATAGGAACCATTTATGTTCTAGCAGGAAAACTCAACCCACATTGAGTGGACACTCAACAGGGGAGGGGGCAAAACAAATAAAAGATTCTCTGCATGGGAGTCTTTCCAACATTACACAGGCAAACCTTTGGAAATGAGCAGCAGAAGCAGAAAGATGACATTCCAGGAGATTCTGGTAGTCATCACTGATCATGATCAGAAGAAGACTATCTTGAGCTAAATTGTGATTCTAATGATTCGGATTTTGAACCAGATGAGGGAATTGCTATTCCTGTTCCTCCAAGCAAGACATTCATGTCAAAGAATGGTGAAATACATTGGTCTTCATCCTCAAATATGCGTCAGACAAACCTGTCTGCAGAAAACATAATAAAGATGGTACCAGGGCCCACTAGGATGGCAGTGACTCATGTGGCCATGTCAATTCATTCAATCTAATTCAGTTCAATTCAATTCAATTCAATTTTATTTTTATAGCCCAAATTCACAACAACTGTCGTCTCGATGGGCTTCGTATCGGTAATTGAAAAAGTAAAACATAAAATCAAAAGAATCATGAATACATAGAATTCAATAGGAAAAAACTAAATTGATCTAACTAAACAGACTAAACTAAACTGGACATCCCTGCCCTTAGATCCCCCTTCGCAGTAAGGAAAACTCCTACTAAAAAAAATGGATTCCGGAAAAAACTAATAAACCTCAGGGGTGCCCACATGAAGAAGGGATCCTCCCCCAGGACGGACAGGCGATTTACCAGAACTCATAAAGAGGAATAAGTTTATCTAACTCTACAACTACATATTTAAAGTCCAGCAGACGAGCTTCATCCAACGGAGTTGGGGGGACAGTCGGGGGCGCGGGTCGAGCCGGAGACAGGATCTAGGTCAAGACAAGCATGACCTGTGCGAAATGTGCAAAATGAATTTGCACAAAGCACAGTGAGATGACTGGTCACTCTTGTGCTGTGTAGATGTACAGACCCACATACAACTTCATATTGTGATTGCTTGTCTGTTGTTTTGTGATTTTGTTTTTTTTCTGGTTTACAGAGCATGTATGTAAAACCAAGATTCAAGATTATGTTTCAATGTTTTGTAAAACTATTGTATTTTATATGGTAGTCTTTCAAAAGTAATACAGTAGTGAAAAATTCAAAAAAAGTGAGAACATGTATATTTTGAAGAAAAACAAGTGAATTATCTAATAATTGAACCACTACCTGTTAGAGGTAAGGAACACCATTTAACTAAGTTTTTAAAAGAATAATTGGTAATGGAGTTAGTGATGATATATTCACACTGCTTGTTACGATTTTGTGGGTTTCAGACATTTTTTAATTAATAAAACATGCACCGGGTCAAATTGACCCAGGAACATCATCTCTGTTCCTCACAAATGAACATAACAGGAGGGTTAACTTGATATTTTTGTTGTCTTATTTATGTGAGACAATCCAGCAGAATACCACTGCAGACAGAAACTACGTCCCAGAAACCGACATATCATTTTGGATAAAAATGTAATTTAAATTAATGTAAAATTTTAGTTTATAGTTAAAAAAAAAAACACTGGGAATGCTTTTAGAATTTATTAAAAGATGATCCAAAAAATATTTTGTTTTGTTTTGTTTACAATAATTCTGATAAACAACCATGTGGTAGCAATGCCTGGTTTCCCTTTAGTTGATTTTAACTACATTTTCATTTGATTAATTTGTCTTCTGTCAGTCAAATAATTTTAATGACTATAATGTTGTTTTCTTTTACATCAACCTGCAATACTTTCCCCACGTGTATGCATCACTTCATGTTTTTAACCAATATTACACATATACATGCATCATTTGTTCTTTTTTTATGAAAAAGATGTGCAAATGAGAGACAAAACAATGAGTGTCAGTCTTATTTCCTAGTTTTTTGTCATGTTCTGTGTTCAAGGTTTTCCTCTGTCAGTCACACCAGGTACTAGTTGTTAATGGTCCACAGCTGTCTTCATTTCCGGTAATGATCCTCAGGGTATTTAAGAATGCAGTTCTGCCTTGTCAGGTTATCTGTGCTGTCACCCTTTTGCTGCTCCCAAGATTTTTCCATGTTGGATCTAGTTCTGATTCTTTTGAATTTGTCTCTTGAATTGTAGGCCCTTCGCTGCCAGTTCCTGACAAAAAACGAATGCATCCAAGTCATTCTAATCAGTGAAAGAATACTAGGGACAGACCAGGGCCCATGTCGTATTTAAAGAGATTCATCATGTGAAGAGTTTATATCTTTACATGTCCAGAGGAGGTACAAAGGAGGGATGTGGAAGATACTCATCAGGACGAGTTTAAAGACTGAACCAGAAGGTCTCCAGTACAGCTAATTGTATACAAATGGAGGAAGTTTGAGCTCTAAATGTCTTCCAAAAGCACAGCTTGTAAGTGTTTACAAAGAAGAGGAACTGAAGGTATTTTATAAACAAACAGAGCTCTTGCACACGCTGATAAATATTACTGCTTCAGCTATCAGTCTGGAAGAATTTACTAATATTTTGCAGGTTTAAATGTGTAGCCTGAAGAGAAAAGCCTCAAGCTCTTAAAAGCAAAGATTGCTGATTACCTTCAATTGGGAGTTCCTAAATAAACCAGAGAAATGAATATACATTTTAAACAGAATTTGGTTAAAATGAGAAATGTGGCAGAAAACAAACCTTAAGGGTTTGATGCAACTGCCATGGGTAGTGGCACTATCATGATTTGAGGCTGCTTGGGAATTTTGTATCATTGACTAAGAAAAATATCTAAATTTTGCCAAGGGAGCTGTTTAAATAGATTTTATTATTTTCAGATAAAGTATGTGCTATATATCTGTAAAAATATCCTTAAAGTAAGCTTTTCGGGAAAACAATAGTGGTTAACATCTTAAAGATTAGTCTATTAATTGCCTGGAATGTTTTCTAAATGAAAGTCGACGATGAATAAATAGCTGGTAGTATAATCAGTGATAAAATAATTGTGTGTTCATTTGTGTGATGCAAAGCTAAGAAAGTTCATCGATTTGCAAGTTTGAATTTCTTAGATGCTTTAATGAGATCAACCAACTTTCTTAAAAGCTGCATTTCTTTTCTTCTATAAATGTGTGGCTGAAGGCATTTGTTTTCATGAAAATGTCATTTATGCATGCAAGAGTCACACCAACCTCTGACAATAAGCCTCATCCAGGCGCCATGCAGAGGACTGTCCCCGACGTAGCTGGCGCTGTAGATGCCTTGATTGGCGAATGCAGCGTTCTCCACAGTCAGTGTTGCAGTGCGATTGAGCACATCATTCCAGTGAGTCATGTAATAGTAATTTCCTGGATGAAACATTGAGAAACACCAGTAACTGTTGATTAGTAATCAGAATTGTTAGTCTTTCTATGTTTTGAACTGTCTAGTTTCTAAATCAGGTTTGGACTTTATGGTGAATGTGTATGCTGTCTTACCATTGTACTTCCAAGTCACATCTCTCTTTTCAGAGCTGAGGAGCAGCATGTTTAGGTGAACCGTCTCTCCTTTGTTTACAGTCATTGTAAGGGATGTTGGAACAAAATTAGCTGTTAGGAACACAGAATATAAAGTTACTCTCTGGAGGTAACTTGCCTTCCACTATTCCAGAGGAAATAGGTCAGTGGTCCAAACAGGATTTTTTTTCTTTAAAAAGCTGAAAAAATGTTGCAAGAAAGTTTTACATACTTGTGCCAAAGTTGTTGATCATGGTGACTTTCTCAAGTGGAGAATTGCTTTGGGTAGATTCACAATAGAAGATGCCAATATTATCTAGTGCCCGGAAATCTCTGGCAATCACATGCCTGTTGTCCTGCTTGTGTACTTTAAAACTTGTCTCTTTAGACAAAATGAGAATCTTGTTGTCCCTCTTGATATCCAGCTTGACCTGAGCCGAGCTGTGTTCTCCATTTATGCATGATATGGTGAAGTGGTTGACCCGGATGACCTCTGCTGTGGAGATCATGGTCAAGTCGATCACAGCATCTAAAGGACAGGTTGAAGCAAGTGTCAAGATTGATGTTTTACTAAAAAAAATATATAAAATTAATTAAGACCTAAGACCTCATACATAAAAATACAAGATTTTTTGGGAAAATGACTGTATTGATTTTAAATTCACTTCTCTTTAATTTTTACTTTTCTCAGATCCTAATCCTATGTTTCTGTTTTCTTTTTTCATTTGTAACCTCATGCATGTATTAGAAAACACATCTGGTTTGATCTAATTGATAATAGCTTTCTAAAAGGTAAAATAAAAAGATCTCAAAACAAGATTTTAGATAACCCTAGTTCTGTTTGTTTTTTGAAGAAATTGCAAATTATAACTTTGTGAATAATGTAGAATCAACATTAAATTGGTTAAACTGGGAAAGAGATGCATATTTTTTTAACCAATGTTACATTACACTGCAAGAACCTGCCTCTTAGAAATAAGTCAAAAACTCTTATCCCATTGCCAGATTTTCTTTAAGTAAGCAGAAGAAAAAAAATCTGCCGATGGGGTAGTAAAAATACAATTCTACTCAATGCAACATGTTTTCTCAAACTAAGATTATTTTGCTATTGAAATACTTTCTTGATAAGATTTTTTTTTTCAGACAAGACACAAAATAAGACATTTTTTGTAGGGTCTTTTTACTCTTGAGATTCAGCTTTTGCAGTACCAGCAACAAACTTATGCCTACATTTACCAATTGACACCAGAAAGACATTTGAATATCTCTTTTTAAAGGTGGCAACGTAAACAGCTTAACCAACATTTAAGTTTTCTCATTCTAAAATTCCCCAAATCCACAGAACAATGGGAGGAAACATGGATGAGCTCCTTTTTTTCCCTTCGGGATCACACACAAGAATGTTGCACTGGCAGAGGAATATAGGAACACAGCATTCCTGGAAAACATCTTTCTTTTCCTCAGTTAAAAAAGTTTTTTTTAACGTTCAGTCTTACCTGATAAAGGAAAAAGACAAAACACAAACACCCTTAGAATCGTCATGTCTACAAGTATCGTTGTTTTAATGGATGATCACGTGTTTGCTCCTTGCTGAAGTCTACATCCAAAGCGGTGGCGCTGCGTTGTGGCAGTGCGCCTTTTTACGCATACTACAAAGCTTTTGTCCAGGTGTCAAATCTGGTCCGAATCAAGGTAGCTGTAAGGGACGTTATCCCTCTGCTGCCGCGCGCAGTTCCAGCAGCGGGAAAGCTCTGCCTCTTTAGGGTGGGAAAGGAAGGAAGAGCGTCGCCAGACAGCGGCGGACTGCTGGCGCGCTGGACATTACCCCTATCCCTTTATGTTGGACTTCAGCTTAGTCTCTGTTTGCTCCAGTCTTTTGCAAATTGCTCATGCATAGTTGCATCTGTGAAATAATGCACAAAGCTAGAAACAAATGTTGAGGAAAAAAGTTTTTATAACGAAAATTATTATTTATTGCATTGCTTGTTATCTCAACAATCTTTACTATTTGTTTGAGTTATTTTTCCTAAAACATCATAAAACATTTTATTAATGCCTATTAACGTGCATCTGCCAATGGTAAATCCTTGCTAAGCTCAGTCTTGTCTTGTTTCTAAAGTGTTTAAAAGGAAGCAACTCTTTGAAAGCGGTTTAGACTCTTAGGGAGACAGGTTACAATAACAATTTAATCACACAACCCTTAGCCTCAAGACTCTTTGCCATGAAGCCAAACAGAATAACTTAAAACAAAACAGTTTTAACCAGTGTTTAAGATCATTTTTATTGCATCCTACTTTCCTCACATCTGCTGAAGAATCTTTAAATACATTTACAACTTTGACTTAGTGATTGGTTGACTTTTATCCAAGTAGCCATCAGTTATCCACTTACTTTTCTTACATTTTCAGATGCTTTCAATTGAATCTGCCTTGTTAGGCAAAGAAACCCATGTCAGCTCCCAAAGTTGAAAACAGGAAGTCTCAAACAATAAGAAGTTGTGTCAACTTCAAGGCGAATGTATGAAGCCTCAAGGAAATGTAAGAGAAAATGAAAAAAAGAAAAGAAATAAAAACTGGCTGTTCCAATAGCTCAGAGTAAGACAGTGCAGCGCTTTAGAAGATGTGGGCAGAAATAGACACAACAAGCATATTGTTCTTCATTTCCTGAGACTGACTGATTATGAGGGAAAAGGGGAGTCTGGCTAGCCATAAAAGCTGCAGGGATTTGAAGCAGCTCATCGAAGTGAAAGAACAAAGCTGTTGCATTTGGCAAAACTTGACTCCGACTGCAACAGTTGGTGCTCTAAAACATGTCTGCAGTACAAGTGTGGAGTGGGGCTCACGGAGTATTAATGGTTCACGTGTAATTATTAACAAAGACAGTTTAACAGACTAGATTTGTATCATTTTGTTATTTTAATGCTTTTTTTTGCTGTTCAGGGACAAAAGCAAAGAGGACAGTAAAAAAAGGCAAAGGCCATGTTGAATGTTGCAAACAGTTTGGTGGAGTCAGCATAGGAAGCCAAGGGGGAAAATAAGGCGAGGTCAGGACAGATACTTGAGCATGTAGCTGTGCTGAGTCCGTGAAAAGCCCAAATCCGCTATTTTTATGACTGTATCTGTACATAAACTCTGTGTGTTTGTAAAAGGAGGGAGAATAAGACTGGAAACAGGTCAGAGTAGTAGAACTGCATTTGTGCACAGAAAGTTGTGTCTGTAAATGTAAAGTAAATGTGAAGGAAATGGTGCTGGTATGGAGAACATGCAGGGTGGAGGTGTCTGTCTGTGCTCGGCAGGATTTTACCATTGTATCCAATAATTCTTATTGTTCTAAAGTAATCCTAAAGTAGCCTCTTAAAGAATAGACGAACACTTCCGTAATGACAGCAGCAGGCTCTGTAGAACCCTGGCCAAGCTAAAACAAAGAGTTGAATGTACAGTTTTGTTTTAAAAACTTTAAATTGCTTTCATATATATTTCATTTTCTTCATGACAACAAACCATTTGATCATGTTCTGGACGTCTAAATTTGGCCTTTGTGGTCGTTTTGATTACCCAAAACTCCTCATTCCTCCTTTTTTGAATCTTCGCCTTCTTTAAATTGTATGATCAAAAATCCCATTTAAAAAACTTATTGTGGTTAGCCCAGATCTTTGGGGAAACCCTGTGACTGTAAGTTTACAGCTGCACACTTGTCGGCTTGTTTTAGTAGTTTCTGAGTTTTTGTTGTGGTCAGGCTGAAAGAGGTGGTGATGGTGGTGTCTGGAAGCGGGGAACAGAGGCGGGAGGTCTGAGAGACTTTGTGAGAAAGTTTGTATTAAATTCCCATTTCCCCTCATTGTGTGGCGAGCTGGCCTGGCTCCACATGCAGTCATCCTGCTGGGCTTTGGGAGCCGAAGAAAAGGTGTCACTCACACCTCTCAGGCCTTAAAACTCGCTTCCCCTCCGATTGCAGCCCCTCTGCAGTTACAAAATGCCTGACCTCCCCTTTAACAACCCCGTAACATAAGATTAAGAAACTTTTCAGAGAAGGATACACGGATAAGAGTTGGAGCATGAACTGTTTGTGTGTGTTTAAGAGAAAAACAGCGAAAGTGCTGGTGAACGGAATGATGACAGACAAAGGCACTCTGAGATAAAGTATGTGTGAGAAAATTATTGGCAAAGTTTAGAAACGTTTCCATTCCCTGAAGATAAGAAGCTGTTAGGCCTCAATACCTTTTTTAATTAATCGACTGTATAAATGTACCCCCTCATGCGGGGAATCTGTTAACACCTTTTGAATAAGAAAATAAACAAACCGTGATGGCAAACTGACAGGTTAACACAACATTATCGCAAATGCAATCATGCTGCAGTGGAAATTCCTTGTGTGGGGTGTCTGGGTTTTCTCAAAGGAAAACGTGAAAAATAATTATTTGTTGTTGGTTTTATTCTCATTTTGAAGATTGAAGGGGTACCCCAAGGCTCTGTGCTGTACCCCCTTATTTTTGTAAATGAAGTTTTGGCCTTTTCCTCCAAAAATGTATAGTAACTAAGAAATCTAAAAGCCTACTAATCGATTTAAACATATGTGTAGCATTTTTATAGTGTACTAAATATATATTTCATTTCATTCATGCCATTTATTCACTCATCCAGTTGAAGTATAGCTGAATGTAATTTAGAATTTCTCTTCAAACTTCAGTTATGTCTGTTCTTTGGTTGCCTGAAGGCCCGTACACACCGGGACGAATATTCGCCAGGCGTTATTCGCCAGCGTTTTTCGCCACGTCTTTTGTGTTCACACCCAGGCGATTTTCGCTGACGATGAGCCGAGCGAACATGCAATTTCCTTCCCTGACATTAGATGGCGCTTAATGTAAACAGAAATACTCCTGTACACAAGGTGGCGCTGCGCAACTTTACGATTCTTAAAGTCGCTTTTCACTCAGAAGAAGAGAGCAAGTATTTACGCGCTTGTCAGAATCATACAAAGAAAACATGACTATTTCAAGCATCAGTAGCTCCAACTGGTACTTGGTAAGGGGATATTTAAGAATGTCCGTCATTATTTCTTCGCGGCAGTGTAGACGCTACTTGGCGTCTAACTTCTTCGCTGGTATGTGTGCTCAGCAAGGCAGTTTTGTGTTTGAGCGCCCCCAAGTTGTGTTTTACTGTAACTTCAGAAGCTCCAGACACGTGTGCAAAAGCGCCGTTCTCATTGGTCGAATAGATTTCGACGCGACGCGTCGAAAAAAAAAACGAACCCGAGGCGTTTTTTTTTTTTTTGACGCTTTGGCGCGTGGCGTTTTTTCGCCTCGGTGTGCACACTCACATTGGTGCCCTTTGTTTAGTCACGAGGCGTTAAACACCGGCGAAATTCGCCGGCGAAATTCGTCCCGGTGTGAACAGGCCTTGAGACTGGGATTTTTCTTTATCAAGTGATGGATTTGTAGAATGTGATGCAATTACTGATTAGATATATTCAGAAGGAAAAAAATCTATCAAACCCTGGTAATACCACAGCCTCAGTCCCATGCACCCATACTGTATATTGGGTTGACCTGTTATGGTGCTTCGGGTTTTTGGGCTGTCTGGGCTTGCGGTGGGTCGCAGAGAGGAGTGTCTGCATCTTGAGGGTAGCGCAGGTGTGTCTTGCCCCTTGAGGATCACGTGGTTACTTTAAGGGATGCCATGAAAATGGAACGTACCATTGTTGTGCACGTTGTAAGTATATTGTGAAGTAATTGTAGGGATAGTGTAAGCTGCACACACTTATGATGAGGATGCTGTGGAAAGGTGCCCTTGTGCCATTTGCTAGTCATTAAAAAGGTAATAAGGCCTCCTCATTGACCGCCTGCAATGCTGCACACATGGGGTGTGCACAGGATACACAAGTGCTTGTAGGATACCCACACAAATTACACTCTGTCTAATTTCCTAATTTCTAACGTGCTTGCCTGCATCTCACCTACTTCAACCCTTACATATGATTAGCAGAGAAAAAAACAATTCTCCAGTCAAACTGTTTTCAAATCTACAAAAACTACAATTCCCAGAGCTCCACCCCTTCACATTTGGTATCATCGAAAAGCCCCAAATGTCTTCTATAGATATACCATAGATGGAGTTATTACAGTATGTTATGGTGGGGAGAAATTCAAGTTTAGAAGTATCCCCTACAGAAGACAAAACTTAAATTGCTAGCATTTAGGATGATGTCTTTTTGTGTTATTTCATTGTTCGCTACAACATGTCGCTCGCAGCATGTCAATAGGAATAAATGGCCATGGACATTTCTGTTCTACGGGATCACCGAGTGGTCTGCAGCTTAAATTTTCCCTGTGGGCTACCTGCTATCCCTGTACAGGTTTGCCCATCTTCTGCCTACAGACTAATGTCATCATAACTTCGGCTTTAAGATGTAGTTGATTGGGATGAATAAAAAGTTCTGGTGTTCCTTTCCAATTGACTGCTGATGCACAAAACACAAAAAAGAAACATGTTGCGCAATGAAATAGTTTCCAATCGGATCCAGACACATATTGACCAAACAATTTTCAAGCACGCAAAGTGAGATGTTTCCATACCTTTGGTTCTAACTGATGCAGCTGAAAAATCGTCTGTAAACATTTTTGCACCTCCATGGCCAATGTATATAAAAACAAATGTGTGTCCCATCATTCCATGCTGTTTGCTTTTCTTTCCCTTATTTCCTGTCACTCTCTTCAGCCTATAGAGAAGAGGTGGCTTTTAAGAAAACATTAAAAAAAAGCGTCCAAATTACAGACTGGAAATTGTCATCAGGAGTCAAAAGTAATGTCGGTAAGAAAACAGATGGGAAAGTTTTCATGAAACTGTGAGAGTTTTCCAGGATTTATTTGTCTTTACTTTCGCATGTGCTTTCGGATGTACATCAACTCGATTTCAGTAACTTCTTTGCAGCTAACACGCACGCCAGCAGGCACATAAAACTGCATGCACACCCTGTCCTGTGGGAAGGGAGGAAAGAAACAAGTGACTGACAGAATTAAGGGCCTTTGATTCAGTTTTAAAGTTCAGGAAGACTTTCCATCCATGCCTCCCGTTTCCTCAGACTCCACCAGCAGATCCCACCATAAAGCAGTTACGGAGGCTTGAAGGTTAATACTAAACCCCAATGCCTTTACTCCTAAAACATTGGGGGTAATTTAAACATCCGCACATCCTTAGTCACCATGACCCAAGAAGGAGTGCTGTTGACCCCAACAAGGCAAGGTCAAATGCATTGTAAACAAGTGTCTCAAACAAAAAAAAAATACTGCGATTTACCAGCTAAAAGACTAAATATTTATACCTCAGTGTTTTAAAAACAAATGACTAGTGAAAGTGACTAAGCAGAAGATGGGATGGATCAAAGTTTCTGCTCCAGCTTTTTGGGCTTAAGCTCTAACAATGTATTCAGCTACACTCAACACTTTATTGTAATAAAGAAGTTCAATTCAATTCAATTTTATTTGTATAGCCCAAATTCACAACAACAGTCGTCTCAATGGGCTTCAGTAGTATATAGTAAAGAGTTAGTATAGAAGTATAGTGAAGTATAGTGTTTTATGTAATAATCCCAGATGGATATGCATTTTCTTCTCTATTATTACATAAACATAAGATGATCCAGCTCTTAACCCTGGGATACACCAGCAGATATATTTTGAATGAGGAAATTTGTCCATAAAATGAAACTTTGAGACACACACAAGTTCTGTATTTTGATGCAAACGCTGTTCAGAATTTTTTGCTTTATAGTGGCTTTATTTTACTTTTAGAAATATGTTTTGTGTGTAAGGGTTTAAACTTTAAAAAGAACTGGAGGCTGATTTAAAAGATCAAATAAAGAACAAACAGGACAGCACATTGTGAAACGTGAGAATAAAAAGTGATATCTGTTCGCAGATAAATAATTGTTGATCGGCGATTGCCAAGTTAATGAATAACAAATTAACAAGCAGAGGTTAGAAATATAGCTAAACATTTAAATTAATAGTTTCTTAAATTCTTATTGAGCAATGGTCTTTTTGTAACCGACTTGTGTTTTTTATCACTTTTTGTCTTAAAAAAATGCAACACTTGAACCAGTGATCCATCCATTTGTCCGTCTGTCCATCCATCCATCCATCCATCCATCCATCCATCCATCCATCCATCCATCCATCTGTTCGTCCGTCCGTTCGTCCGTCCGTCCGCCGTCCGCCCGTCCTTCCGTCCGTCCATCCATCCATCCATCCATCCATCCATCCATCTTCTTCTGCTCATCCGGGACCGGGTTGCGGTGGCAGCAGTTTAAGCAAAGTTTCCCAGCCTTCCCTCTCCTCTGCATCTTCCTTCAGCTCCTCTGAGGGGACCCTGAGGCGTTCCCAGGCTAACGTTCCCAGGGGGACATGCCCTGAACACGTCTACAGGGTGGCGTTTAGGAGGCATCCAGACGATGTGAATAACAATGTGGTGGAGAGGTTTGAAGGCTTGAGTGATCCCAGGAGCTGAGCTGTCCGGGGCATTTGCCCATGGAAGGGTATCCCGTCTCAGACAAGTCCCAGGTGAAAAGAGCAGTTCAGAACATCCTTTAGGAGTGATAAACTGCAAGATTCTGTTGCGTCGTCCAGAGTGGCATCTCTGGAGCCAGCCTCCCACTGGCCCCGGCCAAGTCCAGCCCGAAGTAACAACATGGGATCACTCTCCTGTAGGCCCATCACCTGCAGGATAGGTTGAAAGGTACTGGTGAAATGTGGTTTAGCTGGCTGTTGAAGGTGGATGTCTCAGCAGCCCAAACCCCGGACATGTAACTTGGCTTTTGGGACACGGAACGTCATGTGGACATACTGTATTTTGAACTTGAACTGTAAAAATGCTGCAGAAACTAATTTAACAATGAATTCTCACTGGAAAGTAAATACATTTCCAAGGGGTTTATTGTTATAAACCATTTGCTTTCATACCATGTTTGCATAAACATCAACGTTTGTTTATTTTCATGTTTTGTGGGTACTCCTTATTGTTCTGCTTCTACGAAGTTGTGTGCAAATTAAAAAAAAACATACAAAGACATCACCCACACTGGGCTAAGGGGACTTGCCTATAAACGTCGCTTTCCTCTGCATTCTCTAGTCCCACACTGGGGAAAAAAAAGGTGAGGCTGAGTGAGCCACCTACAACCCTTCCAACCCCACTCCCGCCAGACTGTCTGTCCTGGAAGCTAGAGAATTGGACTGAGGTGAACTGGGTCTAACACCAGAAACAAAGCACGGTCACCCACTCGTCTGCCACAGTACAAAGCGTCCATGTTAGGGGGATGTTGATTTGTCAGACAGAGCTGACCCTGCACAGGTAGATGTTCTGTGTCCTCAGGCATGCATTCCACTAACAGTGTTGTGGGAAACATGAGCGTTGGACCGAGAAAGCTTTCCTTATATTTGCTCAGTAAGAACTTGGAGGTTTTCTGTGAAAAAGCACACAGGAAAAATGAGAGAGTAATTTTTTCGGAGTTACCATCATTTTGTTCTAATAGAGTATTTTTTACTCCTTTTAGACTACAATCATTTCGATTGGCAGCTAAAGTAGGTGTAAAAACGTAGAGGAAATATATTGGAGTAAACCAGCAAGACCACGCCCACTCGAATTTCTTAAGTTTCGTTTCTTCCACCATTTTGTTATCCCGCAGTGGACGGAGAAACACGGAGGCTGTGAACGAGGTAAGTCTGCTAATTGCTAATTGTAATGCTGCTATTCTGCCGTGTATGTGGCTGTAAGGAGATTGAAAACTTCGAGCGGGAATTTGCTAACGGTTAGCCTCATTTGAACCTCTGCTAAACTAAATATAGCCATTTTAAATAAGTTAAGATGTTTTTTATATTGGGGTCGTACCACGTTCCGTTAAATGCATTTAAATATATACATTTTTTTCACTAGATATTAATTCTGTCGCTACCCTCCACCTTTTTTCCTTTCTTTTTTTTAAGTAACTTGGCAGCCACTTTTGAAACGACAGCTCCATAATACCTATTAATATATCGATTAGTTTATCAGGTCCATCGAATTCAATGTGTTAATGCTAATGTTTTGGAGCCCATGGTCAACTTTTTTTTGCCGCGCGGTGAAAAAATGGCAGTCCTTAAAAATTGTCAGCCTGTCTTAGCTGCTGTGGGCGGGCAGCCACCATTTCTCAAATGCAAAAAAGAAGTTCGCACTGTGCAGTATCGATTCTGATAAATCTCCTGCGGTCCGTGTTTCCAGATAATCTTCACGATTTCCCATGCCAAAAACTCATCATCAATAAACCAGCAAGAAATAATAATAATAATGATAATAAATAAATGAATTTCCAAAAAAATAAACCTGCTGGCTGTTTAGAAGTCAGTGCATTGCGGTCAGTGTTGTTAGCAGCAGTTCTGCAAATTTAGCAACATTGCTGTGTCAGCTAGTGTGAACTGTATTAGCTATACTATTTTAAAATCTATTAATATATTTGGAAAACGGGATAATTCTGAATAAAATTTTGGTTTGGTACCTTTTGGTTTTGTAATGTTTTTTTATTTTTTGTAATGAATTATTTTTTTCACACCAGGAAAGATGCAAGCTGTGCGTGTGAAACACGGTGAACGGCAGAAATATGTCTGTTTTGAAGGTCAGCTGACCTACAAATCCTTTCTGGAATGCGGTGAGTGGAGACATCACAATTTCCCGCATGCTGTGATACAAACTGATTTGTTCTAAACATAATCTTGCTTTGTTCACAGTGGCCAAAAAGTTCAACATCCCAACCTGTGTGTGCACACATGTTGAGGAAAGAAGAAGGGTGGAATATATTTTAATGACCAGGAAATGTTAATAATTTCCAATGTGGTACTTTTAAAATAATAATTAAAAAATCCTTAATGTAATTTCATTTTGTTCCTGGGTAAGTAAGAAATTTAAAAGGAAGAACATATTACCACTGAATCCAAAATATATCTCTAAGTCAGATCTTTTTTCCCCCCTTTTTTTTTGAGGAAAATAACTGCACAATCTTAAAAAAAGAAAATAAAAAGGATGGCATTCCTTTAAACCTAATCAAAATCAAAGAAAATGCAGATAGTTTTGTTGTGTGAGAAAAACTTTAAAAAAATGCTTAACTTTACTCTTTTAACTGTGGTTAAACTGTAGTTAAGGTGGAGTGGTCAAAATCACAAAAGAAAAGCAACAACATCCTTGGAAAAATTATACATTTGCAAAAATTGCAGACCTTAATCACTAACGAAGATTACATGTCAATTAAACCTCGTAAATTTTTAATCAAAAAAAGTCAACATTACTATGGATGCATATATGAAAAATTGCCTATTCAAAAATAAATAATAAATAAGGTGAAATAAGGATAAAATTGTGGTTCATAGCTGATAAGTACAAGCCCAAACGTTTTCTATCAGAAAATAATGAAAACACTTTTTAACCCTTGTGCTATCTTAGATGACCTCACCCTTACATTGACGTGTTCTCCCTACCATGACAAAGGGGGATAAAGGTGGAAAAATTTCATGTAATCCATGGACACCAGTGAAGATCACAAATCATTGAAGAAAAAAGGTTCAATGCACTGTCTAGTGGGTCTAGATGACCCAACTCCCAATGTTAAAGTGCCTAGGATAGCACAAGGGTTAAAAGCAAAATAAAAGCAAGCATGTTATAAAAAAAAAACGTGTTGAAGTTTCAAAGATGATTTCCTTTATCTCTGATACCATTTTCTATTGAATATCAGTAACCTCATAAAATCCTGCTTATGCTATGAAATACATTTAGTCAGTGGCAGAGCTAAAACATTTTCTATGGGAGGACGAGAGGGAAGTTGAAGACTTTGGAAGGGTGGCAAAGAGGAACAGCAGCGAAGTAGGCCGTTATAAATGAAATGATTCAAATTATGTATTTCCAACAGTTTTATTTATTTAATGCTTAAAGAAGCTTGTATTGATTCTTTTTTCAATAATGACACTAATACTGAGACAAAATTCTTTGTCCTTAAGCTTTGTTGTTTGCAAGTGGGGACAAAGCTTTTTGCTGAAGGGGGGGGGGGGGGGGGATTTTAGAACTGTCACTGCGTTTAGTGCACAAAATTATGGAAGGAAAGCTATAAAATATGTTTTTTGTGGCTTGATCAAAAGCTAAAAGTTCCATCTAAAAAAGAGAAAGCATAAAAGAATCAGAAGGCCGTTAGCTCTATCTTTATTCTCTCCTAGGTGTTTAACATGTTGGTATTATTTTCTGATCAAAAAAAACTGCTTTGAATTTTCACATTTCAAAAATAGAACATTGGCCCTATTGTAGCGTGGGTATCAAAGAAATACAGGAAAGTGAGTCTGGCTCTGTATGTGAGGATTTTTTTCTTCAGGAAGCCAAAAAAACTGCCTTGGACTGCTGCTGAGCTGCAAGGCTGACTTTTGTCCAAGTGTGTAATGAAGATACAGTTGCAACAAAGCAATTGAGCAATGCATTACCTGGTTTCATTATTAAAGATAAATAGCTTGAGAATGCTGTGAGAGGTGATGGTGCAGAAATCAAGAGATGGATGAGCTGTTTTTGCCCGTCCACTTTGTCCACAGGACTTGAGCCAGATTCAGGAAAAGGTACGGCTGCTGAAGCCTGATAAGTGTGTGAAGGAAGTGGAGAGAGCGCAAGGGCAGGAATCACCCTACAGGCAGGAAAAGAACTGTGGAGGTGATGGCTGGTGGAGGTGGAGGGGGCCTCGGCTCCTGTCTGATAGCCTGTTCAACTAACGGAGACAAAAACACGCTCTGCTCTGCAGGGCAGAGGTTCTTGTTCCCATCGGCTATTGTAGGGAAAGAGCACAGCAAGAGAGGAGTTGGAGCCAAAAGAGAAAAAAAAAATGTACACACATGTAGTTGTAGGTGCAACATTGCTAAAATATCTTTAATCACATGCAGCAGGGCTGCTGGAAGTGCAAGCAGGCAGCCAAACGCAGAGACAAAAACCACCTCTTACTTCAAACATTGTTTTGGAAAGAACCAGGAAGCTCCAAGAAAATTATTTACTGTCTCAAGCCTAATGTTTTATTCAAAAACGTTTTTCTCTGGAGTCATGGGAACACTCAGATGTGCTGCTTTCCACTCTGCAAAGGAGCAAAGGATTATGGGCATTCAACCTAAGCATACGGGCTTGCGTGCTGTGATCCAAACAGCTAACAGAGCTTTGACCTCAGCGATGAAGCTACAGATGGTTTAAATGTCAGCCTGAGTAAAACAAACGTGTATCTGAGACCACCAACACAACAGGATTGATGGTGTTCACGTGTTTTCTGGTTTCTTTCAATACCTGTCAGATCAAGAATCAAAGACGAATAGAAAATCTGAATTGCATATTCTTAAACACACTTTTTTTCCTGCACTGTAATAAAAAAAGGCAGAACCATTGGATCTTTTGGAAAATATCAGCCGTCCAGTTGTGCTCATTTGGTAATTTTTCTAACAGCAGACATTAAACAGAATCAGTCATATTCCATAGTTAAAAAGCAATGTCACTCAACAGTCTTTTGTTTTGAGTCACTTGAGAAAAATCTGATTAAACATTCTAGGAAAATAATTGGGCTGCATGCAGTGATTCCGCTCCTTGGAGCTTTCATCCAACACTGACGGCACTGAAACCCTTACACACTTATTTCAGCCAACACCAATATTTGGAGCAAAAAAAGGACATACCCCTTTATAATTTGTTGAAGGCTGAATACAGATTTTTTTTTTTTGTCCTGCAGGCAAAAGTAATAAAAGCTATCTCAATGTTGTGTCATTACCTGCCTCTGCACTCTGTCTCACTATAATGGATTTACAGCATCCATAAAAACTGCAGAAAAAACAGCAGTAGCGGCTCAGAGAGGAAAATAAGTTACTTTTATGCTAATCTCCCACAGACAAATCTTTGGTGCAAAACTATAAATGTGTTTTTAATGCAGGCTTATTTTTTATTTTCCTTCCATCTGGGTTTTTTCTGCCAACAGGACATTTTGCATTTCAAGCTCTTACTGATTAACACATCATTTGGAGAAGCCATTTTTTTAATCAAGACAAGTAATAATAACTAAATCAATGTATTTCCAGCTATGATTAAAAAAGTTCAAATTTTTGTTTGTCTCTTGGAGCATGGGTTTAAACACTTTTTTTGTGGTACCTCAAAATAAAATTACCTCAAAGACAAAAACACGTACAGAACCTCCTCCATCCCTTTTTTGCATTATACAAGGCGCATCACACTTGCAAGAAGAGGCTACAGATCAAATACAAAAAAATAAAAGATCATTTATAACATTAGAACTACTGATACTGTGCTCTTATAGTGATAGATAAAACATGAAGGAAGCCCATGTTGAAAGTAGATCATCAAAATAGCACAATCAAAGGTCAGAAATACGAAAAATGTCTCCTGGAGAGTCAATACACACCCGTAAGACCTCTGATGCTGTGTTCAGTGTAACAGAGGGAACAACTCAAGTCCCAATTTTGAATGAATATTCTGCAGTTTTATTCACAGGTCTTCAGATGTAAAGCAGATGTTTAAAGAGCCCCTCACACTTGATCCTGTTTCCACATGGAGGTCACACATGGACATGAAAACTCAAAAGAATGTGAAAAATGTGAAGCTATCACCTTGTAAAATTTACACTGTGATCTGTCTCTGCAGGGAATATAATATGTGAAGCAAAGAAGACAAATTTTCTGCAGTCTACAGTTCCCCTCTGGAAGCATAATGGCCACTCACCATCTTGTTTGTCACATCGCTCTTCCTCCCCAAGTGTAACTGGCTATTGTTGTAGCAGCGCGCCACGTGTTGTTATTTCCCATTCTTAAAGGGCCTTGCCAGGTTTTCCCATCTTCTCTGCGCGGTCATGACCTCAGACCTTCAGCATTTTACTTTTAGGACAAAGAGTAAACAGCCAAAGGCAGCAAATATGGGGAAAGCCCCCAGAGCCTTAACAAGACTTAACAAGCTACAGAATGAACCCACTAATGACCTTAACTTTGTTTATGTTGACATGCATTAGATAATTTCCTGAAGTTGCCAGAAAAACATGTGACATTTTCCAAATCTTTTTGCACAATCTATAAAATGTGTTATCACTGTTTTGTGAAAGGCTCAATCAGAAATGTTCTCATCTATTATCTAGGTGTTTGAAAATTTAGGGATGTAAAATTTATTTTGATTTATGATAAAATAGTCACTGTCTGTGTGCAAGTGTACTTGCATTTAACCATCAAGACTACTTTGTGATTGAATTATTACTGAATGAAAAAGAGAACAAATACTGAATTTGAAACCTGTCTGATATTCATGGGTCTGAATGTTTTTTCTCAGGGGATTTGCTTATTGCGTTGATAAGTAACTATTCTATCACAACCTAAAAGTTGGTTAGCCTGTTTCTGTGATTCCCAAACATCGACACATGACTGTAAATAAATGACATCTATAACAAGTTTTACCTATGTTTGCCTTAAATTCAACCACCTTGAGCTCTGTACAGTGAGTGTAATTAACCCTTGTGCTATCCTAGGCACTTTAACATTGGGAGTTGGGTCATATTGACCCACTAGACAGTGCACTGAACCTTTTTCCTTCAATGATTTGTGATCTTCACTGGTGTCCATAGATTACATGAAATCTTTCCACCTTTATCCACCTTTGTCATGGTAGGGAGAACACGTCAATGTAAGGGTGGGGTCATCTAAGATAGCACAAGGGTTACAATGTAACCTTTTGGGTAAATCAGTCATTTAGCATGCACTGTAAAGCACCGAAAAGCTATGGAACATACAGTATAAAGCTAAGGAGGAACAGCTACAGGAAGAAACCCTTCCTGTACCCTCCAGATGATGCTGACTTATCATTTTACTGTCTCAACCCATCTGTGCCTCAAGACATGCAGCTTAAGCATCCTGGAACATAAAGTGTAAAGGAGGAAGAGTAAGGGAGGGCAATGTTAAGATGCAGAGCTGCCAGGAAGTTGGCCCTATTGTTCTCCACGCCAACAGAGAGTTGCTCTCTCCACTCCGATTCTTACACAAACAACACTCCGTTTCACTTCAAATATATCTTGTCCTACTTTCTGAATCATCTCGCAAAAGGATTTATGTATCAAATAACATAGGGCATGAGAGGACGTTAAACAGCAAATCCACACATCATCTTCCAAGCAGCACGCGTATTGACGAGGACCAGGGTGCGGGAACACATTACACCAATTTTAAAATCGCTGCATTGGCTCCCTGTGCAATTCACAATTGGTTTTAAAGTTCTTTTATTGGTTTACAAATGTTTTTATGGTCTCGGGCCTTCATATTTATCTGACATGATTTTAAAGTATGAGCCCTCGCGGACCCTGAGGTCCTCTGATACAGGCCTTTTGGTTTTACCAAAAGTCAGAACAAAAACATACGGCGAGGCCTCATTCAGTTTTTACGGACCTCGCCTGTGGAACAGCCTCCCAGAGAGCCTCAGAGACTGTTCATGTTTTTAAAGGAAGGCTTAAGACCTACCTTTTTAATTTAGCTTTTAGTTGAATTTTAGGAATTTATTTGATATTTTAATTATTTATTTTCTCTTTTTACTAGTTTTATATGTGTATGTATATACATTTATTTATTTATTTTATTCATTTATTTTTAATTTTTTAGTCACACCATATTTTAACTATTTTATAAATCACTATTATTCCTTTTACATTTTATTTGTAACTCCAGTGTTTTCCTCTGAGGGATCCTCCACATCGGTTCCCAGTGAACGGGGTCGCTGCAATGGGATCTCCCGGGTCTGAGTCTTTTGATCGGATCTGGGGGGTTCTGTGGTAGTGTTCTCCGTGAACTTGGGTGGGGGGTCACTGATGTGGACATGTCCCCAAAATATCGTTTCCCTACTTCAGGAGGAAGCCAGGTCTCTGCATTCATCATTTTATCACTTTTTTATCATGGCGTGTGTACATGTGTGTGTGTGGGTTTGGGGGGTTGTTGGCACTGTTTGTATTGTCATCTTGTTTTTAAATTTTATCGTATTTTATGCACAGCAATTTGAGTGACGTGTTGTTGTAAAAGTGCTATATAAATAAAGGTTGATTTGATTTGATTTAATTTGATATTAGTGGTAAAAGGTACATGAAATAAGTCATAAACGTTATTGAATGTATTTTAAACCTGATTATTGTCTCCTCTATAGCTCACACAGGTAGTCATTATAGGAAGCACAGCATCATAACTCACGTTTCACCTTTTCCTGGTTTGTTAAAGCTGAGAGACAGCCCTCCCTCTGTACGGGTCTGCTGTGCCATTGGACAGGGAAAATGAAGAAGAGGCGGAGGAGAGCACACCTTGGTTAATGGTTAACTTGCCCTTCTAGGAAGTAGTGACAGAGAACACCCGATTCAACCTTTGCTCAACATTTCGCCATGACACAGGCAAAGCAACAACAAGAATGTTAATTCTGACGCAATGTTTGCAGATCGACCCAAAGCAAAGTCTTAAATAAAAGGGAATTTTCAGAGAACAGGTAAGACATTTTATCTAAACCCATGTTCCAGTGAATGAAACTGTTCTGACACTATTATCCATGATGTAATATTCTCGCAGCTGAACTAGGAAGTGTACAAAACATCTAAGTCAGTTCAGTAGATGCAGGGTAAAGTTTATTTAAAGCAATTCACCAGAAGACTCATCTAAGATTGACAACCCTGTTTTAAATTTAATAATTTTGCTTGTAAAAACAGAATTTTAAAAGAGTCAACTTTAAAAAACGTCGAACATTGTTCCACTGCAGCATTCATTGTGCTTTGCTGGTGAAAGGCTGTTCTTCCTTCTTTCAGTAAAACACCTGACCAGAATATTTGCATTTCAGTGCTCTGCAAAACAACCTGAATGAACCAATACAGACTAACACAAAATCTAACAACATAACCAAGACCCTGTGTCTATTTGTGTGTTGGTTTGTACACCTGGATAGAAGCGTCTGTGGAATGACAAATGTAAAACAATAATGATCTAAACACAATTCTATTTTTTTTTTGTAATTTAATTGTATTAATCTTTAGACATATAATCTAATGGCCCACTGCTATTTCTGGCTCAGATGTTTTAAAGGCTTACAACACCTGCCATGTTGATAAAAATGCCTGATAAAAGAGTAAACTCAGATGCGACACAACACTGTGATGCTACATTCATTCCAGCATGTGCTGAGCAATCAAGATTGTGCTATACGGGATTTCATGAAAGCACATCAGCCCATGGTGCTCCCACCGGAAAAGCAGGGACCAGCAGGAAGGAACTTCTTTTGTTTTTTAGAGTACACAAGCACATGTCTGCCACCTACAGTTGGAGGAGTGCAACATGTTGAAGCGGTGGAAATCTCGTGAATCTTGCTCCAGGCGTTTTCTATCACAGCTCTATTCCCATATATGAAAGACTTGGTGTCAAGTTCATCTTTTTGATGTTCCAGCAGTAGAAAGTTCAGCTAGTTGAACTTTCAGCGTGCGTTCAATATTCGCCTAGCATGTGGAGCCCAAGAACTGATTTAGAAATTCACATAGCTATGCGTAAACGCCAGGGTTTTTAACACGGAAGCTCGGAACGAGGGTTTACAGGCGTTTACATAGACGTTTCATTAAAAGTGGTGGCTTGAACGCGAGTTGCTATGAGCGGTGTGAATGCAGCTTGACCAAAGGCCAATCAAAAAAAATGTACAATAGCATGTATTTTTTGCAATACACCTTAAACACGGAACATCTATGCAAATGTTACTTGCCAGACAAATTTAGCTAGGCTTAGATACATTTTCTGTACTTCTTTTTCCTCCACCTGCAGTTGTTATGAAATGATTTTTAGTACATGTCTCCTTAATGTGACAAGCAGGGATGAAAATATGGGTTATCTATTGTTTCCACACTAAACAATCACACACCTTTTGCTGCTAACACTTGGTGGATATTTTACATGGTGAATAATTCGATGGAAAAGCCCATTTTTCCACTATTGTTGAAAAGTTGGTGAGGTTGAAAGGTTAAAACTTAACATGAAAGCAAACAAACCATAAACTTCAGTTTAGAGTAAATAAGCAAAACCTTTTTCTTTGTTTACCAAGTAGTTTTTAAGTTTAAGTGTTCATATGACTTGTTGAGGTGAAGGTCAACTGAAAGACTTTTAGAGTTTAGTTGTGAAAATTTGTGATCCTGAAAGAACATGGAGAAAAATAACCTTCCTTGGAACAGTAGAACTTCTAAAGGTTACTTTTATTGTTAAGAGTCTGATCACACCCCATGAACAGAATGCATTTCTGCTGTTTAATTCAGTTTGATGACAGAAGCAACATTTCTCCCCCTCAGGCCATCATTAGTGTCTATAAACTGACACTCAACTCATAATTGGGAGCATTGAAACAAAAGAAATGACTAACACAAACCGCCTTCAGGCTTCTGAGGCATATATTTCTGTCTCGCCAAGCTCTCTCTGCTACTTTGATTGTGTGTGTTTTGCTGTGCATTTGTCTATGTGAGGACAGAGCAGGAAGAGATAAAGGCTGCCCGGTTGCAGTGTTTACAGCTAACAGCTCTGTAGGAGAAAAGCTTGAGAAGGTGAAGCGGAAGGAGCTTAATGGCTGGGCTCCGCAGCAAGACATCTCTTACTGTGAAAAATCTCCTAAGGGCCAGGAACGCAAGTTAAACATACAGAGATTGTACAAGGCCTAGGAAAACAAAACCCACTTTTTGGGATAGGTATGGTTACCATTAAAGACCCACTCCAAAGAAAATCCTGTTTTTGGTGTTTTTAATGTGTACTTGAAGCATTTTTCTCATGATGGAGGTCACATATAAAAAACATTTGAATTAAAATTGCACTTCTGACTTACAGTTCCTTATTCAAACTGTTGTGAATGAGGAACAGACAAAGAAATGCCATCGGAAAGAGCTTGTAGCTGTTATCTACAAACTGTGGGCCGCAAACTCCCTGCTCTGCTCCATTCTGTTACATCCACTTGTAGACAAATAGATCCATGTATGTCTTTGTTTTCCTGGCATCTGGTTCAAAACCGTATGGCTGAATTGCTCCGACATTGCTCGCCATTTTTTTTGCATCGCTATTGTTAGGTTGGGGTTGTGAGGGCCTGTAAGCTAGCGAGAGAGCGTAAACTAAGGTATGATGGGAAATGAGCACAGGCTTTTTCTTGCCCACAACTTAGAGGTGAATTTTTGATGAACTCCTGCCGCCTAAAAACCGAATGATCATAATAAAATGGCAAAATCTACAGCAACAATATTTCTCTGAATAGATAAAAAACTTTTCATAAGCAGTTTGAAAATGGCATTAAAAATAACATGTAATTTCACCCAAATGATCCTTGAAACAAAAACGTTTTGATCAATAAGGTGGGCAGCCGAGAAAGAAACCTGATTCCAAGGTTTTAGACACATTCTTATCAAACATTTCAACTGCAGTTTTCACCATTTCATTTCTTTGGTCTTTATTTATAAAGACCAAATATTTATAAAATACCGTATTTTCCGGACTATAAGTCGCTGCGGAGTATAAGTCGCACCAGCCCAAAAATTCCATTATAAAGTAGAAAAAAACACAGATAAGTCGCACTGGACTATAAGTCGCATTTTGACGGGAAATTTATTTGACAAAATCTGAGACCAAGATCTAATAAGTTCCACAACCTCATATGACACAATCATAGCAAACTGTTTATCTCATAATTTCACAGTAATTCTTTCTCATACCTATTTATTTATTCCTTTCATGAAGCATCATTGGCCAACTAATACTCTGTTTTCATCCTGTATTTGTAGAATGTAGTCATTTTTATTGCATTTCTGAATCTATGAAATCATTGGAAAATAGAATATTATGTTGTTAGCCTTCAAGATCTTACTGTAAAAAAAGTAAACTGATTCTCTGAGTCACTTAACATACTCTTAACACTTGACCCTGGAACATCATCTCTGTTCCTCACAAATGAACATAACAGGAGGGTTAACAATGTATTTATTTCAATTTAGTTCTAATACAAGTCGCTGCGGAGTATAAGTCGCACCCCTTGCCAAACTATGAAAAAAAAGGGCGACTTATAGTCCGGAAAATACAGTAATTTCCATTGGAATCTAGAGTAATGTGTGGTCTGAGAGTATTAGCATTTACAGAAAAGACCTTTGTCAAAAGCTCTGTGTTTTGCATGGTGTGATAACCTTTGCATGGGAGACCCGACGCGATGTTCTTCATGCAAATATAAACAAGTTTTTTACAATGGCTTGTGCTTACATGACAGACGACTTCTATGTATACATATTTGCAAAATGGCAAGATGTTTGCATGCAGGAGTGACCAGGAAGGCTCCTAGTTTAGTGAACAGTGAAACATGAAAAAAGCAGTGTTCAAGCCATGTTTTATGCACATGGTAATGTGCTAACTTTATACATCTTTCTTTAGACAGCTGCAGTTGAATGCTGGATCACCTCACATAACTGGATTTAGCTTGGTTTTTTGTATTTTTGAGAGACAAAATTTCTCATCATTCAAATGATCCAGCTTTGAGTTCATCCCTGCTGGCTTTTTTTGCAGGGTTGGCCAACACCGGTCCTCAAGATCAACCAACCTTCCTGTTTTCTAGCCCTCCCTGCCCCGCTTGCTGCTGATTAGTTGCCTCAGGTATTTTCATGTTCTGACTGACTGAATACACGTGATTCAGGCAAACGGCAGCAAGGACTGCAGGAAGGGCCTGAAAACTGGCAAGGTGGTAAATCTTGAGGACCAAAGTTGTCCAGCATGGCTTTACAGACAGGACTGGTTCTAAAACAGCTCCTAATTCACTTCAGCTGACAAATTATTCTTCAAATCTTTCCATAAATATGACCTCATCTCAAACCAATACTAATACTCTTTGCAGGACCACCTGGTGCATGTCAAAGAACTTTCCTTTTTTTGACTTTACCACTCAATGCCACCAGCTGTCTTTTCTAAATTAGATTTGTTTAAGTAAATGAAACAATCAGAGCCAGGCAGCAAAAGGAAGCAGAAATACAATAGTCTTGCAGCTTTTTCTCAGGAATCCAAACCACCTTTTCTTTCCTAAAGGTGAAGTAAACTGGATTAAAAAAAAAAAACTCCCACTAGTACTTACACATCTGGATTTTGTCTTTTACAGAAAAGTATAATTGGCAGTTATTCTGGTATCAAATGACCGAAGAAACAAGGGAACATTTTTTTCCTTTCCAGCTCTGATCAGTGGTGACCTACACATAAGCTTTTTAAGGCCAAACACTCCCAGGAGGTTACTGAGAGTTGGAGGGATTGGGAGCTCCCAGAATGACATTTTTTATGAGGCTTCTTTTAAAAGAAATCCTACAAACGGAAAAAGAGAGCCAGATGACTTTTTGCCAAGGTTACAAACAGATCTCCACTTGGGTCAATTAAAGTACACCCTTAAGCACTTTTAAAGTGCCCAACATCTACATGGGCGTTCAATGAGACGTTTGGTCCCTTCACTTACATACAGATTTGTCCAGTTTCTCTAAATACTAAATTCATTTCAGGCCCTGAAATGGCACAGTCTGACACTGCATGTATGCATCAAAAACAATGAATGAGTCTAGGAGTACAGCCAAAAACTGTTGGTAAACATGACCTGCAGATACTGAAGCTCCAATATGCTAAAAGAAGAAGCTATTTTTGAACATGATCGACATGCACACTTGTGTCCTGTGAGCCAAGACTTATTTAAAATGAACTGTTTCAGGTTTGGAAAGAGTTTTTAGCTCAGATTTCAAATGTGTCTTTCATGTTAATCTTAAAAGGCTACATCCTCCAGACCACATGTGTCAAAGTCAAGGCCCGAGGGCCATATCCGGGCTGCCATGTCATTTTATCTAGCCTGCAAGACCATTTCAAGACCATTGTATTTTTTATTCGTATTACTGGCCCAACGACATGTAGGGCTTGTAACATATTCACTACAGATCCCAAAATGCAGAGCGTTAGCTGCCCGGCGAGACGTAATGATGTAGAAACTGCACGTGTGCATACGCATGTGGAGCTGTTTGAGCTGCAGTGAAATGACACACTGAAGGCAAAGTACAACACTGCAGGGCTGCACAGTTTATTCTCTCAATTCCTGCATAAATGCCCCAACCTTGTAGCTCCAACCTTGTGCATGTTTGGTCGCACTTTTCCGGTTGAGAAGCTCTTCTCAGTGATGAAGACTAACAAAACAGCTCACAGGTGTCATCTCACTGATGAGTACCTGCAGTCCATCCTGAGAATCACAAACACAAACCAACTTGTTAAAAAAAATGATGCCGGGCGTCCAGCTCTGATAAAACGACTCGGAGCAAAGAAAACAGATTATTTTGCTGTGAAGCACAAATTTGATTTATATTTCCAGATTATTTTGGTTTTTGTAATGCAGCATATTCCTAATTTGAATTTGTATAATTTTGACTGGATATATTTTCATGGAAAACAAAATCTTATGCTGTATTTTGATTTTAAGTTTATTTTTTTTTTACATAAAATGACAGAGTAAACAAAACATCAATGTTTTTTCTTTTAATGTTTATTTCCAACTTGTATAATTTGGAAAGGATATATTTTTATGGAGAGAAAAATATATGTTATTGAAGGTTTAAGTAGATTTATTCCAGACTGTCTTTTTTATTCATATTTATGTTTTACAAAGTTACGTTTTAAAAGTTTAGCTTTAGTCTGTTCAGCAAAAGTTTATGCTGTGCGGCCCACGGCATTCAGAGCGTTTTGGATTTTGGACTGTTGAGCAATTGAGTTTGACACCCCTGCTTCAGACCAAAGAGAGTGTTTTAGCGTTTAGTTCAAAAGCCAGCATATTAGTGACATGGAGTGCTGAGGTGCAACAACAGCTTTTTATGTTTTGGTAGGAGCTTAGGATGATAAAAAAGATGCATCTGATTAGATAGATCAATTCCTGTGTGTTGCCTTTTCAGAATTGCGATGCATGCATTTAACCTATTACAATGAACATTCACTGTGTTTTACTTTGAAGGAGCAAAGCAAAGAAGTTCTTTGAAACACAGAAGTGTTTTTTGCATGTTTTCTTTTTGTCTGTTTCTTTATTTCATCAACACTATCGTCTAGGGGAACCTCTGGGATACACAAGATTGTTATTTGCAAAACAGTTGGTGTGATGGATCTTTTCTGACAGCTTGTACTCAGTAATCACGTTTGGGTTAAAAGGGATCCTTCTGGCATTCCTCTTTTTGTGGCAACAAACTCTATCCCTGAAGAAAAAGTGAAAAATTCAGGTCATTTGTTGTCAGTGTTGTTTCTGTGCGGCACAATTATGAAATATGCAAAGAAATCCCAGAAACTGAGCTAATTGGGTTAAATAGCATCATATATTTACTGTGACTCTACATATCTAAAGTAGTTTTGGGGTATTTTAAGGAAAAACTTTTTTGTTGTTTGCAAAGTACAAAGATTCCCTTTAAGTTTTAATTTCTATTTATCTCTCTTCTATTTCCTGCAGAGACTCATTTGATTGTGACAGCAGGACTGTGGGCAGTATTCAGGTTTCACATCCCCCCCAACCTTCAGCTGCCTTCCAAGGAGGTTCCTGCCGCTCAATACTGCCTCCTGGTGGAGCTTTCAGGATTTGCCTCCTTGGTGGAGAACAAAAACCTCAGAGAGACTCCCCTCATCCGGGAAAATGCGTGCCCTATAGCATCTCCTTCACATCTCATTTCAGCTCTGCCTATTAACCAGAACAAAACCCAGATGGTGAGAAAAATGAAACCCATCAATCCAAAGCTCCCCTGGATCTTATAGAAAGTGAGACATATTCAGCAGATCGTCTCACAGTTTAGGAATTTATGAAAATCTTGAAGTAATAGATTGCAGGCCTCATCTTTCTCTGGTGCAGACGACACCTAAAAGCCAGATGGCTCTATCAAGAAATGCAACGACTTTACCAACAGCAACACCAACAACACTAAATGGTAAAATCCTCAAAAATCAGTGCATGCCACAAATTTCATGTTTTGTAAATGCTTGAATATTCTCTCTGGCAGTAACTACACTCGACCCATCCAGCAGTCATAAGTGGGAGTTCTTGGTGGCGGTTGTGGTCGCAGCCATTTTCATCTCCATTATTATTGCACTTCTGGCCAAGTGCCAGGTGATCCGGCAGTACCTGGCCAGCTACAGGCACAAACGGCTGAGAGATGCAGACGTTAGCAGCCAAGCTGAGCCATCAGGTTTGAAGCTCTGAAATTAAAGATTCCATTTTAAACATTGCTAAAATAATTGAGTAACACTGTAATGTGAGTTAACTAAAATCATTTAACATAACAATTTTTATTTTGATAGATTTCTTTGGAAAAAAAAAAGGTTTTCATTATTTTTTAACCTCATTTGGAGGAAAATGAATTTTCATGACACTGAAAATCTTTCTGGTCAATTTGTAAAACGTTAGACACAATATATATATATATATATATATATATATATATATATATATATATATATATATATATATATATATATATATATATATATATATATATATATATATATATGTGCACCGTATTTACTAATATAAACTATTAAAATACTCATGATTTTATTGTAAGGAGACATTTATCCCAAAAAAAATAAGTGACCAAAACGAAAGCCACACAGCATAAACTGGATTGTTTTGTGTTTTAATTTTAGATTTTGCGGCAGGATTTGACATGCGAGGACGCTATGGAATGGACCGTAACTGTATCCCACGCATGACTGAGGAGGATGATGATGGCTTCATTGAAGACAATTACATTCCCACCAGTGAGAGAGCCAGAGCTGAGAGAGCAGCAGAGAGCTTGGATACAGACACAGAGGATGACACGGATGAGATAGAGTTTTCCATTGGTTAGTGCTGGAAAAAGCTTTTGGCTGAACCGCAAACCAGAAGCCACCACTTCCACTTGTTCTTCTTTGTGTCTTCATTAGAAATTAAACACTTGAAGAACAAAAGCTAAGTATGGTTAAATTAATTTAATACTCTAGCAGTGTTAAATTCTGTGTATGGGGTTTGGATTTGGAAGCTTGGAAAAATCTCCTTTTATTTTTCAAACAGGTTGTTAGCTCCACACACATCAAAAACACATTTTCCAAAAGTTTTGAACCAATCTACAGAATTTCACACAGCTTTTACCTCTTTTTTTGGAACCCTATACCTGATCCAACTGACTTGAATTTAGTGCTTTATTTGCTTCAGTTCAATTTAAAGGCCTTTTTTTTTCTTCTAACACATTATGAGACCATGCATACATCAAACAATGAAAAAAAGTTGCAAAAATGTCTGTCGTGCTCAGTAACACCTAATCATAGTATTTCCACTACCGTGCTTTAGATTCCATTATTTCCTTGGGTGTATTTATTTTGCATGTTCCTGCACACAAAATGTCTGAAAGACATAGGCATTGAGCATGTGGAGTTATATATTAAAACTACAAAAATGAAATTAGACAAAATGAATTCATCAACATACATATCCAAGTAGGTGTTTAAAAGAGAAACTCTTATTTGCAAATAAGTTAATTGTTTTTAATAAAAGGAAAACAGAGTAACAGGAAAGGTTTAGTTATCTTTTCAAATAAGGTGTATCATGAATGGCTTTGTATAAGAGAGAATAGATGGTAATCTAGCCTGATTTTATGGAGCAATACAGAATAATTTTACAAATAGTTCTGCAAAATTAAAAAAAATTATGCATTAGCAGTAATTATAAAGGTTGTGAAGTGGTTCATTTGCAAAGAATGTGCCATTTTTGTATGTTTTTTAAATGTACTATTTTCAAAGGCGAGGCGTTATAGCATACATAAAAATATCAGGCACTTCAAATGACATTTCTTGATTGTTTTTCACGTTTGTTACTTTTTCTTTTCTAACATTTTATGACTCGGTGACCTGTGATGTTGCACGATTTCTAGTGTTGTTTTATTGTCAAATAAAAAAACCTTTAAAAAGATTTTTGTTCAAAATACCATATCTTACGGCGACTATGCTGAAAGTAAATTTCAGAAAAGCTGCATTTATTAAAAAAATCAATTCAGAAAAAAAGGCAGAATAGTATGCATAAATATTAAAAGTAGATTAAATCTATATTTTATGCTGCAAATAAATTTGAATTAAATTTTTACACTCGGGTTGAAAGGGATCCTTGTGGCTTTCCTCTTTTTGTGGCCACAAACAACCTATTCCTAAAGATAAAGTGAAAAATTCAGGTCATTTGTTGTTACTAAATGTTCAGTGCTCTAAACAAAATAAGAATTGTATGATTGATGCTCAGGTTTATTTTTCTTTTTTTTTGAAGAATGGTTAAATCTGTCCTCCTTGTTGTTACCTTACCTGCGCATTCACTAAGTTTTCAGTCTTTAATCTTGGTGTACTGACCCAAAATAATCATTTTAACTTTTAAAAAAAATCACTATCAACTTAAGACTAAGCACAAACTCATCGCAGTTGCTCTTTCTGAACACCAACATGAATCATAATCAACACCGATTCATCGAAACGTTGGAATAAACTACAGTAAACCAGTTTGACGCCGCGTCTGGTGGAAGAGCCTGAAGCGTTGGAGATCCTGTAAGACCAGGCGAGGCGGCTGATGAGAGCTGTCTGACAGGTCTGCGTGGAGCTGGCAGGCGAGGCTTCACCAGGAAACACGGCGCGTGAAGTTGACTGCAAAACCGGAAAATGATCAACGTGTACTTCAAAATAAAAGCTCTCTTTTGATATTCAAAAAATAAATGAAAAAATAAACATGCATAAACAAACAAAAAAATAAAATTATATACTGTATAATTATGTACATATGTTAGAGCTATTCAAGAACCTTAGGATAAAAAACAACATTGTATTATGAGTATAAAAATATGTGTTTTTGAAGATGTGTTGATAACTTTTGAGATAGTTTTTAAGAGGGTTTGATTAAGAGGATTTATGGCCATGGTAAATTTGAACATAACAAAAGAAAGCTTAATACACGGATTATATTAGACCACATCCTTGGAGGTATAATATTACTGTGACTTAAATGCTACTACAAATCCTTAAAACCTTATGTACAAACATAAAATTGAGCATCAATTTGTTTAGTGACTTTAACAATGACAAGGATTTGACTGATGCAAAGAAAAAAACTGGGATGTAAATGTGTGTATTTTAGTCAATGTTGTATAGATACAAACTAATATGCAATTGTTTGTGTTTGTTGCAAATGCAAACTTATGTCAACTAAAAATAAGAATGGTATTGCAGCTAAACGACTTTTTCAGATGTATTTTTTCCTTTTTGTTTTTTCTACAAGAAACTATTTCAAAACAATGTTTGTTTTGTTTTTTGCTTTTTTGCTAAATTATGCTAGCTGCTTAAATAAGAGGAGTCTTTTTTACAGGTAAAATATTTGGAAACCCTGTATCACAGTTTTGGTTGAATGGGAAATATGGGACGGTATTTTAACACAATTAAACAAAACATCCTCAATAATTATTGCTAGTATTTTTCTTTTAAGGATCCTGAAATAGAATTCTTCATTTGAATTTTATTTTTTACTTTTCTTTCCGTGTACAATACACACATTTGATGGTATTTTTGGGATGGGATTTTTATGCAACCTTATGAAGAATGGGGAAACTAGGGTGTCCTGTCAGAAAATTCTGTCCACCCTAAAAAATTACAAAAAGGAATGTGTCAGACTGTTTTATAATTCTTTAAAATAAAAATAAATTAATTTAAAAAAGTGTTTTTGTCTTTAAAGCAGCATTGTGTTTTGGTCATTTAAATAAAAAATATTATCAAGTGACTATTTAAACTTGTAATGAATTAATGAATTAACTGTTACTCCAGTACATTTAATTATTACTTATTTATTTGAGATTTTCTTCTTTGCTTTGGCTGGAGGTTATGAAACTGAAACCAACATGTTTTTTTTTAATAAAAACATGCTGACGATCAAAACAAACAAAAATATTGATAGAAATCCGAAAAACCTAAGAATATTTTAGTGTTCTATGAAGAACGGACTATAACAAAAAAAGTGTAAGAAGATTGTTTTTAAAGAAGACCAAGTGAGAACCGGAAGTGGGTTTTTCGTCATTGCGGCGCGTTTGACGATCCTCTCCGGAACAGCAGTGAGTCCGAGAGATCCGCACCGAGCTGCGAGAGTGGAGGAGAGGAGGAGGATGGGAGCGAGTTTTAGCCCGTTTTGGTGACCCAAAGCTTACAGTAGAGCAGGATTTTATTCAACCTCATCGTAGTTTAGGAAAAGTGTCCCGCAGAGATGTCGGCGTCGGCGATATTCATCCTGGACCTTAAAGGAAAGGTAAGTTTGAGACTAGTAAGTGGAGGGGAAGTTGCCTGCGAAGCAAGCACCTGCTGCTGCTGCAAAGAGAAGACTTATACGGAAATGGTTCGCCTCAAGGACAGTGTCAGCTGCTCTGTTAGTGAATCTCTGGAAGTCAAACGTGAATTAAATGAACACGTCGCTAACTTGGCGGAGGTTACCCTGAAGTGGACAGGAAGAGCAGCGGAACTTGCCAAACTCGTTTGCAGATATGAGGCGGTGCACAGACACAGACAGACAGACAGACAGAGCGCTTGTTCTTGTGCGGCCATGCAGCCCTTATTGAACGCGATGTGTGCCATTGCAAAGTAAAATGCATCACTTTGTTTAGGCTCAACAAGCTGTCCCATAGGGGTCATAGAGCCCCACTTACGCTGGATCACATATATGCATCATTATGGAAATAACAGTCATTATTTCATTGCTCTAACAATGTGTTCAATCTTTAGTGTTTGGGTCTGAATGACTGAAATGTCCTATGATGACAATTACAGTGTTAAGGTAAATGAACTTATGCACTAGAGTTGTGTTTATTTGCTTATTTGTTCTATGCAAGGAAAGACTTTACTGTTTTTTTAATTGACATTAATTATTTATCCTAAAATGAAACAACTCAGTTTTGTTTTTTCTCTATTTAAAAAAATAAATAAAATCATTTTTACTATTTTTAATCTTCTTTATCCTTATCTTCCCATAGCATGTGTTCAAGAACGTGCTACACATGCACTTTTGGTCACGGGTATAACCCCATGGTGTTCACACTGGACAAGCAGGGAGGGGCTTCTTCTTTTTCCACTGTTTACTAGCGCATTGAAAACAGGATTTTTTTTTTTCATCTGTCTTGCCTGGATAAATAAAGGTTAAATAAAATAGTATAATTATGTTCGCCACCTACAATAAAAAAAAAAAAAATTGATTTGAAATGTCTAAAGCTAATCTTGCAAAACTTGCGTCAGGCTTTGTCTTTCAAGCTCTATTCCGATATATAAAAGACTTTGGCGCAATCCGAATTCTTCCCCTACCCCTCCAGCTTCTCCTTATCCATCCAATTATAGGGGCATTTGGAGGGACAGGGGTGCCCGAAATAGTTTTTTGAAGGGCCTTTCCTTGGGGCGAAGGGCTACAGCGTTTCGCTGTGCTGTTAAGGAGAAACACATTTCTTCACATGGGTTTGCTCTGAAGCACAGAAGTTTACATGTAAATGTAAGTAATAGCCTTTTGTTTTAGCATGACTTTTTAAAGTTATAAAAATGATTTGAAGACACTATTTTTCTATACCTCTCCGTCTGGTGGGCTAAATGTAGGGGTAGGGAGAAGAATTCGGAATCAGCCTTTGTGTCGTATAATTTTTTCCGGGCACAAATTGCATTCAGTCATTTTATCTCTATGATCAATTTTCAAACAGTTGCCACTTGTGTGAACTAAAAAGAATGCCATCAAAACATCACTACCAAATCCGAGCCCCTGATTGGTCAAAGTTTGACCTGCTTTAACCTTTAATAAGCTTTGTAATGCCGCACTTTTTCTACGTAGAGCCCGAGAGTGGCGGTAGAAACTTGCGTAGTGAACGCGAGAATTCTGAACACGGAATGCGAATTAATGCAAATTTATATAGACTATTCATTGGAAATGCTCATTTGAACACACAGTGTCCAAGGCGGTGTAAACTTAGCTTAAAGAACAAAACAATAACACGCCCCCGCATTCCCGTTTCTGATACTATTGAATGCCTTTCTGTGCGTTTGTTTTATTTTTTTTGTTGTGCCCTGTGGTACTGATGGTCCACCACACTGACATTTCATCCTGTTCCCTCTTCCTCTCCTGCCTTCTGCAGGTGGATGCACATGATCCAATCAGGGTTTACTGTCTCCTCAAGCTGAAGAAATGGCCTTTGAAGCTGGCCAGCTTGCTTTGAGACATCTGATGTGTTATTGTAAAGAAAACACCACCAGATTCTGATGATCACCGGTTTGTGTCATGTGGGCCGTTCAAATATTGTCAGTTAAATTGGTTTGGTCAGACAAAAAAAAAAGAAGAAGGTAAAACAGATTTGAACACGTTATGTGTAGATTTTTGTTTAAATAATTCTGCCAGATTTACTGATGGAAGAAAACACGAGCGGGCGTTTGATTAAAGTTGAAACCTTCCTGGAGTCTTTAGGAGGGCAAGAGAAGTGCTGAAGAAGCTGAACAACCAAACCCATCAGAGAGAAGGATCTGTCCCTCACAGCCTGGATGTCTGATTGCAAAGATTAAAGGGTTTTTCTTTCTCACTGTTGTTATCTATTTATCTAAGCCCTGGGGCAATTCAGCAGCGCTTCATCTTCAAATCCTACCCTTCTCCTGTCTTTGCCTCTGTCCTGACCAGATGAAGTCCCATCTAATGCCGCTGAAAAAGAGAAAACTGCGCCCAACTTAAAATAAAAAGATTGAAAATAGAGTAGAAAGTAGAGTGAAAAATATTCAACGTGACATGGATAAGTATCATTATTCAGTCTTGAAGGCAGTAAAGCAAGCTACAAGGAGACGGGCTACTTTGGTATTCAAAGAGGTTCTTGAAAACACAAAGCTACTGCGGGAGCCACGTTCCACCCGGGGCCTTCGTCCTCCCACTGCCATCTCTGCCTCTTTCCATCATTCCTTCTGGCCATCAGACCGCACGCCATGGCACGCCTGGGACCAGCCGCGCTCCCTGAAATGTCAGTCAATTGAAACCACCATGCCGCCGTTTGTTCCCGCCGCCTCCTTATAGGGTTTCTGAGAGGTGTGCAAACTCAACTTGAAGCTTAGAGGTTGTCAGGAATCATTAGCTGAATCTAAAATTGTGGTTAATCTGAAGCTATAACACCTTCCATGTCAGTGTAAATAAGACTTTAGACTTATTTACACTTTAGACCAAGTCTTTCAAATATCGGAATAGAGCTGTGAAGGAAAAAGCCTAGAGCAGGATTTCCCTTTTGCATTGATGTGTTCTCCCTACCATGACAAAGGTGGATAAAGGTGGAAAGATTTCATGTAATCCATGGACACCAATGAAGATCACAAATCATTGAAGAAAAAAGTTCAGCGGACTGTCTTTTGGGGTCAAAACGTCAAACTGCCTTGGATAGCACAAGGTTTAATACTGCTTTGACCTTTTGGACCAAGCCTCTTCTTACTGTAGGTTACTGACATGCACTAGTAAAAAAAAAGAGAGAGAAGAAGCCCCTCCCTACTTGTTCAGTGTCTATGGTGTGAACACCATGGGCTTAAATGCACATTCAGCGTGTTCTTGAACGCATGTCACATTACCCAGTGTGAACGTAGCTTTAGACCAAGGACACGTGATCGTTAAGTGGAGATACATTTTTTTTTGAAAGGCGTTGTTTATTGGATACGTTTCTGTAAGCAAACTGATTATTTGTCCTAATCCTTTAGTCAATCAAAACCGCTGTTAATTGACTTCTACAAGTGGAGTTGATAGCTCTATGATCTCTTTTAAAAGCCTAGACAGAAGTCAATTCAAACGTCTTCAGAACCATCACGTTTCTGTCTGATCTGCTGGTGCAGGATCTTTGGTAAAGTCTAGTAATGATTTCTTTGTTTGGATAAGCTCCCACTTGAACTGGACTCCTGCTGAGTTCATTTTTACTCTGAAAATATATTAGTTATTTGCCTAAAATTCTATTTTTTTTTATCTGTTAATCTCAGAAGCAGCCATCCAGACTTTTTATGTTACATTTTATGGCTTTGAAATCGCTTTGAGCTGGAAATCCAACAATTGTGGAGAAACTGTATGCTGTATGTTTAACATTTTGTGTAAACACAATGGCATAACCGTTTTTTTTGTTTTGTTTTTCTGTTGTTGTTTTTCTGGCTTGTACTAAGTACCAGAAGTTCTGTTTTTGCTTGGTACTATCCTAACGAAAGAGCAACTTAAATAATGCAGCTGTGCAGCTAAAGTGCACATCTTAGTTTGAGGGTCTTCAGTTAAGGATCTTTTATCTTCAATTAAAAGGAATAGCAAGTCTAAAGAATTTTTATTAAAAATCAGGAAAACTTGTGATTATAACATGGGTGACCTGGGGCTTGGGTTTAGAAAATCTAAACAAAACTTCTAAAACGTGAGCATACAGTGTTGCTGATGTGACTGTCACTTCTTGACGAACTTCTCCAGATCTCAAACTGAGCAGAAAATCAACCGCTGTGACCGTCGCTAAATGGTTGCAATTGACCGTCCAGCTCTGTGGCCTCTTTATCCATTTTCAATGCGCCATTATCTGAAGGAAGCTCCAGTTCATCCCAGCAGCTCGTCGCTGTGCAGCCCACAGGCAGATTGATTTGGGAGGGACTGCGTTGGATCTGCACAGTGTTCTAAAGAGTCAATGGGAAATATAGGCATTTTATTTATTAGTTGTTTTAGACTTCGTCAAGCGATCGGAGGACATGATTCTTACTGTTTACTTTTAAAAGTCAAGAGTGAGCGGATCTTTCACAGTCTTCCCTGTATATTTTGTGTCTGTGTTTGTCTTTTTCCCCCTATTTCCTTAGTGCTGCTACTGCAACTAAATTTCCCTTCGGGGATTAATAAAGTTGTTCTTGAATCTTGAATGTTGAGTCTCTTAGTAAAGCAAATGAAACTTGGATTATTAACAAAAGTCAATTTTAGTTTTTAGGCTCTTATTTTTTACAAGTGTGTTGTTTTCCTGGAGTCCCAGCAATGTGCTGTTTGGATTATTAAAGAAGGTTAGGTTATTGTTTTAGTGGAAATAAAGTAAAATTTCCAGTTCCTTTTGAAACTACCTTCTAACAGGTTCTGAGTTCTCTGTATTGAACTTCCTGTTCTCATAAGTGCAAATTCTGCCTGACTAACTCTGGAGTCATCCTCATTTTAAATGACATTTTCATTTTAAAGTTTGTGTGTTTAAAAAAGAAAATTCAAGTGTTGTTTGTGCAATTGGTGACATTTACAGAACATTTTAGGACAGATGAGATGACATCCTTTGTGGCACAATGATAATAGCATGACTTTCTTAATTTTTCCTTAAAATGATCAGACACATTTATATCTCCTTGTTTTCCTTGAGGCAACCTTTTATCTCATTAAAAAAATCCTTTGCATAAATGTGTCCATCTGCCTCTCAACTGTAATTTTTTTTCTGTCTTTTTAAACCAAATACCTTCATTTTTTAATAATAGTAAAGATCGTGAAGAAAAAAAAATTGTAAAGATTTGCTTCATTGCAGTCCTGAATGCTGAATCTTGAAAAAGGATTCAAAAAACACACAGGCACACCTTATCTATATGCAGTGAAATGGTGCAACACATTGACTTAATGAGCCCTGGATTATTTCTGCTTTGTGGCTTGGTTGGAATATGCTAACTATTTGCACGAGGTGTCCCGTTTGATGTGTCCCGTCTCTGCAGAGTTCTCTCCACAGGCTGATGTTTTTACGACTGAAAATGACATGCTTCTGAACGGGCAAATGGAAATAAATGTCAAAAACATGCTGCTGCCTGGCAAAGAGAAGGCTACGCGCACCCATTAATTTTATTTCAGAGAAATGGAAGCAGTAAACTGGGGGGAAAAAAACGACACATCACAGCAGATGGGTCTGATTTTATTTGAGGAGCATTCAATCATGGTGAATGTTTATCCTCTCAGAGGTCATATTAGCAGAAAATCATGTTTTTAATGAGTTTTAAATACAATTTATAGCAGTTTTAGGTTGAATCACCAAACCGCACGTGTTAAGGTTGGTTTTGACTTTCCTCATTTTTCTATCAAAGTTTGGCTTCACCAGTGCAGACCAAATCTCTGAACTCTTCTTTTTTCTTTTCTTAGAGTCCTCCAATATCGCATCTTCTTTTGTCAAAGATTTTCTTCCATCTAATCCTCTCCATCGGGTGACCCCTGAACTATTCGCTACACAGTTTCATCTCTTCTCAGTGAACCTGAGCAGTGGCCTGTCTTCATCCCGTATCTCCCCAGATTGCTTTACCTGGGTGGAATTTTCTTTTTTTTTATTTCCCATTTCCTCCTACCTTTGTGGCATCTGCCCCCGTGTCACCCCCCCCCCCCCCCCCCTTGCCTATCTCCTCTTCTGCACAACAGATTTATCAAATAAAACGCAGGAAGGAGGCAAAGTGTGTGAGAAGTGTCATGTAGATCCCTGAAGCGCAAAAGCGTTTCATCTCTTTCTGGAGTGGAGCAAAACTGCTGAACCATCCTGCTGTTTGTGTGTGTTATGTGCTCTTTTCTATATCTCTACACAACGCAATACCCTCCAATATTGACCCAAAAGCGAGTTGCGTATTTTTGTCAGGGTGAAGCTACGGACGCACCGGGCATGCTAGGCACAGGTTGTTGAACACGCTTTTAGCCCATAGTGTTCACACTGGACAAGCAGGGAGGGGCTTCTTTTTCTTTTCTTTTGCTACTGTTTACTAGCAGATGTCTGCCACCGACAGTTGGAAGAGTTTTGGTGCGAAATTTGGAAACTGTGCAAATCTCGTGAATCTCGCTTCAGGTTTTTTCTTTCACAGCTCTATTCCGATATATGGAAGATTTGATGTCAAATAATTCTGGCTTTGCACAAAAAATGATCAATTTTCAAACGGTTGGCACTTGAAGGACATCATCCATACATCAGTACCAAATCTGAGTCCCTGACTGGTAAAAGTTCAACCTGGTTTAACTTGCAACCTGCGTTCAATGGCCGTGTGTTTTATATGTTGAGCACAAAAACAGTCAAAAAAATGTTCGCAGCTACGCGTGAACACGAAAGTTTTACATAGATTTTCATTGGAAGTGGTCGCTTTAACGCATGTTGATGATGAAGACATGAGTGTAGCTTCAGGCTTGAGCTGTTTTTCTCCAGAATATAAATGTTAAATCAGAACACAGAGGTTACTGCTTCTTCTCTGCAGACTGGGTATAATCAACATTTAAAAAGTTCTTAGAAAGGGGAAGTGTTTTACAGAAGAAAAAAAAATGAAAGAGACTCGTACCTTGATTAAATGCTGTGTCACAAAAGGGAAATTGTTCTACATTGGCTTTTCATCGCCTCACAGAAGAGCTTTCAGCATTGCAAGAGGCTTTATGCATCCTGGTCACAGCCTGTTAGAGCCACTATTTCCCTTTATGTTGAGTCCTGCATACAATGACAGTAATATGTTTGAAACTAGAAGTGATTTTAAGAATACCTCCACATCAATAGTGCAAACTAAAGTCAAAAACTTTAAAGGCACTGTAAGTGCAAGTAAATAATAGAGAAAAGTTCTAGTGGATTTTTCTGATGATAAACAAATTAAGAAAATTAAACTTGAATTGCATTTCTCAGTATTTCTTTATTCAGATTGTTGTAAATCAGCAGCAGATGAAGAAATGCAGTTTGAAAAAGATTGTGTGTTACGTAGAAAATACTCTGGACAGGCCTCAAGCTTAGATTAATCCACTCATCGACAATTAGATCAATGTTCATTTTCATTATTACATTTGTTGCTTGTTTAAAAAAAAACATTTGAGAGTACAGACTTTTTACAGCAAGTTAAAATGTGTTTTTTTGGTACCTTTTTATTTCTGATCATCTATAATGTTTTAAAAAAGTGCAGCTGTAAAGCACATAGAGGTGAAGTTGAGATCACATAGCCTGCAGCCACTAAATCTACTTCACATTTCTTGAGCCATAACAGAGGGATTTGTTCAGATTTTGAACCCTTCTGAATCTTCTGAACCCTATCCGCTCCGATTCTTCTTTCATCTGGAGAAGCGGGTCATTCATCATTCATGATGAAATATCCATCAGTGCATTAAAGCTACACAGACGTCAAGGCTTGAAACACAGTTTGTACATTTCCACTGGGTGAGAGCTGACAAAAAAAGTGAGGGTTCGGTGATTTTTCCTTTTTTTTTTTTTCTTTTTCTAGTGGTTCCCAAAGATTACTTAAGCCAGAGTGCAGGTTCGGTATCTCAGCCAAAAAGCTTTACATCTTTAATGACTGAGTCAATTCACTGATACCCCAGGCTCAGGATTGTTTTGTTTTTATGTTGTCTTTCCAGGTCCTAATTTGCCGTAACTACATGGGAAACATGGACATGAACGAGATTGACCACTTTATGCCCATCCTGATGAAGAGGGAGGAAGATGCAGAGATGACACCGCTGGTCAGCCACGGCTCCACACACTTCCTGTGGATCAAACACAGCAACCTGTACCGTATCCGAAGAGACATCACCTCTGAGTGATGCATGTACACACACAGACACGATGCTCATCATTGAAGCTTCCCTTGCCGATCTGTAATCCAGGTCAGTGCAGCAGGCAGCTCCTGAGAACCTCGCCTTCAGTTTTATCACAGGTAGAGCTGCTCTCTGTACAGTATTGGCCCACTTCCTGCATCCTTATTCCCCCCACACACACACATTATTAATTCAGCATCACACTGCCGTCGCATGTAACTGTTATTCCCAGTGCATTGCATTACGCAGCTGAGCTGTTATACCTCCCCGTAGTTACTAATTGCTTTTAAATCTGAAGTCTTTTGTTAACGTCAGTGATTCGTTCATCTCCCGAGCCTTGTGCAGATTTCTGTTATTTCCCTTGGAGATGCACAATTTTCCTCTTAACAGTAAGTTCCTCAGTGGTGGCGATGACTAAGAAGAACGGCAACGCTGCTCTCGTGTACTCCTTCCTGTATAAAATAATCCAGGTGAGTGTGCTGCGCCTCTTAGATCACGAGGATTGCCTCAAACGTCCAAAAAGTTTTTTTTTTTCTCCACTGTTCAAATTCTCATAAATATTTAAAGGTTGAAGTTTACCATAAGTTTCCACACTAACTAATCACATTTCATTTCTTTTAATGGCGTTTTCTCTCCTCTGTGCATGGTGAAGTGTTATGCGTGCATAGTAACCCACTACCCTGCTTGTTTACTTCTAAATGAATGATGAAACATCAATCCTGTTATTCTCCATGCATCTAAAACATTGTCTGTTTTGGTTCTGGAAGAGTTCTCTTAACAAATCTTTTTGGGTTCTGAAAAAAAAAGATGTCAAACATTACAAGACATCTCTGTACCTCCAAATGCTAAAAACCTGATTATGTTTTTAATCAACCAAGGATTACCACCTTTTCAAACTAAATGTTTTGTAGGTTTTTAAGGAGTACTTTAAGGAGCTGGAGGAGGAGAGTATCCGTGACAACTTTGTGACTGTGTACGAACTGCTGGATGAAGTGATGGACTTTGGATTCCCCCAAACCACAGAGAGCAAGATCCTCCAAGAGTAAGAGTCCCAAATAGGGTTGTGCCGATGGACGATATCATCGTCCATCGTGATGGGTGACTGACATCCCGATGGAGAGACCACCATCGTGATGCCACGCCCCCGCCACGTTGCGCGTCGACATCATAAGCCGCGGTTACATGTACAAAATATCTTGATGGGATCAATGGTCGGATTAGTATCCAACCGTGTAGATGGGCCCAGAAAAATGTTTTCAGAATATAAAAACGTTCACTAAGGTCACAATTTCGGTCGGAATAAATCATTCGCACACGCGCAGTATTCGCACATGCGCAGTTTGAAAACCGGAAGAGGATACAACTTCCAGCGAGCGGCTTTTTTTCCAAACTTTATTGAAGGTAACAATTCAATACAAAACGATAACAGCGGCGAGCAGCTATATACATTGACATGTCAGCTCGGTAAAATACGAGACGATCTTCTAAACGTGCTTTTAATAATGTTACGGTTATTATGAAACACCTGTTCGCTCATCATTTGAATTTTAATCCGTGTGGTCAGTGCTTTTTCTGAACGTAGCCAGGATTAGCAGTATGCTAACACGGGCTAACAACATTAGCTTTGGGTGGCGCTGCATCCTGTGAATATCATCAGCCTTTATTTAGTCGGGACACGACTGGAAACACAAATCCACGTGATTGATTGAATGTTTTCTAAGGACTGAGCGACATTTCTGCTTTGAAGCTCAAACCGCTGTGTGTCTGCTGACGATCCGAACTGTGCTCAGACACACGTTTAGACCCGGTTCTGAGTTTGATAGCTCGTACCCCTAGAGCTGCGGGACGGATCGCAGTCTTAAATCTCCCACACATACCGCTCATGTACCCCCCCCCTTCCCATCAAACATAAAGCTGTAAATCCGCCCTCCGCCGGTCCACTTCGCTAGTTAAGTGCGGGAGCGGACCACTTCTTTTCTATTTTGCTTGTTACTTTTTCTGTTAAAGTCACTTCCCTCAGTTTATACTGGATCATCGCGGATTAACCATTAGTTGGGAAATAAAATGAAAAAAGCAAAATAACGAATAGCAGTTATATAAGAACGAAAAATGTAAAAATACCCCCCCCCTGACGATGTCAGCGTCCATCCCGATGGTTGACAGCAAACATCGTCAACGGCCAAATTAGGGGACATCGCCCAACCCTAGTCCCAAAACTATCTTTCATCCTGTGTGTGTCTGTGGGTAAAGATGTTGTACGAGTCATGAAACAACAATACCCATAACATCATCACTGGCCTTGATATTCCAGCTTGGTGATGTCTACATACCCTAATTTGGATTTTACCACAATTTTTAATGCTGTAAGCAAGAAACTGAGGGTTTTTAGTGAGTTAAAAGACAGTTTTTTTTTAGAAAAGGAAGGCCTAAGATTACTTTTATGTTTCTAAAGAATGACACATTGTTTACAATCCACAAAATTACAGATCCTGAAATTCAAAATCTTTATTTCAATATTTTTGCCAATAATTTAAAACAATTTGTTATGGTTGCTGTCAAATGTCCTCCAATGTGGCAATGTCTTAAGAATACCAGACAAGATTGTATTTATAATCATAGATTCGATAATTTTCCCAATTTTCATTTGAAAACCAACCTCGAAGTAAAACAAAAAAGTTGGTAACTCAAAGCATGATTTGTCAAAAAATGTAATAAATGAAAGCCAGAAAGGACTAATAGAAAAAAAATATGTTTTGTACATGAATTCTTTTAACCACGAAGACATAAATGACATCCTGTTGTTGATGAGGGTTGTGGTCAGAAGACGTTTGTCCCCAGTTCCAATATGACACCTTAAAAAACCCAGCTTATAATGGACTGGAAGAGATTTACTTTAATTTACTGTTTTTCACTAATGCAAAACATATTTCTAGCTACTGGGATATTACAATTCATTTTATCAATGATTCGATTCATATCATAATTTGTGGTTAATGATACGATTCAATTCATATTGGTTCATTTTGAGCAATCCGATTCACTGACCCAAAGTGGATCCAGGACATCTTTAGCCAAAACTTTAACCAATGTGACTCAGATAAATACCTGGATACTGAACAGTGCAGAGGAAGGTTTCCAGATTCCTTTTATTTCTTGCAAGATAATCAAGTGTAGATTAAATATGTGTACAAACAACCAATAATCAAGATTTAAAGGCAAATTCAGTTCAGTCCATTTTTTTTTCCAGATACCGGTAAATATAATGAAAAGGGAACATTATTAGAACATTCTACTTCACTGTATAGACAGGTCTTTGCAAAATTAGTGTTTCCACACATTGGACTGGAATGATGGCTTGATCCTTTTTTTTTACCACCATATGTTGTCTGATGTGATGCACTTGGTCATTTTTAGTTATAGTAAAATAAACATACCATGTCTCAGTCCAAATGGTATTTTTCAAAATTAATATAATCAATTTATTTCATTTGAAAACAATATTATAATGGTATATGTCGATGCAATTGACAACTTGCCTCAATTAATTAAGACGATACGGGTTATATTTACACTAGAGGTAAAGTAGTATATCATAAATGTGTTTCCTTTTTTGTGGACTACTATCATGTTTCTATTTCTGCTGTCTTCAAGTATTTGTTTGGAAACCACATGATCCATGTTCTGCAGAAGGGAGAAGACGAATAGAATAGAAAAGAAAAGTCTTTATTTTTCATTGCACACTTATACAATGAAATTAAAAAGCAATCCCCTTTTCCAAGTGCAGGAAGCAATAACAATAAAATATGAATTAAGTATAAAACAAAGTGCTGGTGTTAGATTAAAATGATAATCATATTAAAATAACATATGAATATATAAATAGTCAAATTAAATGCTCATCTCCCATTCTGTATACATCATACATACTATTGCACAGACACTTCAAGCTGAATTCAAAGACACTATTGCTCTTGGATAAAAACTGTTCTAAAACCGATCTGCACTTTATTGTCCGGTATCTTTTTCCAGAGGACAGCAGTTCAAACAGTTCATGTCCTTGGCGTGATGTAGTACTGTTGATAGTTTTAGCTGTCTTGTTACCCCCGATGTACAGTGGCTCTATGCTTTCAGCCACAATTGGCTCCTTTGTTTTAGTGGCGTTGAGGATCAGGTTGTCTTTACAACACCCAGTCAACTGCTCCACCTTCACCCTATATGCAGACTCATTTACGTCTGAAATGAGTCCAACCATTGTGGTGTCCTCTGCGAATTTCACTATAGTGTTCCTAGAGTGGGACGGGGTGCAATCATGTGTGTAAATGATATATAAGAGAGGGCTCAGCACACACCCCTGTGGGGAGCCTGTGCTAAGGCTGATATTGATAGTGAGGCTTTAAAATGTAGAATTTTGGTTCTAACTTTGGATGGCAAAAAATTATTATAGCAGTACAATGATTTTTTTGTCAGTATATTGTATTCATATAAATAGTATTTTAGAAAACCACATGTTTACACTGCAAAAGGAGATGGCCTAAAAAAAGTAATAAACACTAATCTTTAGAAGAAAATCACAAGAAAGTAGTAAAATGATCTGAACATGCAGTAAATCTTACATAAATATAGCTAATTGTAGAAATAAGGATTTCCACACAAGCATTCAAAAAGAGAAAGGTACGTTTAAAAACCTAACTGTTCGATAGAAAATGTCATACAGGCCAATAAGTATCTTTTGCTAGTTCTAAACAATGAATTCTATTTATGTACCGACTTACTACTTTATAGTGTAAAAAGAGGAAATAAATAATGATAATACGATCTTAGAACAAGTTGGACCATTTTAATAAATCCTCATAAAATTTTAAAACCTAGCCCTTATTCTTTGAACACAAATCTAAAGTTTTGCATTCAATGAATGCCAGACTAACTTGCCAACATTTATTTAACTTTAAAATAACATCCTTAAAATTGTTTGAAAAAATACTGTATAATTTGAGTTTTTTCTCAAATCTTATTTCAGTCAGACAACTCTTGCAGTAAGAAATATTTATTTGACATTTTTCCACATTCTTTAAGTTGGCATTCACATATTTTCGTTTGGCATAAGGCTCCGTTCAATTCCATAAAACTTCCATAAAATTCCATAAAATTTCCATAAAACTTTCGGGTAACAAAACCCCCCATTACGGAGCCCACAGGTGGAAGCCGGGGAGGAGGGTGGGGCGAAGAATGAGCGCTGAAGGTAAGAAAGAATGAACAACTGCGCACCTGGCTTAAATAGGAGGCTGAGCAGGTGAGTTAATTAACTGAACCGCCCTGGGGTATTTACCTGAAAACACTGCTTCGAGTATCTGCCCGAAATACGATAAATCGTCATTTCAGTCAGACAACTCTTGCAGTAAGAAATATTTATTTGACATTTTTCCACATTCTTTAAGTTGGCATTCACATATTTTCGTTTGGCATAAGGCTCCGTTCAATTCCATAAAACTTCCATAAAATTCCATAAAATTTCCATAAAACTTTCGGGTAACAAAACCCCCAACACTAAAATCATCCAGAAGAAGAGAAAATGTGAATGTATAATCAGTGTGTAATAAAATGGGGTGTGTTTTCGGCAGCATTCCATTTTCATTTCATTTCCCAGTATGACTGCTATGTGTGACCCGGCACCATTGACCGTTTGGGCCGCCCCCGTTCGAGTACAGCGCCACGAAGGGAACATGCTATCTAGTGGATCTGCTATGTGTGACCCGGCACCATTGACCGTTTGGGCCGCCCCCGTTCGAGTACAGCGCCACGAAGGGAACATGCTATCTAGTGGATCTGCTATGTGTGACCCGGCACCATTGACCGTTTGGGCCGCCCCCGTTCGAGTACAGCGCCACGAAGGGAACATGCTAACTAGTGGATCTACTATGTGTGACCCGGCACCATTGACCGTTGGGCCGCCCCCGTTCGAGTACAGCGCCACGAAGGGAACATGCTATCTAGTGGATTTGCTATGTGTGACCCGGCACCATTGACCGTTGGGCCGCCCCCGTTCGAGTACAGCGCCACGAAGGGGACATGCTATCTAGTGGATCTGCTATGTGTGACCCGGCACCATTGACCGTTGGGCCGCCCCGTTCGAGTACAGCGCCACGAAGGGGACATGCTATCTAGTGGATCTGCTATGTGTGACCCGGCACCATTGACCGTAGGGTCGCTCCCGTTCGTGGAAACCACTAGAGGAACATACTATCTGAAAGAGAGAGGGAAAGAAACAAAAGGGGAGCCAACATAAAATTACTTATACGTGATCTTAGAACGTAAGCTCACTTCCGCAAAACGCTGTGCAGAACTATAATTTAAACCGCCAAACAACCCGTATGATACACTAACTTAACATCCAATCCAAAGCTTCCGATGGCGTATGACATGCTTAACAGCCATTATTGGAACTTCTATTAAACCAAGAACAAGTTTGATGGCCATAAACTCTTCCATTTTGGCAACTATATATACACGCGCTTAAGTAACATCCATTATTTCGAAGCTCCCAACGACAGTACCACGAACGAGCTTAATAGCCATAATTTTCTCCATTTGGCATACCAATTATAAGCGCTCAAGGAACATCCATATAATGAGGTTCCATCCCAATATTAAGAACGAGTTCAACGCCCATAATTACTATGCTTCTTCGGCATACTACAAACAAATGAGCTTAAGAACCAGATTCGAGCTCCTCGCAGACTATGATACAACTTAGAGCAACCTAAATTTTGAGGCTTCCACCTGGCTATAATTTTCTTTTAACATCTATAATCGAAGAATTTACATTCATTCTGCGGTTGACATTGATTAATTAATTCAGTCAGAAGTGTCATTGGAATGCAGAGGAGGTCCAACGCCCCGTCACTTTCAGTGCAGCAATAGGTACGTCGAGCAGTCATCGTTGCAGCACCAGATCAAGGAATGCATGGGTGACATCATTTCCTGGAAACGGAGAAGCTGATCGGGGCGCAGGTGTTCGCAGGCTCAGGATGCGATGCATAGATAAAAACAAAGCAGTATTAGTCTTGACAAGAATATATAAATAACCCAGAAACTGAACAGTTTCAAAATGATTGAGATAAATTAAATAACAGTGCTTTTAAAAAACAAATCTGAGAAAGTGAAATTTAGTAGATAGTAAAGGTAAAGACCCATTGTGGATTTATCGCACCCTAGAAACCACCATAATTACAAATTCCAACAGTGAAATGATAGTGAAATATATGACCTGCACGAAATCTTAACACCAATTTTTTATATATTCCAATGATGAGAAAAGTAACCTTTGACAGTTTCAGAGGGACGCACCTTCAGGAGGCCATCGAGGAGTAGTAGATGGGAAGAGTAGCCAAGGAGATTTGTAGATGAGGAAGGTCAACATCCCACGTGGCAAAGGATTACAGCTCGGCTGGATTTGATGCCTTGTATTTGATATAAGTGGTTCTCAAATTTTTTAATTAGCCAAGGGCGACTGGATACTGCAAAAGAGAACTTGAGAGCCATGAGGGATCATAGGTTTTGATAGTATTTTTGCTAGACTGAACCTTAAGCATTTAGAGGCGGAGTATAACAAGCCTCTAAATGGGGATGCATCTAGCAGAGTGTCATCTGCTTAAAAAAAGCAGATAGAAGACTGACTTGTGGACACAAGATTTAACTCTTGAACTAAGCTTGAGAGCGCAAGTGATATATATTTCCTACGGTCAGGGTAGAAGTTGCTCAAGGTGTTATTTAAACATTAACCAAGTCAACCGATGACACAATACTATCATTTAATATTGAAACAGCCTTAATATAATCTCCAAGGATGAAATAACCGGACGACCCCTTAAGAACCATCAGAGCCGTAGATTCTGGCGGCCGGACAAACACAAACCACTCTTCTTAAATCCTTTTCCCCCAAACCAGAAGGCGCAGACTCAGGAGAACAAGTGGAGGGAGCCTGAAGACACAACAGGTATCACAAAACCACTCCAGGCATAGAGAGGGAAAGATCAAACAAAACACGAAAATCCAGAACAGGAACACGTGGCCCAGGATCGAACAACCCAGAACAAGAACACAAGATGAACGGATGACCATAGGACCAAAGCTACAGCAAATGTCAGGTGGCCCAATCATTGACGAATCATATCCAACCAAAATTTGAATAAACGACATGCTGCACAAAAGCTAGAGATGACATAATGGGGAGAGACAAGCATCAATGAACCACCCAAATCTATAGAAGAAAAAGAAATCCGGACGGGTGGAGGACCGTACATTATAGATAACGTGGAAACCCAATTTTGAAAATAAAGTTTTTTCACAGAGATTCAAAAGACCAGGGATACAGAGGAAAGTTGGCCACCAAGAAATCATCGATAACATGCAAAATGAAGGGCACCCGTCGCCTACAAATATCCAGTACAGGGCGATAAAGTCGATTTTATGAGGACTGCCACGACAACGGAAAGGTAAACCGGCAAACACCTCGAGCGCCAACTGAAGGCCAAGAGACGCCACTGAGAGGCATAGAGGCAGAACAGTGAGACCATCAGTGACAGTCATCCTCAGCCTTATATCGCGTTCGGAGGAAAATCGTGGAGACAGCATGGGGAGCTGAAGAAAATGTATACTAATCCTGAAGGCGCATGGGGAACCAGGCCACTGATGCCCAGAAGATTAACTGCGAGGCGCTAACAGGTCCAGATCAAGTCACGTCAACCTGAACACTTCCTAGGGGCCACCCTCAGTGGCGGCTTTGAAAACGATGCCCCGGAAGAATCCATCACATAGCCCCCACAAACCTCCAACCAAACTAGAGAGAGAATAACAAATTAACTGTCCAGCCGAGAAAACAAGGCCGCGACGAGACCGACACACTCACTAATGCGGCCGACGCAAGTCCCTGAGGACAGGGCAGGACCCACTGGGGTACACAGAGCGGGGAAAAACAGGCGAAGCAGAACCAGATGCAGAATGTGCGGGGGCAACGAACGAGGATCGCTGAGTGAATAAAATGAGCCATAGACGCTGCATAAGAGAGACCAATCATAGGGAAAAATGTCCACAGAGCAGAGACGGGTCCAAGAGACACTGATTCACATTCTAACTAACCAGCAGCTACAACAACGAAGAAAACAAACAGAAGAAACGCCATAATAATAAAGCCAGCATCAAATTAAAGATAAGATTTACACACAGCTCCCAAAGAACAAAACAGCAACAGAAAACAAATGCTAAAAGCCACGATAAATTCAGCCAGCATGAGAAACCTGTCCAAACGAGGACTGCCAGCCTTCACAACCACAGAAAGGACCCCACAACCCCTGAAAAAAACAACCGGACGACAAAGAACTACGCAGCAGAAAAGGAATCAGAAGCGCATCATGAAGGACCCGGAGTCAAAACCACAATTCCCAGGGTCCTTAGGGGCGTGACGTCACCGAAGTAAACAGGAAGTGAGACGCAGCCATAGAAAACTACACGGGAAAAGTACCGCATGACGCTCACCGTGGATAATTGGGGTGACCACGGCAGACGAGAAGACCCGGACTACTCCTGATCGGGGGGCACGGACATCCAGAACATCGCGGAAAGCACACCCCTTGCAGATGCACGCGACTGCGGCGAAACGAATGCGCTGTGCGCCGTCAGCCGCCCGCGGATCGGAGGAGAAATTAAGGAGAGCAGACGCGGCGAAACGAAAAACCCCACATCAGAAAGATGGGGATCATCCATCCGAAGGACGGGGGAACACAGCAAGACGCCGAAAGAGACGGAGACCCGCGGCCTCGGAGACCGGCGAAGAATGAGCGCTGAAGGTAAGAAAGAATGAACAACTGCGCACCTGGCTTAAATAGGAGGCTGAGCAGGTGAGTTAATTAACTGAACCGCCCTGGGGTATTTACCTGAAAACACTGCTTCGAGTATCTGCCCGAAATACGATAAATCGTCATTTCACGTTTTTACATTGTCAAGAGTATGATACAAAATGATGTTGATTCATTTAATAATAATTTAATAATTTCTAGATCCTAGCTCTTAATGAGACAAAAAGTAACAATTGTGCTGAGAGTAAAAATAAGTTAAAAATACTTATAAAATATATATAGCATCTTGAATGTCAAAAAAATGTCAAAAAGTTTTCAATCTTTGCAAGTGTCAAATACTGTAGTTTGCAGAGTACGGTAGTCAGTTTTGTCTTTCCTTTTCTACTTGCCGCCTTCAATTGCTTCCATTGTTTTGTGTGTTAGTTCTGTGTTTTGGCATCAGACTGGAGAAGTGGTGAGATGAACTGAGGTTCCCTTTTGATTTTAGCAAAATTATATATTTTTAATTTTTGGGGGATAATGCTTCAAACTAAGAGTTCTTCACTCAGACAGTAGCTTCTGTTTTCTTACTTATTTTCCTTTTTTTTCTTACTTCTCGGCAGAAATAACTAAAGAATACAAAAAAACCGCCACCCCTGTTGTTATGGGGGGTTGTGTTGTAAGTGTACACAGAGTTGCTTCATGAGCACTTTCCATAGAAAGACTAACGTTCCCTTTTCATCTGTAAATGTACTTGAGTTCTCTGTACCCACTTTGCTTTCCCATGACGCCGGGCGTTCTGTCTGTACCACTTACATGTTTATGACTCTTTAACTCTATTCTGTCTCAAGTGTAAGAGTGTGTGTGTGTATAGGTGTCTGAATAGTGTTGATAATTACCAGGCTCCTATTGGCACTCCAACACAATGACACCATCAGTTGGACACATTTAAAGCTCTCAGACAGAAAAGCCCTGCTCTCCTCTTCAAGTAGACGTGTAGTCATCGTCTCTTTTTCGACACGCATCACCAATGGGCGCACGCACACACACCCCTTCTCTGTGTCTGTCTCTGGAGGCTGTTCTTGTTCTCTAACCTCTTTATGACCCAGCCTCAACAAAACACTTCTTACGTTGCTGCACTGCTTACCTGGAGAGCGTGTCAATGTACGAGCGTAGGTGGAAGCAAACGAGGCTGGAAGGACTCACATGCTCCGGATTCTTATTCTATTTCAGCTTAAAATTCCACATTTCCATTTTACCTTGGCAGCTCAGAATTTGAAGTCCTCTCGGAGCACGTGGTAATGTCATGCTGGTTCAACGCTGCCGTGGAAAATCTCTGAGTTGTGCGCAGTTCTTTCTTATGACTGCTCTTGTTATGTTAATGTGTCAGTTTGCTGCCAAGCCCGTTTCCAGATTCCTTCATTAGCACTTCTGAGGCCAATCAGGGCAAAAAAAAGCCCAGCGGAACAACAAAAACAAGCCGAAAATCGAACCCCAGCCCACTTGCCTTTCATCTCTCCGCATTTGCAGACTCTCCTGCTTGTCAAATGACATTCAAGAGCCTGTAGTTAAAAAGAACTGGGGCAGAAAACGAGGGAAAAATCTCTATGCCAATCACTTTTGAACTTTTTTTTTTTTTCTTGTTAAGGCCCGTACACACAACATGCAATTTCATTTCCTGACATTAGATGGCGAGCAAGTATTTACGCGCTTGTCAGAATCATACAAAGAAAACATGAATATTTCAAGCACCAGTTGCTCCAACTGGTGCTTGGTTCGGGGATATTTTAGAATGTCCGTCATTATTTCTTCGCGGCAGTGTTGACGCTACTTGCCGTCTATCTTCTTCGCTGGTATATGTGCTCAGAAAGGGAGTTTGATGTTTGAGCGCCCCCAAGTTGTGTTTTACTGTAACTTCAGAAGCTCCAGACACGTGTGCAAAAGCGCCACTCTCATTGGTCGTATAGTTTTCGACGCGGCGCGTCAAACCAAAAAAACGAACCCGAGGCGTTTTTTAAAAAGTGACGCTTTGACGCGTGGCGTTTTTTCGCGTCGGTATGCACACTCACATCGGTGCCCTTTTGTTTAGTCACGAGGCGTTAAACGTTGGTGAATATTGCGGGCGAAATTCGGTGTTAACAGGCCTTTATGTTGTTGACGTGTCAAAGTTCTTCTTCGTGGATCATGATCCAGCTTTTTCATTTATCGCTGCTGGTCGAGTGATGATGAGAGCCACGGCACAAATCAAACAGTCATTCTAGATTCTGATGATTTCAGAGATGGCTGCAGCTCATTGTTAAGCAGGAGACGTGTTGTTTGTTCTGGCTGCTCTCCGAGTCATTGTGAGAAAACCCAAGCAGCCAGATGTTTCCTTGGGAAGGTAGTGGAACACAAAGCTGTTTACATGCATATTTGCTTATTGTGCAGAAACAAAACTTTTCCACATAATGTACCTCAGGTATTGTTTCGCGACTTTCAACTGTAATTTGAACTGTGAGCTTTCTACCTTTTTGATGATAAAGAATTACTGTCAGAGTGACTACCTGGGACTTTCAAAGAAAAACATTTACCTGAAAAATTTGCTTCAGTACAGATAAAATCAGAACAACATATAGAAGAAACAAATATTATTAAAATTAAATAATGTATAAAGATTCATGTTAGGGCTGCACGATATGAGAAAAACTCGCGATATGCGATATTGGTGATTAATATTGCGATAACGATATAATTCGCGGTATATAAACAAACAGCAAAACGACCAAAAACATCATTTCCATTTCACTGCAACAGTTTAAAAATTATACTCCAACTGACCATTGTCGACGTAGGAGGCAAACATCAAACATAAAAGGGCTCATCTGATTGATCAACAACGTAAACGGGTCCTTCCGATTGGTTAAATGCATAAAGGGATTTATTTCATTTGTTTTATATTTCAAGCTGCCATGAGATTGTTTTAGCACATTTAAGTTAACCATTTATTGCGATTTTCGCCGTCTTTTGCGGTATGCATATTGCACAGCTTAATGTCGCGATAACGATAAATTTGCGGTATATTGTGCAGGCCTAATTCATGTTTAATGAAATTTGAAAAGTTTTCTTGTTGAAGTGCTGCCACATTTGTGAGGAATCTGCATTTCTAAAATGAGGAAACTGACCTTAAAGTGACCTGGCTCCAGTTAACTTTATGTAAAGACCCACTCCTATAATCTTTTAAGGTAGAATTTTCAAGGCGCTATAGGGCGCACTGGATTATAGGGCACACCGTCAATGAATAGGCTATTTTTAAAATTGTCATCTATAAGGCGCAATGAAACAGAAGGGGCATTAAGCAAGACAAAAGTCAGATAAGTCCATCAGTCCAACTTTACTACCTGCATTCAGCAAAATCTCCAGAACTTGTTTGTAACCCGCTACAGGTTTGCCACGTTAGCGTATTCAAAATGCCTGCAACACATAAAAAACAAGACAGACTGATACCACAAAACAAATGTTACCACGACTACGCTAACTCCCAGCCTTGTTAATTTCATGTAAAAAAAAAAAAACAGCTATATGTTAGTGTATTTACAACAACACCCAACCTTGTTTGGGACTCATAAAAATACAGATTAACATTTTGGCAGACCACCGTGTACCTTTCAAAATTGCTTCAACATCAGTAAAGAGATAATCCATATATTAGGCGCTTGGGTTGTTTTGTGAAAAGAATTAAGGCTTTTAAGTGCCCCTTATAGTGTGGAAAAGACGGTATTTGAAAAACATTCCCAGAGGTCTTCTTAATTAGGATTGTAGTGTTTTTAGCCTAAATCAAAAAGCCTGTTTCGTTTTCTTGGACATAGCTTCTGCAGAGCGGCAGAAATTCTGGAGTTAAATCAGAAATTCATCTCTGAGTTTGTGTTCCACTACCTTCCCAAGGAAACACTGTTGGTGTTGGAGCAAGCCCACCCCCCTTCCCCTTCCTCGGAGTAGGGAGCTTGTGGCCCGCCCAGCATATTCTCTGTCCCAAATGAGCTCTTTTTCAAATGGCATTTTTTTTGTCTGCACCTGATTCACAACAATTTGATCAAATAAATACTCAGAAATGCAATTTTTCATGTAATTGTCTTTATATATATGTCGTCCATCATCAGAAAAAGGCCACAAGAACATGTTAAAAAATAAATTTTAATAGGAATGCATCTTGAACAGGTCGGCTTTTGATCATAGTTAATGAGTTTGAACAAGATTTCTTCATTGCACATAAAAAATAGCAATTAACTACAAAAATAAGCAATAAAAAAACATTACAAGTTACCGGTAATATATAAATTCATTTACAATGTACCCTGGCTTTAAAATCTTTCACAGATTTCAACACGTAAACAATATTATACTAAATTTCCCCTTGTGGGATTAATAAAGTTTATTGATTGATTGATAAATACACGTTAGTTCAATTCCAGTTCCAATTTAAAAAGAATTTAAACAAATATTGATGAGTTTATTTTTCTTATTTTGTCTTTGCTTGGACTCAATGTGAAATGGTGGACAAGTTGTTGGAGGTATGAGGGAGTTGGAGATGAGAAAAGACATGATTGAAATTACCAGAGAAAGAAGAGAAAGAGGTCAGCAGAGCGATCAGAGTGAAAGGAGAAGAGAGCAGACGTCTTCAAAGAGTGCAGTTTGCATCACTTTTTTTTCTTCTTTTGTGTGTAAGGTACTTTTCAGTGGAGTTTTCGTTAATCCAGGGCGAAGGCGTGCAGCTGCACAGTGTCTGTATCAAAGCCTCTGGTGAATATTAGGTAAATCTCCGGTGTAAGTTCAAGTGCAGGCCAACGGCACGAGTTCAAAAGGTTTCCGCCAAAGCGATCGATTTCCACGCCATTAGTAGAATTGTCCGCTCTGCTGCCTGCACAATGATTTGCTGTTTTGTCATTCATTATAAATTCCTGACATTCAGAGCTTTCCTTATTTTATTATTTCTCCCAGTCATACAAAAAGTTGATGTTCTGGATGATTGCAAATAAAAGAACTCCATGCTGCTCTGCAGAGGAAATGAGGCTGGTGAAGAGGGATGCTGGGGGCGGTGAAGGGCAGGTGCTTTGGTGAAAACAAGGCTGTCACATGCTGCTTATTTACATGAATCTTCTTTTTATTCTCATGACGAGCCATTATATCTCCCCGGAATAACGAGCTCACTGAGGACGATGATGTAAACTGGAGCACAGTTCCTGGAAAAGCAGACGGATCCGCTCGCTTTAGCGCCGAACAAATCGAGTAAACAGATTTATTTTTGTTGCAGGCTGCTAAACATAGCGTAGTTTACTACTAGTTAACAAAGGGACACTTTTATGCTGCACGATCAATAGTTAAAAATGACTAAAGGATGCCAGTAAGAATGGATTTCTTTTGACAATGCAGCTAGTAAATAGAATTTTCAAATACATCAAAGCTGTTGCTGTTCACGGCTCAATACTTCCCAAAAGACTTCTTATTTATTTACCGTGTCATTTTAATACCTGTGTAAATCTTTGATGTTTAATTACATCAATGAATAGATTGAATTTGGAATTTATCTACTCAGGAAGGATTTTTTTTTTCTTTCCTGAAAGGTTTCCTCAGGAGACGTGTGCTTGCAGCTGCGAGATAAACGCTCATCCCCTTTGTTACAATTTCCCAGTCAGATTAGTTTTTGTTTATAATCCTATTATTCCTGGATTTTTATTGTTTGCTGCTTCTCAAACTGTTGAAGATTAGGAGATTGTGCTATAATTAAAGAGAGGAGTTCACCATCGTTATGTAATTCTGCCTTCTTTAACGGCCATAACTCTTTGCAGAAAGATGATAAATATGCTTGATTGAATTCAGGGGTCACACTCAGCAGGAGTGCAGACTGACTTTGGACTCAGCAGGAGCTGTTTTACACTTTTTCTCCATTTTTAATATTTTTTTTTCTTGCCTCTTCCAGGTACATCACCCAGCAGGGCCATAAATTAGAGGTGGGGGCACCTCGACCGCCCGCCACCGTCACCAATGCCGTTTCATGGCGTTCAGAGGGCATCAAGTACAGAAAGAATGAAGTTTTCATGGATGTTATTGAGTCAGTAAATCTGCTGGTGAGAGCTTTATTCATTTTAGAGCCTTCATTAAACGCCGGGCCTGAGGAGTTTTCATCGCATGCACAGCTTTATGGCTCAGGCATGTTTATCTAAAAATTGATATACTTTTCAGATGCAAAAAGAGAATTGAGACATAAACGGTGAGACTATGAAACATTTCAGAAAGTTTGGGGTTTTTTTTCTTACAAAGTCTTTTTTTTTTTTAAATGAACATTTGTGTTCCCTCTTATTTTGAAATGGTTCTGACGTTCCCTAAAAGCTTGCAAAGAACCACAGTGTGTTTGGATGTTCCTCTTTCTTTTGATTTGATTTGCTCAGAAAATCATCTCTTTTTTAAATCGGCTAATATTCTCTTTTCTTTAATTAAGATATGCTTATGTTTGCCTTTTCCTGCGCTCTGTGGATGATGACATTTTACAAGAGTGCAGGGGACCAGCAGGATTTCAAAATTTTAAACATGAATTTTAAACATGTTCTCTCAATTATCCTTAAACCTTTTTTTAAAGGAACCTTTTTAAGGTGTTCTTGAATTCAGATTAAGATCTTTTGAAGGTCGTTACTATTTGTGTAGTTTTGTTTCTGTGGAACAGCATAATAATGTTGTATTATTAGGACATGTACCCCAGCAGATCTAATGGGGGGGGGGGGGGTCTTTACACCTTCTTCAAGGTCAGAATTTACCTCCAGCAATAGAAAAAGGGCACTTTTATGTGCACAGATATGCTTTTTTCTTTATCAGATGAACAAAATCTTGTTTTTTAAGCTGTCGTCCTTGAAGGAAGATTTCAGGGGCAGCTGAACTCAAAGAAGCCAGGAAGAAGCTAATGAGGGAGGCCATTTATTTAACTGATGTGATGCTGCACTTGGAGATGTTCCTGTTTCATTAACTCCCTAAATGTGTATTTTTTGTAGCAAAAGTACTTCGGTTTGATCTTTCTCAAGATTAAATGATGATTATGTTACATTTTCTATTCATAATTGTTATGTTTTATGTTTAGATAGTTATCACTAACGCCTATCATTCACTTTGTTTTGCCAGGTGAGTGCCAACGGCAGCGTCCTGCGCAGCGAAATCGTCGGCAGCATCAAACTGAAAGTGGTCTTGTCTGGGATGCCGGAGCTGAGACTGGGCCTCAATGACAAAGTGCTGTTTGAGATCACCGGCCGTGAGTTATTTTACATCCATCGTGTGTCTAGAACAGTGTTGTTCAACCTTTTTTGAGCCACGGCACACTTTAACCTTGACAAAAATCCCGCGGCACACCAGCATACAAAAAAATAAAAAGGAAAAGCTCATAGTCTGTACAGTCCCTCTGCAATCTCACGTGCATTTCACAGACGAGCTTTAGCTGGTATTTTTGTTGGAACTGAGAGACTTATGTGCTAAATCGAAACAAGGAAGTGAAGACTTTAACCACTTCTGATTGGTCAGACTGATGACATGTGAGTAAACCTTCAAGAATGATTAGAGGAGACAGTTAAAGGGGCGGGACTTTTCCGAAAACAGCTGAAGCTACGGCTAAATCGCGGTACCGTCATTCTTATCAAAATGTCTTTAATAGAATCAAATAAACACAAAGAAAAAAGTATTTTTTGATCTTTTATATTCCTAAATACTCAGTGTTTGATCAGGGTTTGTTTGGATGAACACAGAGCTGATATTATAGAGATGGTAAATGTTTTCAGATCAGTTAATGAGGGCAATTTCCCACGGCACACTACTGTGCCGCGTCACACTGGTTGAAAAACACTGGTCTAGAAGGACAGAGCAGCAACACAGCAAAAGAAAAACACATCAAAAGATTCCTCCAAATATTTGTGCCTCATCAAACCGCTTCGGGGTTCAGTGAAAGGAACATTTGCTGAGAACAAAACTTTTATAAATTTTATTTTATTTTTTCAACTATTGAAATTATTTTTTTTGCAATTTTCTTGAGTTGATTTAAAAAAATCTTGTGGCTGTTTCTAAAAATATATTTCAATTTATAAGTTATACCTTGTTATAGTTTTAGAATGCAAAAGTGCTATATCTATGCAATACATTTTAAAACTGAATTCAAAAAAATGTAATCCATCAGATTCAGTTGCATATATAAATTCCGAATTGGTGTCTGTATATTCTGATCATGTTTCCCGCCTTTATAAGTCGAATAATTCAGTTCATTTTCTGAGCAGACAGTGACACAGTGTTGTGTTTTACTGACAGGAAATTTTCTCAGGTTAACATAAATTGACAGTTTACAAAACTAACATCTCCTCGTCTTTACTGAATGCCAAGTGAACTTCCAACTTTTTTGCTGCAGATCATTCCCACCTTGAACTCACCCTCACACCTCCTCTGCACGTCTGTCTTATGCTCGTCTCTCATCCTCCCCCCTCCTCTCCCATCTCTGATTTTTTGCAGCAGTGTTTTTTCACCGATTGGTTTTTCCTCTCCTATCCCCCATGAATCCTTCCTTTCCTCCGTCTCTCCTACACACACATCTCCTCAACATGTCCCTCACTTCTCACACGCTGTTCCCCATTGAAGGGGAAAGGCTCCATCACTGTCTGGCCTCTATGCCTCTGAGTTAATCCTCACCCTGGGCTACAGCCCTGCACATGAAAGGTGAGGTTCTGTGCCGGTGCAAACCTCCTCAACCCACCCCTGCTGTCTGTAGCAGTGTGGGAAACACCACATCCTCTGGAAAGCTCATTCCTCATGATGATCGACAAACGCCGTCAGACTTGGAAGGGAGATTATTCCACTGCCTTTTTCCATTTTTTTCTTCTTCCACCTCTTGTCGTGGCATATTTTAAAATATACTTTCTAACTAATGTCTTTCCATCATAGTTGGACTTTAGGGGTTGTCTCAGCTGGCTCCAGACAAAGTGTGGCAGGATAAATCATGTGATGCTGCCCTCTACTGGCAGAAGTTGAGAACTATAATAACAGGAATTTTCTCATAAATTTAAAGTTTGTGCAGCGTTTCCTGCTTCTTTTTTCATCATATACTGATGCACAGATCATTTAAAGTAAAATATTTCCATCTGCTTTTAGTCTCTAAAAAAATTAAAAACGTATTTTCAAATAGACAATCATTAACGATCATTTAAACCCAATCTGTTAGTTTCTTTCATTTAGCCAGTTGAGTCATTTTTGGCATGATTATTAATTTAACACCAGAAACAGGCTATCAGGATTAAACCAGCAGCTTACCTTCATTTTCTAATTTAATCTAATATAATTCTTAGGTGTAAATGTAGAATTTAACGTAAATGTCAGAACGTGTCATTTGATGTTCAGTGAAAGAAATAAGAGCCAGATGTGTTCACATCAATAACAATTGAAGCAACCCAAAGCTTGATGAACTGCTAGATATGTGTGGTATTTATTAAATGCCCCTGTGAACTGGCTTCACGTGTCCGAGAATATAAATGAGATACCAGCTGTCTGCTGCTGTACATTAAAAACAAGGAAACCGGTGAGGATGGTCTTGAAGGTACACCCGCAGGGGAATCTGCTGCATCTTTCATCCTCCTCTGACACCAACACACCTTTCCCGGCTCCTGAGGCGCAACCAAGGCGCCGAATGTCCCACATGACCTTTTCCTCTCGTGTTGTGTTGATGAGGCTTGGGCGCTCGTTGGTTATTAAAGTCCCACTCCGATCATCTTTTGATCTATTTTTAAAGTGTCCCCACTGGTCTTTTGATTATGATTATGCGTTTTTGCTCAAAAAAAGTGAATCCAGTGTTGTTTTCTAGGACGTCGTTTCTGCAGAGCCGCAGTAGTTCAGTAGAAACTCACCTCTGAGTTGTGGGTGGGACTGTTGGTGCCGAGTAAGCCTGCGCTTTTTTCCCCATCATCCCTTTTGTTTGCACTCTCTCCTGCCGGATTACAGCCCCTCACAACCTCAGCCTAACATTAGAGGTGCTACATAATTGCCGAGCAATATAAGCAATCCAGCCGCACAGTTTTTAGCCAGATACCAGCTCAGATGAGGAAAACAAAGACATACATCGATCTATTTGTCTGCGAGTGGATGCATCGGAATCATGTGGAGCACAGAGCTTGTTGCCCGTCGACTGTAGTTTATATGTCACAACTGCAATCTTTTCCAGCAGCATTTTTTTGTCTGCTCCTGATTCACCACAATTTGAATAAAACAATACTTAGAAATGCAATTTTATTCTTAATTTTCTTTATATATGTCCTCCATCTTGAGAAGAATGTCACAAGAACATCTTAAAAACACCAAAAACATGATTTTTATTGGAGTGGATCTTTAACAGAAAACAGGTGGAAGGAATCGCAAATCTAAGAGTTCAGAATCGCTACCAGTCAATGGAGGGAAAACGATAGCCGCCCACACAAACCTGAGCATATCTGTGAAGGTGAGAGGAAAACGATGGAGAAAAATGCACGCACACACGTGCTCGCACAGACACAGTCTCTGCTACGGCCTCTGCTCTGCATTCAGCGACGGAAATGCTGATCACTAAATAGGAGGATTTAGCAGGAAGCCCCGTTTTCCAGTACTCAGCAGAACTGCAGTGGATGTGAGACCATCCACTTTCTCAAGCAAACCACTGAGGGCTTAAGAGAAATGTTTTACACGTCATAAAAGTTTGGATCGATCGGATAAAGTTCCTAGATATCCTTAAAAGTATACATCAACTTTTTTAAAGACCAAATTAGGTGATGAATGGGATGAAATCTAAGATGCAGCAAAATGGAGAAACGAGATTTAGTGCCTTTGCTCATGAAGTGCAAGTACATAAACCACAATGAGAGAGTTTGTTCTTGGATGATAAATGAACTGCTCAAACTTTACATAAAGCTTTTCAAAATAAATCTTTTTGACAGAGTGATAAAACAGGCACATTGAAAAGTCTCACTTATGAGTAATCCTGAAATATTCATCAGTTTGCTGGTGCAGGTGTGACTGTGTTTGGGAGACAGCTGATTGCACTCCTGTGGGGGAGACGGGGGATGCTGGTGGAAGGTATTGAGGGCAAACGGCGTGTACGCTCGTGTTTGGCAGGAAAATAATTGTTCAGTAGGGGACCAGAGGAGGGCAGATGGATGTGACAGCGTGCTGTTTCTGCAGTGTTTGCGAGCGCAGGAGACGGAGGGAATTGTTTGTCAGTCATTATTACCTTGACCTTGATTTCCCTCCTGGCTGCGTGGAAAAGCTCTCAATCTTTTCTTGGTTTAAACCAGCGAGCATTTGTGTGTCTCGTTAGGAGAGAAGAGCAAAGCTGTGGAGCTGGAGGACGTGAAGTTTCATCAGTGCGTCCGTCTGTCCCGTTTCGAGAACGACCGCACCATCTCTTTCATTCCACCGGATGGCGAGAGTGAGCTCATGTCGTACCGCCTCAACACAACAGTGAGTGGAATCCACACACATCTGTCACATATTGTCAGATGGAAGCCATTTTTTGTCTCACTAACTTAGAGCATTTGTCTTTTTTGCTCACATAGCCTCCTTGTTACTGAGGATATGAATATGATTCCAAAAGTTATCAGATGAAGGACTTAAAATGTTTAAAATGGGAATCTGTCATTGAGGTTAGGACTTTTCTACCTGCTGTTGCAGATTAAACCTATACTTCCCCCTCAATACATCCTATTGTAAGTGTCACAACTATCCAACTGTCCTTTTTTCTTACCCAGAACCATCTTAAAGTGAGACTAGAATTACACGGTTTATTATAAATCTGTTTAAAAATAATATGTAAATTATGAGTCAAATAACAATTTTCAGTTTCCAAAGAAATGACTCAGAATTTTCAAAATTTGTCTTAAAAAGGTTACTAGTGAGTTAGTCTTGTTTTAGATCAAGTGCAGTAGGATATTTAAACTATAACACATAAAGACATAAATACTTGCTAAGACTTTGTGGGTTTTTTGTGTAGAAACACACTTTTTTTGCAGGCTTTTTGCTTGACCAGTAGAAGTACTTCCTGATTTGAGAACCACATCCATCCAACTTTGTTCCCAAACTCAAACAAAGTCGTCATTCACGGCGTTGTTTCTGAGTTCAGAACGGAAACTGACAAAACTCTAAACTGCATCCAAGAAAGATCGATTCCTCTGAAAAGTCTGGATGTTACTCCACAGCAACACAGCCGATGTGCTGCCCTCTGGGTTAAGAAATCATTGAAATCATTTGGATAACAGACCAAGTCCGGCTCCGACTATAAATAGCACAGAGATGAGCAAATCATGTTTCCCACCTTCAAACAAGATCAAATGTTTGTGTGTCGTTTCACCACCACAGCTTGTTGTTTCTCTGTTCTCTGCTGTCACGGTCCCATTGATGCTGGCCCTCTGACCCCGCCTCATTCTGTCTCTTGTTCTGTCGATGCCAGGTGAAGCCTCTCATATGGATTGAGAGCATGATTGAAAAGTTTTCTCACAGCCGTGTGGAGATCAAAGTCAAGGTAAGGATAGGTCGCACTTCAACACACTGTCCTGGGTATTTAATTGTAAATCAGCTAAACAGTCAAAACTACAAGCTGAAATGGGTATTATTATTATTATTATTATTTCAACCTTCCCAAGTTAATAAGTGCTGCTTTGTGTCATCGATAAAAGATCTCAACTGAACTGTGTCCTGTCACCTCTTGCAGGCTCGAAGTCAGTTTAAGAGCCGCTCCACTGCCAACAATGTGTCCATCATGGTGCCAGTGCCCAGTGATGCTGACTCACCCAAGTTCAAGACCAGCACAGGCAGCGCCAAGTGGGTGCCCGAGAAAAACGCCGTTCTGTGGACTATCAAGTCTTTTCCTGTGAGTACAACATGTAGCCAGCGATGCTAGTAGTTTTAGTTTTTAAATGAAATTTAAATGTCTTATTCTAGAGTTTTTTCCCATTAACTAACTGTATAAGAGATCTGGGCTGAGTGAGAGTAACTCAGAGAGTCACTCAGTCCACTTCTCATATACAGTCAATGGTTTTGTTACATCTTTTTTTTTTACAGCATTTTTTACTGAAACCTTTGCTTCATATTGATCAGATATGCCGTGAAGACTGACTCTCATCATACTAAAAACATTTAAGAGCTGTTTGCTTTAGGAGCCAAACCCTGCCTTTTAGACTCTGCAAACATAAGTCTCACCACCTCGGGAAACAAAGAGAAGTCATTACACATTAATTCAGGCCAAGTTTCCTTTTAAAGCACCTGTCATGAACTGATATTGGCTGGGTAATTCATTACACCTCTACCCTGACAGGAAGCGTGACTGACGATCTTTTGTCATCCAGCTCTTGTGTGAATTTGCAGAGCAGTTGTCTGTGCCTCCTACCACCTTAAAAGTCTACAAAAGACGTGTTTTCAAAAGCAATCTAGGCAAACATGTAACTAATAAAACTCCAAGCACTCATTCGATCTTTTTATTTTAAAACAATTGTGCAAAATAGTGTTTTGTTTTTTTTTTTACAGAATTATATGGTCTAAGTATAAGAGTGTCTTTTTTTGCAATTGAATGCTGTCAAATAAAAGCCTGCATGAATTAAACTTCCATTTAAATCTAGGATAGTTGTCCATAAATCAGCTTTTAATCTGGGAAGTATCACTTAGACAGAAGTGACGGGAAATGCTTGTTTGAGAGACTATTAAGTCATAAATGCCAGGAACTAATGCAGAGCAAACAAAATAAATATAATTTTTTACTTGCATTGCCTTCCAAAGAAATGATTTTCCTGGTTCTGTGTTTCCAGAGGAGCTGGCTTTGTCTCAGGTGTGACCCCAAACAAGACATTCACCTTGACATCTTGTCATTGTTATTTGAAGTGTTAACACACAGAAATGGGGTGTTTCTGTTTTTTTGTTTTTTTAGAGCTACTGCAGATAAAGGTGAAAGAGACTAACAGCTTTGCAGCTCTGACTTTGTTTTGCTTGTGCGTTTCCTAGGGGGGTAAGGAGTATGTGATGCGTGCACACTTTGGGCTCCCCAGCGTGGAGAGTGATGAACTGGAGGCAAAGCGGCCAATCACAGTCGACTTTGAGATCCCTTATTTTACGGTGTCTGGCATCCAGGTAGAAAGCTTCACTCTATTGCTTCTCACACTGAAGAGTTGGACACTAAACCACGGGGAAATCTGTCCTCTGCTGATGCCACTGGATCTATGAAATTGTAGTGTCTCCATTCTGAGCAGCTCCTTCCAAAAAGCTTTAATAATTTATGGAATGACCTGTAAATGAATTATAGAGGTTCCTTTTTCCCAGAATGCTTTTGTTGTTGCCCGATAATTCAAACATTGTTAGGAGAGAACCGTTTTCCAGCTGGAATCCAGCTCTTTTTTTTTTTTTAGATTTAGGGGGTTTTGCTCCAGCTCTGATTGAAAAAGTAACTGCACCCTGATGAGTTCATCAAGTAACCACTAGGGTGGATTATTGGACAAGTAAGTAAACCTAAATTTAGTCAAATTTACTAAAAAAATAAAGATTTGCTGTCTGCTTTGGACAACTGCATTCCCTTCTATGGATAGTTTAAGGATAGTTGTACAGGGGAGAAATTTTTGTGTTCCTCAAATTTTTTTAAAGTTTTTAGATTAAAATCTCAAACATAGTTTTTTCATTGAGGATTCATCAAATCCTCAGATGCAGAACAGCATTAATGCCCTCTGTCCACATATTTCTTTTTATTTATTTAAAACAAAAGACTACAAGTTGGCAACAATCGCAGAGCTGGAAACAGGTTTCAGATCAAACTAATGACTCATCTAAGCACATCCCTCCCCTCTATATACAATCAATGGTTAGGATTTAAAGGCTATTTGACATAACAAGGAAGAAATGAATCCAAAAGAGGGTCAAAACATAGCATCTTTACTCTCTCATCTAAGTGAAGCATTTTTTTGTGTTTTTTTTTTTTGCCGTTTGCAGGTGCGATACCTGAAGATCATAGAAAAAAGCGGCTATCAGGCGTTGCCGTGGGTACGCTACATCACACAAAGCGGAGGTGAGAAAACAAGCACTTTGTGGAGAGAATTTCAACAAAAAAAATAGAAAGGAGTAAAACTTAAAGAAATCTAGATTCAGATTACTGTGCGTTATAATGGATTTTATGTTTCTTTAAAGCCGATTGGTTCAGTCTGCACTATTTTTTTGTTAAATAGACCGTGTTTCCAGAGAGATCAGAATTTGAAATCAGAGATCAGAATTTGTAGATCATTACCGGTTGTAGAACATTACCGGTAATTGCTCGCCCACCCCGGTGAGTCCAGCCATACAACATTCATCAGATCTGTTACCCAGCTCTGGCATCAGAGCTTCAGACGGACTCAGAGCAGGTAGCCAAAGATAGAAACTTTACAAACTGTCTGGTTTGTTCAGGCTTGGTTAAATGCCAGTTAGATTTGTGTCGCAGCACAACCACCTGGGATCCGGAGATGCAGTTGCTGCCCCGAGAATGAACCCAGATCTGTCAAACTCAAAGGTGACACCAAGGACAGCGAGGGGTATTTGTCAAGCTTGAGCTCCCGTCAGTCCCTAAGATTTCCCCTGAACAGCCTGTAAATGTGTTCCCAAAGATCACATCGTTTCCATTTGTTACATATGGACACATTCAAACCACAGCATGCTGGTAAAACTGCTGCAGAATCCTCCTTGATAGCAGATGATTTTCAATAGAAATGATATGGAGACGGAAGAGTGAATTCTTCCCCCTGAACTGGGGTAAAAAAAATCCTTAAGTTTCTCACCTGCTCTCAGCAGGTGAGAAACTTAAGGATTTTTTTTACCCCTTCTCACGCAGCCACAGACGTCGAGCTCCTGCTTATTTTGCTTTAACATCATCTGGAAAACAAATGAGGGAAAGAGGAGGACAAACGTTGAGTCCAGGTTACAGGAAGGAGCCTGAGGAAATTCTGCCACTTCGGGGAAAGCTTTTTACGTCTTTCACTTTTGTCATCAGCAACAGAGGGAGGGAGGTGCTCCCGGATCTAATTTCACTGAATCCTCTGTTCATGCTGATAAAGTGAAACCCTGCAACTGCAGCCTGACGGCGCTGACTTTAATGACGGAACAAGTTGTACAAGAAAACAGCTGTCATATCTGATTGTTTGGTGGGATGGGCCCCATCATTTGTTGCTCGAAGGGTGTTTCCCCTGTTGATCTATGATCAGCGTTAAATCCCGTTTTGCAGAGAAAAGGCCTCACTCTGAGGTGCTTCGGCTCTGTTTTAAGTTCTTCTTGACCATACTACGAAGCGCTCAAGTGAAGGAAGTTTCACCCCCCCCCCTTTTTACCTTTTTATCTCCTCAATTATTCACAACGCCATCCTCTCTGAAAAAGAGCTTTTTAACAAGAAAGTGACACCTCTGTGATTTTGCTGCTGCATAAAGTCTTCTTTGTGTGGCTGCTGTTGCGAGTCGTGGCTCCGTTGAGCCCTGAGGTGTCTTTTTTTTCATTATGTAGAGCAAAGCGGAGCATTAGTAGGTTTTACCTACCACACAACTGTGGAGGAAAAATGTGTTTTATGGATGTTTACAGCTATATCTAAAAGTATCATTTAGAATACGATTGTTTTTAGAAAGAAGCTAAAAGCCATAATTGAAGGTGATGTTTTTTTTCCCAATTTTCCATTTTGCTGTTTAATAACAGAGAAAGGAAATGTTTTTGTGGGATAAAATTTAAATAAACTGAAATGTAGGGCTATAAAAGCTCTGTTTAGCTGGTCTTCACGGGTTAAGAAGACTCTTATGAGTTGATCATTGATTGTGTTATTCCAACGATCCTGCACATATCTTTTTTACAAACTCTTGAGGCCTGAACAGAGCCTCCATTGTCATTGATGTTTGCTGCTGGGGCAGTGGGAGGAGGAAAGGTGTGCTTTAATGCTGTGCTGTTACCTTTCTTGGCAGATTACCAGCTCCGGACAAACTAAAGGGCACAGATGCGTCTAGACAAATGGATATTTTCTCCCTCTGTCCGTCTTCATCGCCCCCCTCCCCGGCGCCCTGTCTGCAGACGACAGGTGCGGGGCAACATCTATGAAATGCATCCCCAGCAAGTCCAAACAGCCTCTTCCTTTTTTGTTCTCGGTCAGGAAAGAGTGGCGCATCACCTCTGACCTGTAATAAGAGTTCCTGGGGACTCCAATTTTAATATCTGAATAATGAAGGGACCGTCTGTGACCCCATCTGGTTCTGGGAAGCTCTCATTTCTTCCCTTTTTATTGCCATATTCACCTAGATTTATTTAGTTCATAATATTTAACATTATACTTTTGGAAACCATCAATACATCCAATATGAGATATGATGATAATGAAAGGAAATCAAGTGGTTTTTATAGTTTTGGCATTAAATGGCTTTGGGGAATTTTTCAGGAACAAATATTGCTGACTTTGTACATTTATTGTTGTTTTTTTTATATGATGTCACAATTTCTCTTTCTTAAACCAGTTTTTTTTATTCCTAATGACTTGCCCCTCTCCTTTATACCCAAGAAACGTTCTGTTTAGTCATCTTCAACCTCTCAATGTTGAGTTTTTCCAGCACTCTTAACACTGTGACCATACATCCAAGAGCACAGGAACACCAGCAACCCTGTCAATGATTAATAAGGCCCAACATTGTCAGAGCCTGTGACAGTGTAACATAATAACAGAGACCCATGGGGCTTATAACCTTGTCCTTGTTTTGAAAATCAGCTGTGCAGCTTCGCTGTAAAGACGCCAGGAGCAAGCCCACTTTTTTTAAAGAATTATCTTTATTCCAGCTCATGCGGGCTTCTGTACTTTATCAGAAGCGTTTTTGTCTAAGTTCACTTGCTCTGTACTGTACTTCATCACTTCAGTTCAGCCACACCGCCGAAAACAGCCCAGTCTGTTGTGGGGGTTCAGTTCAGATAGCAGCGGGGAGGTGGTTGTGTCTTCTTTTTAAAATTGTGTATGTTCATAATTAATGTATCTGCTGCTGTTTGTCCATGGGGAATTGAAGGGATATATTTGGAAATAAACTTGTTTTTGTTAATGGTTTTGGAGTTTTTTTTTCTCTTTCTTATTTTTACATTTGACCATATTTTGTGCATAAAAAATAAAATTAAAAAATGTTATCTTTAGGTTTCTAAATACAAATTTCTTACGTTTTTTAAAGTTTACTAACAAGCACAGGATAGCCATAGAATGTGGATTTATTCCCACCAGTTTGTCTTCTCAGTTAATATGCCTTCCTGATGCTTTTCATTGCAGATTACACCTCTGTATAAATGTGTTTTTTTGTCACCAAATTCTTGTTGACTCTCAAGGTTGCTTTAAGAAAAGTTTAGACTTTCCTCCAGTTAAGTTTAACACCCACGTTATCGGAGCAGTATGATTTATTGTACCAAAAAAAAGCTGTAACGTGAGCTGTGATCTTTTGTGTTTGCGTGTGTGAAGAGGAAGAGATGGTACTAGCCTACACCAGCCTGCAAAGATCGCGGCCTTGTTCATTGTCCCTCCACTGTTTGTCATCAACAATGAAGAACTGTGTGATCTCCTTTCAGCTCAAGGCAGCCACTTGTGTTTCTGTGCAGATAAGAGACGTGAATGCAAACTGGCTGAAAGGTTTCACCAACATCTTCAACGTTTTTGTAAAAATTAAAGAAAAAGCGAGATTGATTACAGCAATGCAGACTGTGTAAGTTGATTTTCAATGCAGGTTTAAGTTTTTTTAAAGTAAAATGAGTCAAGATAGCAGGAAAAATATAAGGATCTCGTAAACCTAACATTTTAGATCATAGATATTACTTTTTATCTCTATTTGGTTAAACTTAGAAAATATTATAAAGGCGAATTATATTTGAAGTAGCCTTCTTATTATTAAAAGGTTTGGAACTATGTAAATTCTTTTTTGTTGTTTTTTAAAGGCTTGGAGTATGAACGATGATATTTGCTATGTAAATTGTGAAACACACAGCCACAATGCAGTGGGTCAATCACATTGTTTTAGGGGATATTAATTAACAAGACAAAAATATAGTTAATAAGTTATTGTTCTGCAAGGCTAATTGCAGTTTAATGTCCTGCTTCACAAAAATTGCACAAAAGAACATTTATGGGCATTTATCTTTTTTACACATTTAAAATATATTTATTTCATTTTAAGTACTTTTGCAGTTCTAGTAAAGGGATGTAAATTTGATTATTTTCTCCTCTTTAACTTTTTTTTTTTTATCAGTATTTTGACTTTGTGGACAATCAGAATGCCATAGTGAGATGCAGAATGGACCTTGGGGAGGTTCAGTGTCAGCCATCTGCCAAGAGCCCAACTCAAATCTCATAAAGCACCTGCAAGCCAGTAACAGTGGCACTTGACGCACGGCGAAAACACATCTACAAGGGCAAAGACTTACAAGCTCCATCAAATGTCTTTAAGTTTGGCTAAAAATGACAGGAAGAAGCTGTTGACTGAGTGAGCTAAAGGATATGCAACATGTTACTGATGGAACAAGAAAGTGTGTGATGTGCTAAGTTAGTCTTTCACTCAGTAAAACCCTTGCAAACTCATAGGACAGGTAGCTAATTTCATAAAAAATTTTCCTAACTTAATTTTTACAGTTGAAATTAATTCAAAGTTGGGTCACTATTGATTATGAATCAATACACATTTACAAGTCTTTGTTTATTATTTTTGTAAATCCAGATATTTGTGGGTTGTTTTTTTTTTCTTAAAAACAAGCTTCAGTATTTATCACAGGATAAGTGTAATGTAAGGTTAGTATTTTATGTTATACATTTTCCTTTTTATTAGTTATATAATGCAGCAAAAAAGGGAAAATTTATGCCTACAACCATCAAGAAGTGGCTTCATACCTTAGTATATGTTCCCTTTTACGATAGTTTCTATGTAAGTTATTGCTTTTAAGATAACTCTTTAAATGTCCGCTTTGCATGATATCACTTCTATTCATTTACTAACAGGAGAACAGCTTAGCTTCACTGACATAATTTAGTTTTGAAGAAAAGCTGTTTTTTCTGCCTCATAAAGTGTTGTGTTGTCAGAAATGTGAAGAATTCTAGATGGCATGTCAACATCAGAAATGAAATTAATCGACAAAAATATACCATCTTTTTTTCCCCAACAGAAATGCTCTTTTTTCTGAAGTAAAACAAGTACCTGTAACTGTAAAAAATTATTGTAAGGTAAGCAGACAGTAAGACAGTGAAGGACAAAGTAGTAGTTCTGCTCATTTCAGACTGTATAAGATGTTAAGCCAAAGATTTTTTTTTTTCATTTGCCAACAGTAAACCTTGTGGGGCAACGAATCACAGATCTTTTCTTGGAAAACAGCCATTGCACCAGCTGGGCCACTGACATGTAAGTATTATTAGGAAAACTAATAAAAAAGTGTGTGGTCAAGGACATTAAGACACAAGTGACTTCTTGTAGAGGCTGGCAATGACATGTAGATAAAAATGATCTTGGTTACATCCACACCATTGACTGTATATGAGAACTGGACTTAGTGACCCCCCTTCGGTTCCATACAGGAAGTACCTGCTGGCTCCAAAAAGCCAAAATCCCATAGACCTCTATTAACCCTTGTGCTATCCTAGGCACTTTAACATTTGGAGTTGGGTCATCTAGACCCACTAGTCAGTGCGCTGAACCTATTTTCTTCAATGATTTGTGATCTTCACTGGTGTCCATGGATTACATGAAATCTTTCCGCCTTTATCTACCTTTGTCATGGTAGGGAGAACACGTCAATGTAAGGGTGGGGTGGGGTCATCTAAGATAGCACAAGGGTTATGAAATAAACAGCCATTACTCAGTCATTCTATTTGTCAGAATTACCACTCTTGCTCTGCTACATTTCTTGACATATTCTTACTAATCCTCATTTTTTTTTCTGTTGTGCAAATATTCAGGTTTTAAACTGACCAAACAGATGCCTCTTTAAGAGTATGGTTACACGTCAAACGTTCAAAGTGTTTAATTGACAAATTCTCCCAATTCTCAAGTAGTAGCGGTGTAGAGTTAATGGAAGCATTGACTTAGACTGACTTGGACCAATCACTGCTTACTGACTACGTCTGACTAACATGGCTTGACCATATCGTTCAAAAATTACGACTGTATTTATTGGCACTGGAAACAAGTCATCTTCTATGGTTAATGTCACACTCAGTCCAGTTCTCATTAACAGTCAATTATCCTAACCTACAATGATCAATACTATCCTTTGACCCTTCCGATTCTTAATAAGGACAAAGCTTGCTTTTGTGGGTTTGCCAAGGCTTTAATGAAAAAAATCGTCAATATGAAAACAAGATTTCTCCATTTGGCCTGGTTGCTTGTTTATGATTTCCACACAACGAGCGATCGCCTTACATAAGACCTTTAACGCAATTATATCAAAAACACAACTTAATACTGTTTCCAACATAATAAAGCACTGTGAAATTCACAGTCAACAATACGCTGCTGATCAACAAAAGGAACCAAACAATTTCTTCTAACATCCTGAATTATCCTGATAAGTATTTTGTCCAACAATCATGTTGTCTTTTTGCTGTCTGACAGAAAATCTCCGCTGTGTGTCAACACATGAACCTTCAGAGGGGGGGGAGGGGGGGCTTGTAATCATAAAGATAAAGATTTTTCTTTTTTTTTTGTATTAAGATGTGTGCTTCGAGGTCTTGTGACCTGATATTAATACATACTTTATTATGAATGTCTGCAAAAGAGAAGAACCTTTAAACAGTCCCATGATGGATCTGCTGGATCATTTTCAGTTGACACCCATCAACTGTTCTACATTGCTGCACATTGCAAATTAATCTAAACTTGTGCTTGTCGTTACTGAATATCACTTTTAACTTTTTTGGAACTTTCACACTGCTGCCCACACAAACACTCAAACTACCTTCTACCGCTCTCATAGAGTCCATTTTATGTCAACAGATTTTTTTCTTTTTGTTTCATGCATAGTATGACCACTCTGTGAGGCATGTTAGGTATAAATTTTGTTTAAGACATTGTTTTTTTTTAAATAACTGGGCATAATTAAGCTTAGCCGAGGTCAATATACACACAGCTCTAACAATACTGCAGCTCAAAGGAGATTAGCCAAGCTGGAGGTAGTCTCTCTGCGGGCGTGACGGTCCATGTGTCCTGACACCGTGAAAATGTTCAAAACTCGATCCACAAATCTTCGTCCATGCCTCGTCCTCTCGAGCAGGATCACCACGACTGAGTAAATCCCCACACCCACGACTGCTGCTCCCCCTCCAGCCAGCAAAACCAATCCTGAAATGTACATGTCATTAAGGGCTTGTCCTGGCTTTGGCATATGGTTAACCAGGGCCAGATGTAGGAGAACGCCTCCACAAATCAACAGCGACAGCCCAGTAATCAAAACCACCAGAAGGTCCGATAGGCCACCGCTCTTCAGCATGTCAATCCGCTGTCGGCTTCGAACGCAGTTCATGTCCTGCACAGCAGAGCTGAGCAGCTGTTTGAGGAGGACCCCCAGGGCGAGGAGGCACAGGGCTGTGCCCACGCCCAGCCGCCATTCACTCGACACACTGGTGGTGGTGGAGAGAAGGCCGACGCCGCCAAGCCCGCAGCCCAGGATCAAAAGCACAGCGATGCAGTAGCAGAGTAAAGATTTCCCAGGATCTCTGAACCACCACAGCTCCACCTGCTCCTCCAGGATGCTGTGCTGAATCTGGGCGGGGTTTGCCGGCCCACTGACATCCAACTCAGAGTCTCTGGCTCCTGGTGGGTAATTTTCCAGTTCTGGCATCCTCTTGCCCCCCTAAGCTGACCAAAGGTAGACAAATCCTCCTCAAAGACAACAAAAGTCACCCAAGTATCTCTGTTTTCCACAGCTTCCCAGATGATTGGACCAGTGAAAGATCCAGGTTGGTTTCAAAGAAGATACTTTAGTATTCTTATTTAACGTGGCTAGAGTTGGTGGCAGTCAAGCTTTTTTTCCTCTTCTTTTTCAGAGTGTACTAAAACACTTGACTGAGCCCAGTTTTTAGTGGCTCTGCACTGAAATAACGGGCTCCACAAAGTCAGAAATGTGGCTCCTGTGTGAGAGAAAATCTTTATAGCTCACACTCAATGGATACAAATTGTTCTTTCTGCATCGATATTCAAAGCAAAGAATCCCAGCAGCAGACTTTCCAGTTTGGCTCTCCGCTGTTGCAGCAGTCACCTGGAAGATAAGAAAGACATATTTAGCAGTGTAGGCTTATTTTCTCATGGGTGACCTCTCTGGCACTGGATCTGAGACGATTGTTAGCAAGCTGCAGTGACTGACTGCTACATTTATTCTGCCCCCAGAACAACAATAAATCACAGCAGATGAATAGATTTAGTGCTCCTAAAATTTCTTTTCCTCTAACCAGTTTAATATAATGACACCAGATGAGAACTTTGCACTGACAGTAAAATGAGCAAAAACCATTTTAGTTGAGCTATTGAGAGTCTCCAGATAAGCAATGCGTGTCTGCTCAGCACCTATCAAAACATCCAGACTTTAAGAGAGGATGTAGCTATTTCCACTTTCATTATAGAATGAAACAGGCATGAATTAAAAACGCACTCCAATGAAAATAGGGGATTTTGATGTTTTAATTTTTCTATTGATGGTGGCTTAAAATGGCATCTGAATATTTCTTTATTCAAATTGAATCAGGAGCAGATGAAAAAATGTTGTTGGATAGAGTTTGTAGCTTTGATGTCGACTCCATTCTGATGCATTCACCTGCAGATGATCCATGTACTTCTTTGTTTTTCTGGAAAGCTCAGATATTGCTCGCCATTTTTGTTGCACCAGTTAGGTTAGGTTGGGGCTGTGAGTTGCTGAAAGCTAGCCAAAGAGTGTTCAACAGATGGATGATGGGAAATGGGGACTGGGTTACTCCGTGCCAACAGTCCCACCCACAGCAGAATTTCTGATGAATTACTGCCGCTCTGCAGTAGCTATGTCCTAGAAAACCTGAAAATGGCATAATCATAATTAAAGACCACTGGGACTGCTTTTACAATAGATCATTGAATGATTAGAGTGGGACTAAGCACTTTTTCTGTTTGCATGTCTTGGTTTTAGTTGATCTCCGCTGGATGTTGTGTGTGTTTAGTTTTGTACCCCGTGCTTAGCTAGTGATTTTGATTGATCTGTGCTCTGGTAGACCTGGGGCCTCATTTATAAACGTTGCGTACGCACAAAAGAAGGCGTACGCCACTCTCTACGCAATAGTTGAGATTTATAAAAAGCATCCGCAAGCAATCTGACCCAGGCGTACGCACAAAAACGGTTGAAATGAGAAACGGCGACGCCGTCGGCAGATGGAAGAAACACGTGAAAGTGAAAATGACAATACTGCCTCTCAGAAATTACATGACGACTTCACAAAACAAGTCTTACAATTAACAGCCTACACGAAGACCCATTTGATCGATCAGCAGTGAAACAAATAAAAAAAAAATCAAACGAAAATTACAACAGAAATTCAAATGAACACTTATTTGCAAAAAGAAAAGTGAAATATGTTCTGCAATATTGGCATGTTGTGCAATTCATCCTCATAAATAATAGTTTACAGAACGAAATAATGTACAAAATTGATATTCTCGTCAATGTGTCCGTCTGGCGGAGCAGATATAGCTGCAATCAGACAGACAGATGGATAGATAGAGAGAGATGCATTAATTGTCCACTGGGGAAAGTTGTTTACATAGTAAAACATTTCTTCATAAGCTACAGAATTATGGTATTCATGCATATGCCTTTAGTTTGTTTTATTTTTGATAAAACATGTCTCAACCATTCAGAAAGCAACAAGAAATTACATTTGCGCTGAACAATTTCCCATTTCCACGTCGATTATTACCGACATCTGTAGCTTGTCAGATGTAATTAAATGGAAGGAAATAAAATTCCCCATCACAATGCGTAATGACGCACAATGGCTGATCTTGCGCTCTTAGAAGATGTGGCAAATGGAAGAATTCGGAGTGAACGCATCTCTAGACAGCAAGGAGACTTGCTGGCAAACGAGGACGAGTGGCTTATGACCCGGTTCCGACTTCCTCTGCGGGCTTTTGGGGGGGTGTCATCCGGTGCATCTGGTGCGTCGGCGTCCCCCTGCGCCTCAGTCACCACTCCACTAAGGGATTCCCCAATTCTTGCCGCCAGTCTCTCATCAAGAGGGGTCAGCTCCGGTGTCCCCCCACCCCCCCACCCCACCCGTGGCAGACACACTCTGGCGATGCAGCGCCAGACGTTTTTTTGCCTCGACTTTGATGTCCGACCATTTCTTTTTTATTTCGGCCACGGTCCGAGGTTGTGAGGCCACAGCATTACGGCGTCTGCCACTCACGTGGCTTTTTGGCATTAGTAATGCCCACACTGTGCCCTCCAAACAACATTATTCTCCTCTTTTCCACCTCGCCAACGATAACTTCTACTTCACATTGAGTGAAGTTACGTTTTTTTGATTTCCTCTCTGTGTTTGCCATGGTTTCGCAATCAATGAATATTCATTTGTGGGCGTTTCACGGACTATTTATGGGCAACTATGGGCGTGTCATGAAGCCGCAAAAGCTGTGCAGCATTTAGAATTCGTTGTGGTTTATTAAGGGAAAGATGCGTAGGATGTGCGTGCGCACGGTTTTATAAATCCGAATATTTCTGTGCGTACGCACGTCCTATGTTTCATCCGTACGCCACTTCTGACGCAAATCCTACGCAAAGTTTTATAAATGAGGCCCCAGATCTTTAGTTTCCTGCATCTCCGTCCATCTGGAGTTCAAGTCAACTATGAAAATACGGAACACTAAGAATGTGGTTGGTGGGAAAGAAAATAAAAGATGACAACAATAATGGATTAATTTTTACATAAAAACTCTTGTCACATTTTTCAGGCCTATAATTTGTGAGCTTCTCAACTTCCAACCACAGCCTCCAACAAAAATAAAATTGAATAGAAATTCACATGCATCATTTATTGTTGTTTCATAATTTTATGAATTTAACTACTGTTTTATTCTTGTAATTCTGTTATATTTTTTCTCTACTTGTACGGGAATCTTGGGTGCCCATAAGGGTGCTGTATAAATAAAATGTATAATTAATATTATTATGGATTGCCAACAAAATAAAATGATATGGTGTTATTTCTTTTAGAATTCCAATCCAAGCACACACTAAGATTTGAACAATTTCACTGAAATTAAGGCTATTGAAGTTGTATATTTATATATATATATATATATATATATATATATACATTTTTTTCTTTTTTTTTTCTAATCCCTTAGAATCATGGGTTTGTTTAAAAGAGAGGATCTCTAAAGCTGTTCAACTTTTTAGTTAACCTTATAGTCAAAATGCATGATGGAAAAGATTTTCCGACAGTTTGTCCCTAATTACAAACTTGCATGTGCAGTTCTCTTGTTTCCACCCTGGTAACGTGGTGAGGCGGTGGCTTTTTAAAAAGAAGCATCAGCTGTCAGTACAACAAACCATACCTATCTAAGCACACGTGCAGCAAATCCAGCAGCTAATGCACAAATGCAAATTGTTTTTTAATCCTTCACAACAAACACCCACACAAACACACCTGATCCCACTTTCTGTGTTTCAGTTAATCATCATTGTCCTCCCCTGGTGGTTCATTAATATCCTATATCTGATGTTTTATCACGTATCAGGTAAAGTCTCATTATATGGCCCCTCTCGCTTTTCTTTACCTCAGCATTTTTGGTGTCGGCAGCACAGTTTGTAAACTCATCACTCCCCCTGAACACTCATGTTAATATATTCAGCACGTACTCACACACACACATGCACTCAAACAAATATTCTTGACGTTGGGGCAGCAGGCGGCTTCTCTTTAAAACTTGTTATTGACTGGATTCCTATCACAGCCAGCATGAGCTCCAACAGATGCTGACAGGAGTCATGGTTCATTCTCTCCAACCAACCAGCAAAGTAACGCTGATCGAACCTAAAGATCCTTTTGCGGTTCTGAATCACTTTATTTCCCTCCATATAACTTGTCATGTCAAATAAAATGAAAATGTAAAGATGTAACTATTCATTTTCAACAATTCAATTCATATAATAATTTGTGGTTGCTGATATGAATTATTGTCGACATTGTTTCATTTTGAACAACCTGATTTGATCCGATTCGCTGACCTGAAATGGATCCAGGACATCTTTAGCCAGAAATTCCGTTTGACTCAGTGATAAATACCTGGTATGGAACAATGCAGGTGACGTTTTCCTAATTCCTCGTATTTCTATAATTAAGTGTAAGTTAAACATGCTTATAAACAAATAAGTAAATAAGAATTAATGGCAAATCCATTTACATTTTCAAGTTCAGTCCACTGTTTTTTTTTCCACATGAAATATTCCAGACAGAGCATTATTAGAACATCATGCCACACTGTATGATCTCATGACTTTGCAAATGTGACTTATCTGCTGTGATGACACTGTCATTTTTATGTTTTAGTGAAATAAACCTTCTGTGCCTCAACCTAAATGATATTTTCCAAGATTTATATAATTCATTTATTTAATTTTGCAACAATTTTATAACGATATAGGTTGATTTAATTAACAGCTTGCCTCAGACAGATCGATCTGATTAATCAATTAGGATTGATATAGTCGGATAATCGTTACACCATTACAAAAATAGGTTATTTCGGGCTTGGAAAACGCTCAACTGAGACTGTTTCTTGGCGCATGCAGGTGTGATCTCTCAGAAAAGTAGAGCAGCACCGCCCTGACTTAGGGTTATGGGGCGAACGCACAAGGAGTCAAAAGAAGAGGGAGGTAATTACAGCGGAGGAGGGGGAGGGTGTTTATTGGCAACATGCAGCGTACGTGTGTACTCACCCAGTGTTTACAAGAGTCGCAGATGTATAAAGGATGCACAGATTTATTTTTTTATGTGTGGTGTGGTGCATGTCTCTCACAAAACTAAGGAGATGAAGAGGTGTGAGTCACTAATTAATCTCATCAAGTTTGAGCCCACAGTCAATGACAGGTACACCCAACAGAAATAGCACTGTGAATGAAGTGTGTGTGTGTTTTTTTGGTGTCAGTTTGGACTTTTACAGAAATTTTAGAATCACTTTATTTATTTAGAATGTAGTATGAAATGTTTTTTTGTTTTGTTTTTCTGTTTTGCACAAGTCTCCCAGATTCGTGAAACATCCAGAGGATCGAATTAGAGGCAGTGGCACACAACAGAGATCATCAGATGAAATCGAACTCTTAATGGCACAGCTTCATCTTACTTCTTGTTGTGTTTGTCGCTCTGATCTTCAGATGCATTTCCAGAGACAGAGGCGCTGGACTGTGTCTGCCCCTCCGCCTGCATGACTTCTTTGACCTCTAAACTCTGTCATTTTGTCCATGTTGTGTTGGCTCCATAAATATCTGTTGAAAAGCATTAACTCAATGCTTCGCTCTCCACTGAGCATCTTTTACAGAACTCATAGTGAGACAATTTAGACAAAACACGCTTTCCCCAATAAAAGCTCATCCTGGAGTGCATTCATTGTATAAAGTCCACAGGTTCATCTAAATAAATTTTTTCCCCCATCTCATCAGTCAATGCAGAGCATCATCTCTAAAGTATCGGCAAAGTGAAACATGATAAAAACAGAGATGTCATGTTTAAGAGTTTGAACCTAGAGGAAGGTAAAAAAATAAATAAAAAAAATACACTGGTACCCATAGTTTTTTTTAGGTAGCAGATAAAGTCTCATGAGGATGCATGGTGGAGCAGTGGTTAGCGCTCCTGCCTCACTGCATGATAGCCTTGGTTCAAATCCCAACTGAGACTTTTCTGTGGGGCGTTTGCATGTTCTTCCCATGCATGGGTTCTCTGTAGGCCCTCTGACTTCCTCCCACAGTCCAACATCATGGTTAATTGGTTACTCTAAACTGTCCTATGTGCGTATGTAAGTGCATGGCCCTGCGGCAGACTGGAGACCTGTTCAGAGTGTACCCCACCTGCCTTTTCCAGTAGCTGGGTTGGCTTCTGTAGCCCAAATACCCCAAATAGGATTCAGTGGAAGAAGGATGGATGTAGCCTTTGTTAGGATCCAAACACCATAACAACCTTGATACATTTACATGTCGATAACTACCATATTCTTTTTGTGTGTGCATAGTTTGGCTAGGGGTGCGACTTATGCTCAAAAGTGACATATGTGATTTTTTAAATAATCTCACATTTGTTTTGTTTTCTAATAACAACTGGTTGCCCTTTAGTGGTTGTTTCCTGCTAACAATCACTAGAGGGCTCTGCAGGTGTGTGTATCAGTCTTAGCTACTGGCAGCACAGGACAAAAAAAAAACATGGAGGAGAATCTGATCGTTCTCCTCCTGAAACTGACATTTTGCTTATTTGCTTTAAAACATTATTATTCTTGTTTTTCATTTTTCCCTCCTTGGACTAATGTGGGACAGCAAGTCATCAAACTGGATAACAGAGACACAGAAGTACCGCTGAAAGCGCCGTCATGCAGACACTGGCTCCTGCGGTAGAAGGTAACCCTCACTTAAAAAAATAAACTGAACGATCCCATGAACCCAGACATGGAGATGTGATTACCGATGTTTTTGTAAAACCCCTTAAAAAAGAATTAAACCTGATCTTTCAACATCATCCATGTCTTCTGCACATTGTAAATGAGATAAACAAACAATGCTTTGAAGTAGCGATAAGGCTGAATAACTTTTTGGGCACATAATCATGTAGTCCACTTAATACAGCATCACCTCTTGGTGGAAAAAACACTGAGGAATATTTTTCAAATAATTTGAAGTACATTGGAAGTTTGAGGGGTTAAAAAAAACACAAAACATTAATCTCAGATTAAAAAGAAAATTTGCTTGTATTCTAATCCCTACAACCTGTAAATAAAATTGATGGAAAAATAAGAAAAAGTGGCATGACTACTGCCTTTAGATCAACAAAATAGAAAGGTATTTTGCAGTGTTTGTACAAAATGAAGTATATGATTTCCAATTAGACACTGTGAAACCTCAAATGCAGTCCGACAGCCACAACTCGGCTATAAGAGGCCGATAATGTGGAGTCTGAGCTGAAATAAAAATCAAGCAATGTCTTCATATATATGCCCTGTTATATATTCAACATCGATTGTTGACAGCATTAAAAAAAGTTTTCAAAAAAGGCAAATAAAATAGCAATAAAAGCTTATTACTGCTGATTTCGGCAGAAAAGTGTTACAAAAATCGACTTGCATTCCTTCTCTTGAGCTGACAATCCCTCTTCTGCTGTAGGTTTTACAATCAGACTGACAGTAATCATGTTACAAGAACAGAGATAGTCTTTTTCTTTAAAGGAAAAAACTTCTCAATCTCTTTTAAGTGACAAAAAAAATTGGATAACAGAGCATTTATGATGAAAACGCCCAAACACAATGTAACTGCAAATCTCTAACACAGTCTCCTTTCCATCTCCCTTTTTTTTTTACCGGCCTACGCCTGCAAGGTCACTAGAGGAGCTGTGCTTCAGAGTAAAAAATTGTATACCACACTCCAATTACCCAGGAAGCTTTGGGACGCTGGTATTCCCCCCTCTGATATGTTGGCCGGCTGAATTCATTACACCTGCTATTAGTGGCTCATTTTAGCATTGATGCTTGGATCTTTTTCAATTGTTTTTCTGGCATTATGTGCTAGTTGGGAAGCTGATCTGGATTTAAAAAAAATAAAAAAAGAAAGGAGTCTATGGGAAGGCAGAAGGCAAGCAGGTAACAAACAATGAGAACTAACAAACAGGAAAAGTGTAGAAGCTTACCATAGGTGCTCCCAAAGGCAGATTGACGGAAGTTTGTTTTGCTTTTTAGGAAGTTCTGCTTGTTCTTTTCTTGGGAAACAGAATACCCTTGTCTGCTGGCTTGCTCTTGGTTGGGCCACTCCAACTTTCACCAAATTATTTAGATCACTGATCAAGGAAAATGTCTGAAAGATGTGCTCTGAATGAAAATTCAACTCAAGTTTTCCTTTTTCTGTGTTTGTGATACTCAGATTATTATGTTCACATCTTGTCTTTGAGGGAAAAAAAAAATACACAGACTGAGATGTCTGACGGACAATCAAAGGGGGGGGACCATGAGGTCCTTCTGTTCCCGCCCGCTGCGCTTCCTGCCGCGCGTGGTTTTATCCGATAGCCTCGTCTGCGGATGAAGTGGCATCCAGGAGTTTGTCGGATGTGTTGCCGTGGCGACGGAGCAACGGTCTACTTCCCCCCCCCCCCCCCCCCCGTGCCTCTCCCTTCGCACTTGCGCTTACTCCCCTCTCCTCCAGTCAGGCGCTGATTCTCTTGGCGTCCCCGTGGGCGAGGAGAGGGGTCAGGGTTGGCTCCATCTGTCTATGTGATGGGCACTGAAGCCAAGCACTACAGGGGATGGAGGGAGAGGAAAGAAGACTCGCGTGGAGTGGGAGAATAGCGGATGTTTCTGACTTGTCATGTGGGACTCCGAATTGTGCTGAACTAAAGATGAGGAAGGGGCAAAGTAATGAAGGACCAGGATAAGGGAGTGGTGGGATGAAGGGGAGGAGGATGACGGATAGAGCTCAGATTTAAGCACTCTTCCTGGTCTGGCAGTTGTGGCTGGCAAACAGAAACGGTAAGCTGGATGTCTCTTTCTGTCACAATGGACAGTCAAGGCACTTGGGGAGAAACAGCCCTGGGACAATAGAAGAGTCGATGTACTTGCTTTGTCATGGATCACAAGGAAAAATCTAAGAGAAGGAGAAAAAACACAAAGATTTTTTTTTTAGATCTTATGTTTGATTTTTTGTTTTTGTTTTTGTAACATGCTTTATATTTATTCCTTCCCTATAATTTTCTTTAACATACAATGAATCATGTTTTTTTTTGAAGTATCAGAGTTATTAAAGAGCCACGTCAATGAAAATCTTGTTTTTGGGGTTTATTAACATGTTTTTGTAGTTTTATTCTGATGATGGAGGACATTTATCAAAATAATTTAGCTTAAAGTTCCATTTCTGAGTATTTCTTTGATTAAATTGTGAATTAGGAGCAGACAAATAATGCAGTTGGAAAGAATGCAAATTTGTGACGGAGAAAATAAGCTGGGCGGACCACAAGCTCCCTGCTCTGCTCCAATCAGATGCATTACTTGCAGACAAATATATGCATATATGTCTTTCTTGACATTTTTGTTGCACCTGTAATGTTAGCTAGCGGGAGAGGGTGTGAACAGATGGATGATGGGGAAGTGAGGTGAGTTTACTCCACACCAACCTACCCACATTTCAGGGGTGATTGTTTTTTTAAATGAACTTATGCCGCTCTGCAGAAACTATCCCCAAGAAAACATCACACGTTTTTTGTTTTTTTGGCTAAAATGGCATCATTATAATTAAAAGACCACGGGGAACATTTTAGAATAGATCAAATGATGATCAGAGTAGAACATTAAAGGTCAAAATCCCAAACTACAGATTTGTCCTCAGCAGTCACAATCAAAATAAGGAGCTATTCCAACCCATGAGCAACACTTTTTTTGTGGTGATATCATTTATCTGGAGGTTGTGTGGCTCTGAAGACAGTTGTATTGCTCATTTTGTTGGTTTAATTTACATTAAATTATTTCTAACCACAAGATCCTTTGTGTGGTCTCTGATGTTAAGTGCAGACTGGACTTAATATGCAAAGCTACAAAAAAAATTCTTTAGAAGTTATAGTTTTTTGAGAAACAACAATGCTGGTGGATCTTTTCTCTAAACAGGGTCAGTCGATAAATTGGAATCTATTGTGGGGTTTTTTAACATTAACATTTAACATTAAGCTGATGGCATGACTACACATTCTCCCATCTTTAAATGCATGTGGGACCAGATCCTTGTCAATTCAGGAGTTCTGAATCACTCGTTTGTATCTCTACTTTTGAACGGCACAGTTCAGTTTGGTTCAGAACGATGTGCCTTTAGAACAACATGACTCACACTTTTCAGCACCAAGTGTGCAGGTCGGATTACAGTAGCTGTGTCAGCTATGCAGCGAGTGGGGCATGGTGTCTGCATGACCCTGTGTGGCCTGCCAATACGTTCAACAAGAACACAAACAGGCTTAAGAACAACAGGGGGGAACATTCGGCACTTCCTGTCTGCTTCTCATGTGTTTTCCCACGCTGCACTGTCATGAAGATCCCCCATTAGTCAACCACTTACTGAACTTCAGTGTCTTTCTCCCCTGAGGCATGTTGCATCTCAACTAGGGCTGTCAAAAATCATTGACGCTAATATAGTATTGTCAACGCATTATTATTTTGTTTGGTTGTTTTTTTTTGGGTCATTTCAGTTTTTAAACGTGCATCCAGTCGGTTGTTTACATCGGACAAGCACAGGACATGCAGGTAGCAAAAGGTTCTTCTTCTTTTCACAGCTCTGTTCCAAAAAATGTATTTCTAGGATTCATTTTTATCCGACCGTACACAAACCGCAATTGTTAATGTCTCCTTCATGATCATCGCGCCACCCACATGCATGTCACTACTCAATCCAAGTCCCTGATTGGTCACAGTGCTGCAATTCAGAGTGAAAAAGTACAACCGGTTGAACTGTCAGCGCGCAATCAATGAACGCCCGATATATACATGGAGCTCGCAACCGAAATTAAAAACTTGCGTACCGACCCGCGATCATGGATGTTTTGGACGCAGAAGCTCGAAATTCTGTTCTGAGCCATTGGTGGCAGACTGGGGAGGAGCCAGTGCACACCAGAGATGGCTGCAAGGCGTACACAGAGCATCCTTAACGTGTTTCTAAAAGGAATGAGACCTCTGTCAGTGGTTGAAGAGGAAAGATTTAAAGACATGATGAAGGGGGGGGGGGGGGGGGGGGGGGGCTGGCTGCACCCTGGCTACCACTTAATCATTTTTGCTAACTAATGAAGGAAAAGTTTTCGTAAAATATTTTACTGTTCACTAATTGCAATACAGTAAAAACTTGGTACAAAAAATATTTTTTGCTTACTATTTTTTTGGGATGTTTAGACAATGAATAAGTGCGGTGATCAGCAACCCTAACATAAGTGAGGATGAAGAAAGATGATTCATTTTAATCTAATAGATCTTTCAGGCAATCTTTTTTCAACGAACCACCCCCTAAATGATTCACAGAGCAGCTAATGTGGCTGCTGACTCTCAATCTTAAGGGTCGCGGAAATAATTACAGGTTTTAATGCATCCTTCACCAATAATTTCCATTATTCAGTATCTTTATGTCTCCCCTCTCGAGCACATTTCTTATCTTAAGATGCAACATCATCCCCAACCAGCCCCGTCCAGCCAGGACCTTTCCCCTGATACTTTTGTCCACACACGTTCATCTCCATCTGCTTTCTCTCTTACCATCCCCTTATCTCTGCTTCTAGACGGACCTTTTCTACAACATTTCTCATCTGCTCCCCTGTCTCACCAGCAGGCCTCCTTTACGTGGCCACATTTTGATCTCACGTCTGTTGGTCGCCGCAATAGAGCCTTGCATAAAAAGGGCCGAGATCACTGCATCTTAGCATCATCCCCTCCGCTGACTCAAATGCCCTTGCAGCATAATGTATGCAAACACCTGTTTTCAAGATGAAGTGACTTAAAAATGCAAAATGCAGCCTGTGTCTACAATAAAAAAAAAAAAATCAAGACTTGTGCACATGTGCTTATTTGGATTTTTCTGCATTGTGGCAGCTATTTAAAAATCCCAAACTGTAGATTTGATTTATTCTTCTACCTGAACACTGGAAGCCAATCAAATGAGTCAAATAAGTAAAAAGTATAAACGATATTTTTGACACCAAATCTTTTGCAAGCAGTAAATGGTAGGTTATATTAAAGTGTGTTCATGTTTTGATTATGTAACTGTAAAATAAAGGGGTAATTTTTCACACACACACATGCACATACACTTACACACACGCACACACACACACAAAGCGGGAATAGCCTCTGGTAAGTCAGTTTCTTTTGGTTGTGCACAGCTGCAAAATTAAAACACTAATCCAATCACCAGTTAACACGCTGGTTCCCTTCTGCTTCACTCCTGCTGACAAGAGGGAACAAATCTTAACTCTTTTCCCTCTTATGTTCTTTTTTTTATTCTTTAACAGATTTTAAAGCAGAACTTTGATAAATTTTGGATGTGTAATAATAAAAATGTTGTGTTTTTCCCCCCAAAAAACTCACAAACAAATTTTCCTATGGAAATATGTTTTAAGAAGATGAGATTGAGGTCAAAAATAGGGGTGGGGGGGGTAATGTTGTTTCTTTAAAGTGCTATCAGTGTGACGAGTCATTTTGCTATGATTAACTAAAGATCAGCTGAACCTTCAATGGTTGGGAGCAGCAGGTATGACCTGATAACAGTGAGAAGATGTGATAACAGCACCAACTTCCTTCTTAGAGAGTAACTACAAGGGACGATTTAAACCTTTTTATTTGCAACATCTGGTGACCAAAAAAAACGTAAACTACAAAGTCGGAGTAAAACTTTTATTTTTCAATCAGACACTTTTCGTTATTTGGGTTTTTCTAACTGAGATGAATTCAAATGGACTAAAATCTGTTTATTTCTGAGAGCAAACAATCTTTCTAAAAGTTGCTTTGCAGGATAATTCATGTGTCAGCTGCTCCAGATGACACCCGACATCTGTTTGGTGCAGAAAAAAGGGCCCCCAAACTTCTGAGATGCTCTTCCACCACTCTCACAGATTCCTGCACATAAAACACTTGCACAACTCCACCCCAGCTACACACACTTTTCTTCCTTTGCTGTTGTCTTCAGGCACTTTTTTTTAATGAGATCTATCACATGTTTGTTTTCAGCCTGACTTGTTTGTAGGTGTTGGATTTCCTCTTAGCAGATCTTGAAAGTGTTCGGACTTTAATGAGAGCACCAGCATGTCATCTACTTCCAATCCCCTGTCACTATTCATCTGTGGCACATTATGGCAGATCCACGTGTGAGCAGCATATTGATCGCCGCCAATTTCACTATTGAACACAGCTTCAGCAACACTTCCTTTATGTGTGTTGGTATGGATTTTCCACGATGCAGCATGGATTGATATGACAGCAGAGTGGTGAACTGCGGGTTTCAGTGTAGGAGCATTTCCTGGAGGAGTGAAGAGCCTTGGACGGGTGCAAAGGTCAGGGTGGAACACCATGACAAACATATTCACTTCCTTGTTTTTTTATGTGAGAAAAACAGATTATCCACTCCTATTAGAAATTCCACTCATTCTGCTTAGACTATAACAACAAAAACATAAAAGTCCCTGCAGGTATGTTTCTTTGTAAACAACTTTTATAAAAGAAAAAAATGTATATGAGCTTTGTTAGATAAGTTCCTGATTTATTACATGGAACTCGGTTTACCTGGTAGGTGAAAACTGAAGGTATTTCCAAAACAGAAACTCAGTCCTCTGGATGACCAAAGAAGTTAACATTTTTAGATTAAGATTAAGTAAATATCATATGGGGACTAAAATGAGTAGTTCATAGTTCATTTTTGCTTTGATTATTAGGTTACATAAATGCAAATAAAACATATTTATGTTTTTTTAAGTGAGAATCATTTTTAATAACTTTAAAAGACACATTTTAGTTTAAACTCTTGGCTTTAAAGGCTGAGATTTTTGACACTCTTGCTCTAAGTTGTTCTAGGGGCAGCTCTATTCTTTTGTATTTTTATTCTTTCTTACCTGCGCGCTCATCCGCTCAGTCTGGATCCGTCGTATCCCCGCTCTGCTCCGTTTCATTTTATTCCTCGGAAGCGCGCGTCTTGAACGCGCCGTCTCCGCCTTTGGGGTCTCGACGGTCGGAGCGCTGCGGATGGATCCGGCGGATGCGCTCTGGTTCTCGGCTCAGCTCTGTCCGCAGCTCCCCGGTCTGCGCGCGCTCTCTTCCTCCTCGGCCGCCGGACGTCCCCACTTTAATGCAGGTGCGGCCGCTCGGCGGCGGTGGCGGCGGCGGGGGGAGGCGCCTGAGACGGGGGAGGGGGTGGAGTGTCAGCGGGGTGTCCACCAAAACACGTTTGTGCTGAGAGCTTTAATGAACACAACGCCGGCTGCATGGGAGATTATTTCTGCAGGGTTTCTCTGCTAAATCTACACGCACGCGGCTGTTAATAACAGCAATAAAGAAAGCCCTGTGACCTTTACTGTCATCTTTCTAATTACCATAGTGATGTAGCTGATTGTGCAAGGACACAGAAGAAGATTCCTTAACTGTAATTACACTCATTTTGCTTAATTAAACACACTTTCATAATACTTATTGGACTTTATGTGTTGTTTTATGAAAACCCAAAGACCCGCTCCAATGAAAATCATGTTTTTGGTTTTTTTAACATGTCATTGTGGCATTTTTATGATGATTGAGGACATAAATAAAGACAATTAGGCACACAATTGCATTTCTCAATAATTCTTTATTCAAATCGTTGTGAATCAGAATCATCAGACAGGTGAAAAAATGGCATTGGAAAAAGCTTGCAGCGATGATGTAGCCACAAAATCTCTGCTCTGCTCCATTCTGAAACATCCACATGCCGACAAAAGTAACATGTACTACTAAATTTTCCTTTGAGATGGCATCTTGATCAAAATGTATTGCTGAATAGCTCCAATATTGATCACCATTTTTGTTGCAACAGGAATGTTGTGTTGGGTTTGTAAGGGACTATAAATTAAGTGAGTAAAAAAAATAGATGGTGGGAAATTAAACTGAGCTTACTATGCGTCAACAGTCCTGCTCACAACTCGGAGCCGATTTCTAGTGATTTTCTGCTGCTTTTCTGAAAATAAGTCCCAGAAAACAACACAACCTTTTTTAAATTTTGGCTAAAAACGAGATAATTGTAATTAAAAAAAACACTGAGAATGCTTTTACATTAGGTTAAAAGATGGCGTGGGACTTTAAAGCTGCAAACGGCGTTGGATGGTCCATATGTGTTACCTGCTCTCGCTGCCACCTTTTGACAGCCTCACTAGGTGAGCTGCTTCTGCACGCTCCTCACTCTCCCTTCTGCCGCTGGCATAATACTCCAAATTAACAAAATACAATTGTTTTCAAAATGGCGGCTTTTCTGTTACTTTCATCTCCATTGGTTGCCTTGGGATGACAGACAGGTCTGTGTAATTTTTAAACTTTTGGATTTCCTTGGCAACTCAAGATTTTTTTGGTAACCACATCCAACAGCCTAATGTGTTCATACCATATGTCATTTTCTTGTGTTTGAGCCAACAACTCATGTATTAAACTTTCACGATATTCCAGTTAAAAAAATGTGCAAGTAACAAGGGAACGCCACTTTTGTGAGCTCGCCATGCCAACACATTTCAAAATGGACCTACTTTAAAACCAGCATTTTTTTCAAGTAGCTTTCCAATGATCTTCGAGGAGTTAGGAGGCGATGGATTGAAATCTCTAGGAGGAGTTTAAATTTGTTGCGTGTACTTAAGATGATTTTATTCGAATATTCAAAATGGCAGCCTTTTCCCGAGATCAAAGGTCAACAAAACTTGGGTTGTGGTTGTCAACTTCACCTGGTGGCATGTGTGGTAAATTACATGATGATCGCTAAAAGCTTTCTTTTCCCATAATGTAGTAAAATGCGAACATCGTCAAATTTCACACTTTGCTACACAATGGCCATCAAGCCTGTGAATATCCCATAATATTTTTAAAAACTTCCTTTGAAAACCCCCAACATAGATGTTTTGGTTTCTTTAATGGATTTTGAGCTTTTTGTTTCTTTCATTTTTTCCCCCGATCCCCATAAGAAATTTGGGCCCCTTTTTTCGGACGTTTTTTCCCGCTCTGGTGTCATTTTTCACAGAGTAGAAGTTCTTGGTGTGTGCAAATTTTGTTAAGGTTTTGAGTATGTTATAGGGGTCATATTTTTGCTCAAAATTGCAGTAAGTAAAAATATGGTGCTTGTAGTCCTTGACTGTTGTGGGCCATAATAATATAAAACATAATCCTACACACAGGGCAGTGTCCTCAACCCAGGATTTTCTAAATCCTGGAATGTATTAAAAACATCTATTTTTTATGTGTAGGTGAGCTCAGTTGCTGTCATTCTAACATTTATTTTTTCCCCCCAGAAAGACTGTTTTGCCTTTCATTCTGGAGTAAAAAATAGGGTAATGTCCCATCTAAAAGAGTCACAGTGGCAGCTCACTGTCAAAAGTTAAACTCTGGATGTTTTCAACCATCAAACTGTCAGTGGAGTTCAAGGAAGAAGAAGAAAAAAAGAAAAATAAGCTCTGCAGACACTGACATCCTTCTGTGTTCAGTATTAGGTTGTGCCTCCTCATCAGCTCAGCATTGAGTCTGGATCATATTCAGCTTTTCAGCAAGTTTTTTTCCTTCTTCTTGTTGCAGTGCAGGCTCCCAACACCACTCCTTTTTCTTCTTCTTCTTTCTTAGGTTTGATTCTTTCATCGCCCTCAGGATTGCAATCCAAAATTAGATCAAGTTCCTCATTCACAGTTAGTTACTTATTGTGGCGCTGCAAAAAAAAAAAAAATGTGCAGACAGAATAGACGTTATTTATAGACCAAAGCCACAGGAAATGATTGGTGTCCTTGTTCTGGATGGATGCATTACTGTATGTGAGCAAGAGAGTGTGAATGTGGAGGTGATGCAACATCTCACTTCACTCATTTAAGCATCACACTCATCTGAACAGCAACTTATGAAGCAGTTTCTGGTTTTTTTGGGGAGGAATCATTTTCTTAACTTTGCTTTGAACAACTTTCCTGTGATCCATTGATCAAAGCAACCAAATGCCTTCCCGTTATTTCAATGTGGCAATGTACATTTATAATAAAGAAATAAAATATAATGTCTTAGAAAAAAATTCAGCAGGTTTGAAAGTGTTTTGCACAAAAATGCACAAAGATCAAGAAGTGGATCATTCTCTTTAGGTGACATTTGAATTTAAATAGAAACTTAGATTCTTCCCAATGTTTAAGTAGATCAGTTTTTTTCTAAATAGAATGATCTGCATCCTACTTCTTCTGGATTGGTAAAGAATAAGTTTCAAACTCTTTTTGCGTTTTCCCCTCTGTGCTGCAACTAAAGTCAATATTTGTTATATAGGAATATAAATACCATGATTTTCAAGGTTTGCTCCCCATTTTGGGTCCAGGTGTGGATTTTTATTATTGAGGTGTCTAAAAAACCCAATTCTCATTATTTTTCTTCTTTTTTGAGAGTCAAAAAAAGTGAAGTGAAATAAAAAAAATTGTGGAATACATTTGTGCAAGGAAAACGTTTTTTTTCTACTAAGGTGTTTCCCACTCCAAACACTAGCTGAATGTTACAATGTTAAAAAAAACTGTTTTATGTGACATCAAATTAGAATAAATTTAAAGTTAAAAGTTTGATTTATATACATGTTTTGCTCTTACAAAAATCGAGGGCAATAATTTATCTCCCATCATTATACAGGTCTTGTAGTTTCAATTGATTTGAAAGAAATCTACTTGATTTCATCCGTTTAATGTTTCAAAGCTGATTTTTTATTTTTTATTTTCATGATCTCCCTTTCCAGAGACATGTGTGTTGATTGAGATGTAACTCCACCACGCAGGAGAAGGAGGATTTTAATGGCCACATCCAGTCTGTCAAAACAAAAGTGACATTCCAATCAAAAATTTTAAAAAGCAGCACGTTCTCCTAAATAGTGAATTAGTGAATTTCCCCATCATGGGATAAATAAAGTTATCTAATCTAAATACAGATTATGATCAGAAAATTCCACTTTAAGTTCTAAAAACATCACTAATATATACAGTGGAACAAATAAGTATTTGTCAGTAACTGGATATACAAGTTGTCCCACAAAAGAACTTGGTCTGTGATAAATAAAATAAAAAACAGAATCCAGAAAATCACTTTGTACAATTATTGAAGAATTTATTTGTAAAATTGTTCAAAAAATGAGTATTTGGTTAATTACAAAATTTCACCTCAATGCTTTGTAAAGTAGTCCTGGTTTCAATGACAGAAGTCAAACATTTGCTGTGGGTCTACACTAGGTTTGCACACACTGTAGCTGCGTTTTCGACCAACCCTTCATGCAAATCATTTAAGAGATCTGTGATATTTTGGGGCCGTCACTGGGCAACACAGACTTTCCACTCCTTCCACTGATTCTCTTTTGAACTGAGGCTCCGAGACTGACTCCAGAACCTTGAAATACCTTTTGTGTAGCCACTCTTTTGTACTCATGGGAGGAGGTTTCTTACCATACATGTTCCCAATAAAGTGGTACTGAATATGGATCATTCCTTTTTTTTCTTTTAACAGAGAAGCAGTACCGAATCATGATGTTTCCACCCTTAAGCTTCATAGTGGGCATGGTTTTCCAGGGATGGAACTCAGCATCCTCCCCCCTCCAAACATGGCGAGTAGCATTTATTCCAAAGGGTTACCATCTTGGTCTCATCTAACCATGTGACATTGGGACAACTTGAAGAGTCAAAGACTGCCAAAAACCTTTTTGGCCCCCTCTATGTCAAGCTTGAAATTATAAAATATATATCAAAACCCCCAATAAAATTGTGCATTTAAAAAAAAAAAACAGCCGTCTTTTAAATAATGAATTGCTGTAGATAAGAAAATAGGTAATGAACTGAAATCAATATAAGTACTGTAGTTTGCTTGAGTGAACCCATATGAACACAAATTTTTATGGAAAGGGATTTCCAATCTTTTGCATTCATGTTATCAATACGAACCGCTAAACACATGTTCTTGAATGTTTGTTTTCATGCTGAACAAACAGGAAGGGGCTTCTTCTTTGTTTTTTTTCTACTGTTTACTGGCGCATGTCCGCCACCTACAGTTGGAAGAAGCTTGGTGCCAAATATCAAAGCGGTGCAAATCTTGTGAATCTTACTCCAGGTTTTTTTCTTTCATGGCTCAGTTCTAATGTATGAAAGACTTGGTGTCATATAAGCCGCAAGTATTAATGGTTTTTCCATGATCAATTTTCAAACACTTGGCACTTCTGTGAATTAAAAGGGACGCCATCAATGCATTACTACCAAATCTGCGTCCCTAATTGGTCAAAGTCCAGCCTGATTTAACTGGCAACCTGCATTTAATGGCCGCACGTTTTGTGCATATACTTGCATAGCTATGAGTGAGCATGAAATCCCTAAAAGTGCATATGCATTTAGGTCAACTTTTCATTGAAAGTGGCTGCTTCTATGCGCTTGACGATGGTGATGTATAGCGTCACAAAAACACACTTAATATTTTAAAAAACATGTGACTGTGTACAAAAACTGTTCCTAACAGTGTATTGATGTAAACCAACATAATATTTTGGGTTTCCAAGTCTTTTAAGTCTTGTCTTTTTAAAAATCGACATATTACAGCTATATTTTTAATATCAAAAACATCATCTTCTATATTTAATGCTTTCACCCTTGACACTACATCTAAATTATGAAATAATATGTTTAAATACACATCTGGTTGCTTTAACTTTACAGATTTGAGACTGAACATCTTAAATTGGTGGCAGCATAAAAGAACACAAGCATGCATACGGAATGAGAGAGGAGGCTGATCAGACACCTGATCCTCAACCTGCAAGGACCAATAACTCATTTCCATTTAAATTAAAGATGCCCATGTTGGCAAGGCGTTACGAGCTATTGCCAATGATGAGGGGAAATAATTGTTTTTTTCCCCGAAATAACAGCAGTAAAAGAGCTCTTATGATCAATAACTGATCTTTTATTTTGTCCGATAGATTTTTGCTGTGAATTTAAAATTGATTGGGAATCACTTTGATGGCTTTTCAGTCCACTTGGATGATCTTATGCAACAGGTGACAAAATGGATTATGTAAAGAGCATGATTGGAAAAGAGACATCATTTAATATGTCTCTGCTGTGCCTCTCTCCCCGTTGACTGAAATAGATTTTATAGTAATAGATGAGACTCAATTAAAAAAGATAGATAAGCAAAACGGACCCAGTTCCATGTTACTGGATACCAGGACTTCCACAGTCCATTTTATCGATCCACCATAGCCTCACTCATGGGAGCCGGTTTAGCTCGTGCTGGTTTGCGGCGCCTTCCGTCCGTGAAACCAGGGTTCAACTCCGGGCTGCTCCCTGTTCCCTTCTCTACCTCTGTGCCGGTTCCAAGCCCGGTTTGAGAAGGTTGCGTCAGGAAGGGCATCCGGCGTAAAACATTGCCAAATTTACCATGCGACTTGTTCGCTGTGGCGACCCCTGATGGGAGAAGCCGAAAGTGGAAGACCATAGCCTCACTCTGACCTAATAACTTGAGCTTTGCTGTCTTTACTGAACACACAGATAAATCCAGAGGTGCAATCTTTGACACTGAAAGAGCCATTTGGTCCAGTTTTTAACGGACCAGTGAGACCCATAAAGTCCCACTTTCCATTTAGAAAAACCCTTTATTTACGTTTTTGTGGCCATTAAGCCATTAATTTTTAACATCTAGTTTGTAGATATTTATAAAAGTGCTACATTTTTTCATTTAACAATTGTAACTTATTGTACGTTTGACAGTAGCAAATCCAAGTTCCTTTCAAAATAAAATACACCTCGTGTAAAATAGGATAAAGGATATGTGCAAGAAGCCTATTGTAATCATACACCACTCTTACAATAGATAAAACCTTTAGCCATAACTTTGTTCTGTTATCTGACATGTTTAAAAATGTAAAAATAGGCGACAAAACATTAATAACTAAAGCAAAATGACCAAAACTACAAACCAATTGTTTATTCAAAGCATTTTTTTATTAACATTTAAAGATAAAGGAGCCACAAGTTGCTCTGGAACCCCAGTTTGCAGACCATGGTCTTTAACGTCTGGATGAATCTTTGCATTTACTGCTTATTCTAAATAAAGCTTTGTACAATATAGCTTCAGTTGGTTTATATGTTTAGATAGTGTCATAGTAAATAAGTATTAGCCTAGTTTGTATTTAATCACGAAACAGACAATTTATCTCAGATAACTAGAAATATTTCTTAAAAAACAAAATAAACCTTTAATTTATCATGTGGGTGAAGATGTCAAGCATTTTTCAGACTTTGTAATATGACAGTATACTAAAGTCTGGTCTAACAACCGAATAAAATGTTAGGCTGGGTTTTGTGTTACAATTCCGAAAGTTGGGAGAAGAAAGTGTTTTGTTAATTTAGATATGAAGATTACAAGGACATTATCTCATTATCTGGAGATAATAAGGACGGGATTCTTGTGATGTGTTAAAAGGGGTTCCATGTTTATCAAAGATCAGACAAGTCGACACATTTCCTTGAGTTTGGTTAAATTGAGAGAACAGAAAAGTGTTTTTCGGAGCTTTAGAATGAAAAATTGCTGGTTCTACCGTTCTGTTTCTCATAAATGAAAAATAATCAAACTTCTCTCATGTACAAACTAAATTATAATTATTGGGTGGTCTGTGGCGTCTTACAGATGCTCAGAGAAAATGCAAACATCTGGCATTAGTCATCAAAAAAAGAAAAGCCACAATCTCCCTTCCAGATCAATCTCAAACTGAAATGCCCTCTCTGATTTTGCTGTGTCATTCTATGGCGGGGGGGGCGGGGGGGGCACATTGAATGGAGATTGAATGAGTGGGAAAAAATGAAAACTAATTCTGGATCCACGCAGGTGTGCTGTGGCTAAGCCATTAAGATTCAGGAATGCCTTGTGGGATGTGTTAAAACGCTGAGCGCCAGGAAAACGATTTAAGTGACTTTGAGGGAGGGTTCATCGTTGGGAGGCGGATGGAAGGATTTCCAGTCACAAAGATGGCTCAAGCGTTTGTTTCGACATGCCATTGATTTAAGTGGCACCTGGAGTTAGAGCTCTAAGGAGGACATCAGTAAACATGGGAGGAGGCTGACTGACGGTGCACATTTGAGCGCCGTGACTCATCATGATATATAAAAAAAAAACATGACCGGAGAATGCTGGACACAGTAGGCCTCACCACCTGCAGGGATAAATATTACACTGGGACATAATAAACAGCCTCTTTCTATGCTCTTTTAATTTCCTTGAGGATTATTAAAGCTTCTATTCTATTGTATTCTCTGCTCACACATAATGAATGAGCTCTGCGGCACAAGACGGATGCCCAGGTTAGCCGTCCTTCACAAACAGATGAGTGATGTGTGGTGGTGCACACCAGTGGTTCAGTGCAGGCTTAAGACCTGCAGGGAGGATTTCAGTGATGTTTCTTCTGCTCCGTGAGCCATTTGGCTGTTTTGGGCCCAATTGTTTTTATAGAGACCAAGTGTCTCTGTGAATCAATACAAAGTTGTTCTGAAACCCACTTCATCTCTTGCTGAAACATTTTTTTATCCTGATGTTGTCCCGGATGACGGTTGCAGAGTGTTGCCCTTTGGTTTGGTTTGTTTGTCAATTCTGACTTCTTAGCTCTTGCACTGTTGTGTTTCAGATTCAGACTTCTCCTGCCACAGTCTCACCTGGTTTCACTTGATAATTACAAGCAGCTGTTCTCATTGAAGTTAAACATCCTCGGTGTATGCAAGGGTCTGGTTGTCAGGTCATCTGCCTTCTCAGACTTTTTGTTTCTCTAGTTTTCAAGCTTGATCTCCTGTATTTGAGTCCCCTTGATCCCAAAAATTAACTAAAATGCTGTGGATGACACAGGGAAGTTGACATGCTGAATTTGTTTGATTCACAAATTCACGATTCAATGTGAAACTTGTTCAATCATATCCAGTCAAAACCATTTCTATTTGGTTAGGATTACAAATTACTAGGTATAAACTGAAAACAGTTAGAATTCAATTGATAAAATTGTTATGTGTTACAAAAATACTAAGTAAAACCAGAAAAAATACTTCAAATGAAATTTGATGTATGGATTTTATATTGTTTTTTTTAAGACTGAGATTAAATTGTTTTTGAACACAGCTCCAATATAGAAGTCCAATTTATTGTACTTTACTTAAGTTAATGTCCTTTATCCTTTTTATTTTAATTTTTTTTCATAAATTGTTTTCTACATTGTCAAACTTGGCTGTAAAATGTAATAACAAATATCATCATATTCTCCTGACCTCAGCAATGCAAATTTATCCTCTATAGAGGCCATTTCCGAACCTGAATATGTCTCCACAACTGCATCCTACTGAATTAACTTGTTTAAGTATCTATGACTGTGAGACAGAACTGAATCGAGTGAGTGTAATGTCACCTAAAGAAAATGGCTTAATTCCGGCTCCAACCAAATAAGGTGCATTTTGTCGCCATTTTTTTTGGATGATGCAATGTTGGAGTCAGATGTCACCAGTATGCAGTGTTTGTTCCAAGTCAACTTTTTTATGGCAACCGACCACTCTAGCCAATCAGGATTGGGCTTTTTGGAAGTCCACACCCCACTACCGCCTGAGCACGGGACCAGGAAAATGTGTTAATCAAACGTTTAACGTGAGACCACGCAACTGATTGGTCAGGTTATGACTTTAACAATTTGCACCACAGATAAAAATAATATGATAAAAAATGTTCAAAGCAATAATGGTTATTCTGACAAATATAGCTGTTTATTTCGGTATAGAAATCAATGGGATTTTAGCTTCATGGCGCCAGTGGTCACATCCTATTTGGAACGTGAGGAGAAGTCACTCAGTCCAGATGTCATGACATTTGGGGCCTTTCAATGTTACCAAACCTGAAGGGGTGGGGCTCTGGGACTTACAGTTTCTAGTGGGACAAATTTTGTTTCGCTGGTAGTCAGGATGATATTCTAATATAGATATATAGTATTTGTGTGCAGAGACGTTTGATACTGCTTGCCGTCTATTTTTGCTCAGGTAGTCAAGTTCAACCACTGAGTGTAACTGAAACCTTTTAAGAGCCTAAGAAAATATTTTTGATGTACCTACTCCATTAATTATCTTTTGTTTTGTCTAAAAAGAAAAAAAAACATTAAAATTGGAATTAAACTTCACAAAAAATCTATTCATTTTCTTTGTTTATTCTGTCTTTATTTGTTCATTTGTTTTAAAAAAAAGACTGAAGGATGAATTCAAACAAAGGATGCACTTTTGCTCATTCCTGAAAAATCCTGACGTCTGTTTTCTGGACTTTTCTGTGCACAGCATTAGAATGAGTTAATTACACAGATATGTAATGCTCTGACAACACACCAGGTTTCTTGTCACGCAGGGATTTCATGCACTACTAGCCTACATGTTGTACAGGAAACATGTGCAAAGCCGATTTGGGATCCGTTTGCCATTTTTACCTACAGCAGTCATGCAAAACAGTTTAAATGAACTTGCAACACAGACATTATTGAGAAAGTTTTGTAGGAAAGTAGGGTCTTCTTTTTAATGTGGAAAAACTTGATAGTACAGCAATTAATTGTTACCCATGGTGCATGGACAGCATGCAGAATTGAAAAAGAATTGTCATCATTTGAGCAAGCTCTCCGCAGGTCCCTCATCCGTTCATACTGACCAAAACAAAGATTTTGGCACTTAAAAACAACTCGACTCAAATAAGAAGATCCCAACACCAGCATTAACTTGTCTGCATTATCATGCCAGCAGTCTTAACTCTTCCACCACTTCCACAAAAGCTCTAGGGCCAAAAAAAAGGACAACAAGTACACAGTCTAGGATTCATAAGTATCTCTAAGATCACATTATATTCCTGCCTCCAGAACTCTGTTTTAGGTGTAGAACATCCCTGTTACCACCTGTGGTGTGCCAGCTTACCTCTTTAGCGTACTGCCGTCAGGGTGCCTCTTCATAACCCTGTTTACGTGATTATTCAGACTTTTGTCCTGTATTTGATGATTTTAGGGACTGATCTTCTGACGGTTTACTAGTTTAAAAAAATGGTGGAAAACTTGTCAGGGAGGCCAAGAAAACTCATTTGATTGTCCGTCAACATGATACATAATAGGATTTATCAAACGTGAAGCAGGACTGCAGTCACTGTTTGTTGTATGTTTGAAAGGCAGATTCTGATTCATACAACTTTATGCACAAATGGCTGCAGCCATTTTTTCAGTCATGACGCTGAAATCCGTAAAAGGAGACACATTTCTGCTCATTTGTTCTTTGATTTGCCTGAGGCAAAGATTATTGAGACGCAGGTAATTGTTTTGAATGAGTTACAGTCGGATCTTGAAACAGTGATGAAAATCAAAGCTGACACTTCTCTATTTCCCCTTTTTTCCTACATTAGCTACATTTTTACTTTGGGTGGTGTTTATAAGTCAATTTCTCTCCCTTCCTTCACTCTTTTTTTTCATGTGACACAGTCTCAGGCATTTGGTATTGAGGGGCCTGTCCAGTTGTACCCCATCTTTAATCCCGGCCAGTGGTGGAGCTAGAACATTTTATAATTTTGGGGGGTGGGGGGCAAAAGGGAGGCAAATGAGAACATAGTATTTAAATTTAATGTAATTTAATTTTAATTTAATTGTTATTTTTGTCTTGCTTAAACAAGTTTGTACTGATGACTTCTTTATCCTTGTCAACATTTAAACTAATATTGACTCAAAATTAGGGAGCAAGTGGAAGGAGGGGCGTCGTTTCTGTTCATTATCAGACACAGACTGCTCAGATACAGAGTATGCGCTGTAATGGCTTGAACATCCCACCTCCAAACTCGCATCCCACAAAACAACGTGCACGTTGTTCAAGAGGACCTGGCTGCAGACATTAATGGCCAGAACCGGAAGTCCTCAACTGGAACCGGAAGAACCCACATATCGCTTGAAAAAACTGTATTTTAACAGTTACGTTTTTTTCCCCTTTTTAAGCTACAATTACATTTTTTCTTTAGAATTCTGAATACTTTTGGGTTAAGGTTAGCTCAGCAGAGCATTTCTGTTTTTCTTCACTTATTTGCTCTTCGTCTTCTCTCCATTGCATTGACTACAGGAAACTGCACCCCATGGTGCACGCTAATTCCCTGTTTAAATACTTGATGTGCGTCTGTTATACAATGCGCATATCTTAGAAAATCACCCACACGTTCCTTGCATGTGCACTTAAATTTGCTCTTTTTATTGGAATATAAGTAAATAGAACTCTTAGTATTACTATTACTATCTTTGCATTGCGTGCAGCCTTGAGAGGTGTGTTGTTGTCATGTGTGTTTTTGTAGAGAGTGGCGCACACAAAACTTTATTTCAATATCCATTAAGGAACATGTCCATGTAAATAACAGCCAGTGTTTTATTTTTGAATTTTTACCTGAAATCATCTTAAAAACATAAAGATGTGAGTGCATGAAAGAATCAGAACTGATTTATTTAGCTTAAAGTTCTTGCTTAATAACTTGCTTTTCTCTTTGCTCTCATCTATGATGTGAGCAAAAAGGACGCCAGATGTACTGTGCACAGTCAGCATGTGTGTGTGTGTGTGCGCGTGCCTTTGTGTGTGTTGAAGGGGAGAGTTGGATAGACAGGAAAAGCTTGAGGAAAATAAAGCAGATGAAGTCCTGCTGGCGCAAACTCAATGAGGACTTAAGGGCAATATAAAAAATAAAAAAAAACAATCCAACATCTGTGCACTTATAACCTTGTAATATTTCAAATGGTTGTCAGAAAGTTATCCTAAAGTATAATTATTCGACTTCTGGTGTGATGCTGCACATATCTTGCATCTTCTCTGGTGTTTTCTGATTACTAGAACACTCCCATATATGTTGCAGACAATACCTTGATGTTTTCTGAAATGATTTTCCCCATTTGATGCAGAAAGTATGTCAAAATTACTTAATAGCTTCATGTCTTTCATACATCTACTAAATCCACTTGGTCCTGGTGCTGGGTCACAGGGATGCTGAAGCATACTCAGCCACTTGAATCAGTCCATTGCAGGGTTGCTCAGTAACAGATAAACACATACACTCACATTCACACAGGCCAGTTTGAAGTCCCCAATTAACCTAAAAAGCAATTTTCTGGACTGTGGGAGGAACCTAGATTGTGGAAAAACAAATAAGAATTGACTAAATCCAATATTTAAAAAAAAATTATAATTGATTTAAAAAAATAAATTTTTGATTCGATTTGTTTCGACCAAAAGTTTCTACTCAACTACAATCAGGCTTAAACTGTTAGAAATAAATATTTAATATTCAATCCAGCTTGCCTTTTCATAACTAATAAAGTTTAAAAAGCAGAGTTTATACACTGAAAAAAATGGATGAAAATGTTTTATATTCGTGACTCAAACATTTGCTCTTGAATGTTTTGTCAAAATTAAACCTTTGCCGGCAGGATTTCTAAATTTATTTTTTCTCCAGAGCTCCAATTCATGAATAAAATCTTTTTATTTTTTTAATCACCGACTGTTGGGCCTAAAATCCAGAAGTTCAGCCTTTTCAGTCAAACCAGACAAATTGAAGTCAGTGAACTGTTAACCCTCTAAAATGTTTCTGTGTTTGACTACTTGTTTTTGCAATTGTCTTTTGGTTTATTTGTTGTTTCCTCCCTTCTTCTTTTTCTCATTTTGTGGATTTCGTACAGCAGCAAACAAATGTCTCATGGGAACCAATGAGAAACATAAACGTAAGCTTTTTATCATTTCCCAAGTGTCCGTGAACAAAACTGATATCATTTCTATCCCTCTGATCTATCTAGTGGTGCTGCATGAAACCCAGTTAAAAAGTAGGCTGGGTTGTTCTGATGGATTGTAATTGGCAAGAGATGCACAGCAGAATGACAACAGAGCATGTGAGCAGCAGCTGCTGCACTCCAAGCTAAATTTTATTCATGAGTCTGCAAAGAGCACGCACAAATGCGCACGCAAAAACAGTTGAGATTGTCCTTCCATTCGCTTGGCTCTTGCGATGGACGCTAGCTTTCCCATGGAGCATCCACCGGATCATCCCCAACATTACCCGGAGCTGAACCTGGAGCTGAACCCACTCAAAACAGTGGAGATGACAGTGGACTTCAGGAGGAACCCCTCCACTCCCCCCCCACTCACAATTCTCAACAGCACTGTCCCCTCAACAGACTCACACAGGTTCCTGGGGTCCACCATCTCACGGGACCTTAAGTGGACCGCTCACATTGACTCACTCCGGAAAAAGGCTCAGCAGAGGTTGTACTTCCTGCGACAACTCAAGAAGTTCAACCTGCCTCAGGAGCTGCTGACCATTTTCTACACTGCAATAATCCAGTCTGTCCTGACCACATCCATCACGGTCTGGTTTGGTTCAGCTACCAGACACGACAGAAACAGACTTCAGAGAATCATCAGATCTGCTGAGAGGATTATTGGTACCAGCCTTCTCCCCATTCAGGACCTGTACCGATCCCGTGCCAGGAAGCGGGCTGGCAGGATCGTAAAAGACCCCTCTCATCCTGGACACTGCCTTTTTAGCCTCCTCCCGTCAGGGCGACGCTTTAGGACACTGCGAACCAAAACCACTCGCCACAAAGACAGCTTCTTCCCCCGAGCTGTCACTCTTATGAACACCTGACTCCAGACTACTCAAGGACACTGTACAATCACATAAACTGTCCAACTGGAATTACTGCTGCTGCATTTTTCCTTTTTTATTTTTTATCTTTTTGTCTTGTTATTTCAATCTATTTCCTTATTCAGTTATGTTTATTTATTCATACAGCTACCTTACACTTACCTTCTTTTATATTATTTATCCCTTTATTATTTATCCTTCTACCTTGCTAGTTTGCACGAGAGCACAAGTAACCGAAGTCAAATTCCCTGTACATGCGCTGTACTTGGCAAATAAAGTGATTCTGATTCTGATTCTGATTCTTCTCCTTGTGTTATAAATGAACAGTAGACAGAATGCAAGTGTCTTGACTGAGGGACAATTGCCACGGTAATGATAAGTGAAGTTTCTCTTGTGAAGAACAAACTATGCTTCACTGCCAAGGCAGACACTTGATGGTTTTTCCAAATGCCTCCTACTTTTGCAAGAGTCTGTGATGAATGAACAAAGTTTCTGGACAATATTAATGAGCTTAACTGAGTGAGAAGACTCCGCATAGCAGTCAGAATCAATTTTTACCTTTTCCTTTGTTTTACCTTTTTCCCTCTTGTTTTTCCTGTTTCCCTGAGGTCAGCTATCCTGGTTTTAAGCGTGTCACAGAGGAGATTAACTCTTCAATACATTTCCCTGTCTACTTTTAAGTGTTTGCTCTGTCTTTGGGTCCTTGGCTTGCAAAGCAGAGGAGATTACTATAAATCTTTTGCAACCCAACCTGCAGCTCAGTCACCTTAGCACCGTGATGAACGAGTCTGAGGCTCATTAGGCATAAATGGAGGAAAAACATGCTGCAAATTCCACAAAAAGATCTATAAATGTGATTAATAGGGAGCTCATCAGGTGAGGTGACAGTGTGCATTTCAAGCAACCACAGCGCCACTCATTTCCAACAGTTCTGTGACAGGAAAAAAAGGGAGAAAGGTGAAAAAATAGAAACATACTCCTCAGCTGAAGGCCTTCTCTGTGCATTTGACAGGCTCATATGGCACAACGGCACTTCAGGATATGCTGCAGGAGCTGTTACAGCATGCTGCCCAAACTTTCCAAAATAATTCACTTGACAGGATGGCTTTTATGATAAAAAAAGGCTCTTCAAATGTATGTTTCATTTTGAGATATGGTACAATTTGGATCTTGGAGTTATGATTTGTATATGCGTTGGAACTGTTTTAAAGACCCACTCCAAAGAAAATTGTGTTTTTTGTGCCATTTTCTCATAATGGAGGGCATACATGTAGAAAATTAAGATTAAATTTGGTTTTATTTAAAATGTTGTGAATCAGGAGCCGATTAGAAAATGCTGTTGTATAGCTTCAATTGCGCTCGCCATTTTTGTTGCACCGCTGTTTTGTGCTGCTGCTGCTGCTGCTGCTGCATCCTAACACTCTGCTCACCTGGCAGGTGAAGCCAATGGTCTTGATCAGCACCTCCCAGGTATTTAAGTCAGGGGAGGCCTCAACCAAAGGAGAGGTATGCAGAGAGAGCAGAGCAGGAGGCTGAGGAGCAGTTGTTTTGAGTTTGTGCTGTGCTGTGCTGTGCTGTGCTGTGCTGTGCTGTGCTGTGCTGTGCTGTGCTGTGCTGTGCTGTGCTGTGCTGTGCTGTGCTGTGCTGTGCTGTGCTGTGCTGTGCTGTGCTGTGCTGTGCTGTGCTGTGCTGTCTTATACTGCTGGGTTTTGTTATTTCAGTTTGGGGTTGGACCTTGGTAGTCATTATTTGCGGGCTTTGTTTGTTTCTTTCATTGGTTAGTTTCTGTTAGGCAGCCTTAGCAGGGAGCTGCTGACTCCGACGGTCAACATGGCTGGGTCAGTTGTCACAAGGGGCCACTTTTGCCGCCATTATTTCACCAGTGAATAAAACACAGGTTTTTGAAAATATTCTTTGTGTTGAAATACTGTAAAATACAATGTAATCCTTGTGCTATCCTAGGCACTTTAACATTGGGAGTGGGGTCATCTAGACCCCACAAGACAGTGGCTAAACCTTTTTTTTTTTTTTTTTTCTTCAATGATATGTGATGGTGTCCATGGATTACATGAAATCCTCTCCACCTTTGTGATTGAAGGGATAACGTGCCAATGTAAGAATCGGGTCATCTGGACCCCATAGAATAGCACAAGGGATATGATACAGTTTTTTTCATCTTCTCAATGTAAAATATATATTAAAAACAATTTTTTTTTTTTCACAACAGAAACAATATTAATACAAACAGCATCTTATTTGGTGGAGTAGGATTTAGTAGCTCATGGGTTATTGTCAGTGAGAAAACGACCCAGTTGGTTCTGTAGTGTATGTATTTGTCTATTTATTTGATTTTTGGGCAGAGTAGAACTCTTAGAGCTCAGATTAAAATAAATCTCCAGCAAAATGAAAAAAAAAAACAAAACTTGGACCTATAAGTAAAATATTTCGTTTTCCAATTGTTCAGTTTTTTGTTGCATAAACAAATAAAAGTGTCTTCAGCTTTTCTGATAGTATTTCACTTAGCTTATTTTGGCATTATAAAACTCACTCAGGTGTTCTGGACTCCTGATCACGTCAAAACCTAAAATTATGCTGGAATTGTGATGATGGACCCGAATCCAGGGCACAAATGGCAGGAGGCAGATGGATGACGAGACTCCAGATAATTTATTCATAAACAAACAGCTCTGCAGAGCAGAGAGCCCTAAAAAAAAAGAAGAAAGAAATAGGATCTCAGACAGGAAGAGGAAGCAGCAAAGTAATGTGAATCTCCAACGCGGATCCGGGGAACTGACAAAATAAATGGAAAGATCTGTGTGTAGACTGGATCAACAAACATAATAGTCAGAAATCAAAAATTGATTGAGAAAAATCCCAATTGACACTAAAAGAGTCCTTCACAGTAATATTAGGCTTTCTTCCAGTCAGAACCTTCTTAAAGAGATTTAATTGCAGAAATGATCCCAAAGATCTCAAAATGTCTTCACAAACTCGAAATATCTGAGCTGTGTCTCAGCCCCATGACACAGACAGCAGTGTAAAGACTTCCATCTGGATCACTCTAACTTCTGCTGTAAATAATTAAAGCTACAAACAAACCAGTGGCAATGCAATTAGAATTCACTACAATTAAAGATGATTAGGCAGGATTTAACGGAAAACAGTACAAACAACTGAATATGAAACAATATTTATGAGCAGAAATAATGTAGAACACCTGGACGTAAAGCTATAGCAAACTGTCTAGAGGCCCCACAGCAGCATCACAGATGGACAAATAAGTCGTTGTTGGCACAGAGGGAGGCAGAAACTTGATTTGCAGAGCGGTAATCAGAAAGATAAGGAGACAGGAGATAAATGAGTGGACAATGAGTTGGTGGGAAGAGCAATTACTTATTGGGAAGAACACATGGACAGGAGAGGAATAGTAAGTGTAGACATCAGGGCAGTCTGGGTGAAAATCAGTGAAAAGTAACATGGAACTTGGATGGAGCAAGAACGCGGTGAAGATCTGAGGTAAGAGATGGGAAAAAATGTCCTAACTGGCAATAGTGTCTACATGATTTTTGTTTCTGTTTTCACACTGACATGTTTAGATAAAAACAGGAAAAACAAATTCTCATATAGAAACTTTGTTTTATTCGACTGATGGCAGGATGTGCACTGAAGTGATTCCCAACAGATACTCTTTGCATGTTGGGGAAGAGTTAACGGAACACAGACAGCGTAAGTATGGCCAAATGGACGAGCTGGCTGGCTGGCAGGAAGTAACAGGGTGTACGCTTCTTTTTGATTGGCTCTAATTATGATCTACTGCCGTGCCTCCCAGGGAACTGCTGACTGCACGATGTGTTCTGAGTGTGTGCATTTGTGTGCGTGCAGTTTTTTCTGTGGTGAATCCTGAGTTTCACGGAAAGTAGGGCATCGCGGCGTGTTGAGAAAAGGATATTGTTTGTGTTGACGTAGGGTGTCCATATGGTAATACTATCTGTGGTGACTAAGCAAAGATGCTGTGCATTGGTGCAGTTTTATGTAAAATAATTTCCAGTTAAAGTATTACAGAATAAGTTAGAGAATAGGCAAAAAGCAAAATTGACATTTTTGGTGGTCTTGAAATCGGTTTGGTAGAAAATGACATGAGGGTGATGTTCAAATATTAAAACAGCACAGTTTAAAAAAAAAAAAAAGATTTTTTAAGGGAAAAAAAGTTGCAAAATAATTAAGTGGAAATTTTTTGCTAATTCAGATGAGATTATGTTTGTGAAATTTAAAGTGCATGACACAAATTAGAAATCATACCAGAATGTGAACACAAGTAAAATTTGGCCTTTAGAAGTACCATAGTCTAGAAAAACTTTTTTTTTACCATTTGGGGGGGGCATTTGTAGCAATAAGCTAGGTGCTACAATACCTGTGAGCTACAAGCTCCCTGCTCCGTTTCATTCTGATGCATCCACTTGTACACGATTCTGTGTACGCTTTTTTTATTTTCCAAAATGGAATCTGGCTCAAGACTGTACAGCTGGATAGCTCCAGAGTATTCCCATTCTATATTACAAGATCTCAAATCAAATCTACAAGTGCGTTCTTTTTGACACATTTTTACCTTCATACTCCAGTATTGAGCACCATTTTTGTTGCACTGGTAATATTAGGCTGGGGTTGTAAGGGGTTGTAAGCTAGCAGTACAGAGCACAAACAAAGGGATGATGGGAAATAAAGTAAAGCTCCCTCCACACGAACAGTCCAGTCCGAAACTTAGAGGGAAATTTCCAATGAACTTCTGATGCTCTTCAGAAACTTTGTTCTAGAAAACGACTCAAATTTTGGCTAAAAACAGCATAATCAAAATGAAAAGACCACTGGGAACGTTTTTACAATAGATCAAAAGATGACTGGAGTGAGACTTTAATATTGTTCGATTTAAAAACAGCCTATTCGTTCGCACAGTTTTCAATTATATTATTTACATTCTTAGTCATCTGCACCTGAAAGAAATGTTTTTTAGCATTGTTTCCTAACAAATTCGCATTGCAATCATACCTAACTCTAAGGACTGGTGCGTATTTTTTTAAGGATTGGTGTTCTTGTCAGTCTTCATCATTTTTGTGTTTATTGTTTTCTCTGCAGAAACGGTCACAGCAGGTTTCAGTTTTCAATCATTCACAGCTGTTTGTGTCTTAGCTAATTAGTCCTCTGTGCATTGAGTGTGGTTATCATTTGCTTGTTGCCAGATCCTCTCATCTCCACCCTTTTGCAACTGAATAGTCAGGGTTTCTTTAGGTCATGTTTGCTTTAGAAGAGTTGTTATGATTCTATGTATTACTAGAAATTATCGTGCATTGTTATTATGTTAGATCTGTGTAAGGTCTGTGTTCCTTAAATGTGGGTTCTCCCCAGATGCAACAGAAAGTGTTTTCAAATCTTAGAATAGTCTGCTCCCCCCCCAACACACACACACACACACACAACACGCACACATAAAGTTTTCATTAAAAAGAAAATAAATCAACTTAGATTCATCTTATGTAACTTTAGGTGTTTCCAGGCTTTCCTCATATTTGGGAATTCAAGGTGGGGGCTTTAGCTAGAACAGGAAAGTAGTAGAGGGTGGGGTGTGTTATCTGTTAACAGTTGTGCCTCTAAACTCAAGAACATTTTTCTACTTTTACCGAATGTCTTTGGACCAGGGATGTCTAATCCATCTAATTCACATGCTGTCGTTAACTGCCATGAAATAGACCATGCTCCCCTAACCTGTGGATCTTCAAGTCTTTTTTTCCTTTTCTTTTTTCCAAGAAGAGCACAAGACAGCAAATTGGTTCCATACTACATCTCTGTAAATGATTAAAACTCTGTTTTAGAAAAGCCATTATTGTGTCATTAGTGGTTTTATACAATAGATAAAACAATGTTGATATTTGGGCCCAGCAATGGACTGGCCATCTGTCCAGGGTGAACCCCGCTTTTGACCGACGGTAGACCTCAGCATCCCTGTGACCCTGGACAGAGTGATAACTGAAGATGAATGAAAGAAAGAATATTATTGTTTACAAATTTAAAACAAGTGGTTTTATCAGCAGCAAGCTCACTGTCTACTTCACAAATATCATTTAGACTTGCATCATGATCTCCAGCAGGGCTCTCATACCTTTTGTCATTGCTGAAGAGGAGTCTGCCCCCTTCTGTCAAAAGAACACGTTTGTTCTGCTGACTCTTGAATTTCCATGGCAGCCCTCTAACTGCATAGCAACTAAAAAAGATGGAGTCAAAATAGATCCAACTCATTAAATGAATCAAAGACTATGTAAAAATGAAATGAAATTGCTTCCACCAACAGTTCCACGCACAACCTAAAAATGGCAAAATCATAATTAAAAAACCACTGGGGATACTTTTACAATAGATCAAAAGCTGATTGGAGTGGGCCTTTATCTCTTTTACTGCTGTTTATCTACAGAGTTGTTGTTTCTTGGTTTTTATGCATTTTTTACGAAGTGTCCAAGCTGTATCTATAGGATTGTGCTTTGAATGTTTTTTTCTGTTTAAATATTGACAGCACACTTTAGCTCTTTGCAACTGTTTTTCCATGTGCACCATGGAACATTTCTTAAAGAAATTGTCTGACATACCTGAATGCTTAAACCCCATGATCTCAAGCTTCTATGTACTGGTCAGCAGAAGAATTTCAAAACTTTATTGAGACGGTTCTTTAAGAGTAATGAATGAATCAGTGGTTCAATCTGAAGCTGCCGTCTGTTGCTAAAGAAAGTATTGCTGCACACTCCCAAGCATTTTATATTTCGCCACTTTATTCGAAGTGATGACGAATAAGAGATTTGATCTTCTGAAATGCTGCTCTGAAGTTGACTTTGATCTCCAGTCGTAATGGTTGGAAGCAAAATAGGGGCTTTGCTCCTCTCAGATCTCCTTTTCTGCATCGTTTCAACTGCAGCCCCAAAAAAATCTGCAAACAACTGCGCAGAAACTCCAAAGTCAAGCAAGGTGTGAATATGATCACTTAGTTCTTCCTGCGATGACAGAAGGATTCAGCTGGTTCTCTCCACATTTGCTTCAAAGTAACTTCCTGTTGCTTACTTTGTATGTCTGAACATTATGTTAAAGGAAGAGGATTAGGTACAAAGAAAATGTATTACGTCAGGTTCATGTCAACCAAAACCTTGGAATAAATACGTCAAGAAAATCCAAGTCTGTAAGTGTGAGCAGTGTAAAAGGTATAAATGTACATGTGGGAATTACACATGTATGTGTGAAGAGAAAACATGTACGTGTAAAAAAAATGAATTTGTTGTAAAAAAAGGTATGTCTGAAAAAGTAATCATGTTATAGGTATGCATGTGAAGAAAATATAGTAGAGTTTATATACAGAGTGAGAATGTGAGTGTATGTGAAGTTCAGAATTAATTATGTCCCACGTGATTCCTCATATAAAAAAACTTTTGTTTCTACCACACACACACAGCACAGAAGCAGAGATTTGTAGGCTCCACCTTGCATATGTTACTGCTGCAAAACTTCATGGTTTTACTTTAAATTAATTTTACCTTCTTCTTACTTTACTCAACAATTAAAAAGCAATTTTTAAAAATTAAAAAGTTTGGAACAAGCTGCAGTACAGCTTGTTCCTCTTAATTTCCTCTTTCTTTTTTGTGTGCTTTGTCACCCCATTATCCTTTCCATCCTATTCATTTAAGCCTTTGCTTTGCTCTGTTCATCATTCCTTCTTTAATCTTCCTTTTTTCCTTTAATCTTCTCCTTATCTTTCAGTCTGAGCTGTTCTGCATGCCAGACTTCTCCCTTCTTGACTTCTCTTTCTAATCAGTTCACTTTTCCGTTCACAGGGATGTAATAGGGTGATCATGGATGGCCCCTGTGCTGCTTTTACCCAAGTTCTCCCGCTCGCACAAACACACACCCATTCTCTTCCCCCTTTAGCAATGATGGAAGTTGGCGTTGCATCTCCTCTAAAAATTCTGCAAATGTCTTCTGTAAGAGAACGTTGGCAACCTGGCGGTCCCTAGATTAATTTGTCTCTTCAGTTTTAATCAGTGTCAGGATGGAGGAAACACACAGGGGTGCGGGAGAGGGGCGGAAAGACAAAGACTCAGGAAGGCAAGCCAGGTTCCTTCAAATGTTTGGTTAGACTCCTCTGATTTATTATAAGTTCCTGAAGAGTATTTAGCATCTTTTGTCTACAAGTTAATTCACTGAATTCTTAAGGGCCGATTCCAATGCCTCATGATGCATCACAGGGATCTTTGAACTTGAAGAAAATCTTAAATAAATGTTGCTGTTCACCTTTAAATATATCCCTACAGGGGTCGCCACAGCGAATCAGCTTTCACTGACTTGCACAAGTGGTTTTTGGCAGAGACTTTTACGCCCAATGCCCTTAACTGACACAATACTGTAGTTTATCCGTGCTGGGGACCGGCACAGGATAAACAGTTGTGCAGTTTATGCAGTAGCATAAAGGGTTTTGCCAGAGAATAATGTTCATTGTGCTCATAAAATCTTAAATAAAAGCTTTATAATAAAAAAATAAATCCTGATCTGTAAGCTTTTATGAAAGATTTCTTGGTTACTTGATTATAAAAAAAATAAAAGTCGTTACAGTAAAAGTAATAAGAAAGTGAAAGTGCTCATGGTACTTTAAACAGCTCACAGGGTGCCTTAATTCTGCGCTGCACCAAAAAGCTACACATCCAGCGTGCAGCTTTCATTTAATTTAGATAAAGAGACAGCAGATGATGTGGGGGCTGCTGATATAGGAAGTGCAGAAATATGAGCTTTCATGGTTGGGCAGTGAAACAGTGAATCATAAAGTCAAAGTCACATCATCTGAGTTCCATGGCACAGGAAGAAATGTTCTCATTTCGCTGTGACAGCTTTTGACTATTTTGCTAATGCTATCTCAATAAAAGTGTGTACAAAGGCTCAGTGGGTTTTGAGCTTGTCACAGTCTTTGTAAAAGGCCATTGTGTCCTTTGGTAGACAAATTTGTGGAAGAAATTCTTCAAAACGTTGAAAGTTTCAAACCAATCTTAAGAATATCATTGCAGAACATGAGAAAAGTTTATGCAGCTGACATTAAAAAAATTGTGGCCTCCCGGAAATAAAAGAGAATTTGGAGTTTGTCAGGTGATTATAGGCACAAATTTAAAAAAAAGTTAGTGTGACATTTATACAATTTGCTGCAAAAAGTGTTATTTCATGATTTTTCTACCAATGAATGCCTTTAATTCTGAACGTTGTAAAGAAGCAGTAACACTGTTAGGATCAGCTTTTCAGTTTTTTCCTTAGTTTTATTTTATTTGTTAGTTTATCATTCAGTCTTTTTTTTTTTCAGAATTAGTTCAGATTTTCTTCCTGCATTTATCTTAGGTGAGCCATACCTAACCATTATTTATTTTTATTTTAAACACGAAGAAAACCGTAAGAAAGTTGTTCTCTCTTTAAAAGAACCAACAAAGAATGAATCCCGAAGTTCTAAGTGAATATTAACATTGCAAAAAAAGAGGAAAGTCTGTCAAGTTCCGCCTTTTCTTTCTTGAGTTAAACTCGTGATGATGACATAGCGAGGGATTTGGTCATGTGACAAGTCACAAAAGCCTCTTTACTCTCTTGAATGCAATGAACTAATCAGAACTTCTCCTTTAAAAAAATAACCTTTTCCTTTCTGACATTGGGTTCAAAACTATCTTTAAAAAGTAACAATATAGGCCTGTGTTTATTTAAAAAATATATATATTGAAATGTAATATATAAATGGATATTTAAAAAAAAGTGGAGTTGGGACATTTAAATAATTTTTTTTAAAAATGTATGTTCTGTTGGTTTCCTTACTCATAAAGTCAACATTAGTTGTTTACATCCATGTTCTATGGTCTTTACCAGAGAAACACATTTTACAGCTCTGTTCTTTCTTAACTACAGTCTACAAACTCAATATTTCTTCAACATTGTCCCACAAAAACATGAAATTAAAACTTTCTGGACAAGACTAGAATACCAATCAGGATTTTGAGTTAAAACGATGCCACTGTTGTAAAGAAATTTAATTAAGCTGCATGTCATTGTTTTTCTTGTTGAGAAAAAAGCAGATGTATAAAAAATGTCTGTTCCACCCCCACCTACTTTTGCTTAATTAATTTTTGGTTAACAGAATCTCTTATCTCTCCCAGCTGCTGCATCTGTCAAAATAATGAGACTTCTGGAGCAAAAGGACATTTCTCTTTAGTCGTAGTAGAAATTCATATAGGTAAAGTTCGGATTATTGTGAAATACATTTAATGTTTTTACATTTTATTTTATTTTTAAGGAATAATATAAGCATTCTCCAGTATTATTGTACATCATAGCAAATATTGGAAACTTTGGCCCTTCCACACCTATTTTCTGGGCAAAATCTTTATAAGAGCTTTGATCCTAAACTTCATTTCTTTTGGGAATATCTCAGTGTCAGCTTCATCTTCTTAATTCATGGTTCCCTGTTGTCACAAAGTAATCTTCATCCTGATCCTCACTTCCTCTACACCTGTCCTTCTATCTTCCATATTATCTTTGACCCATGTCTTACTGCTACATGGATGTTTTAGAGGTCTCAGCCTGGAAAAGCCTGTTCATTTGTCACCAAACTGAGTTTTAGGTCTTTGCAGGTCTGTTCACTTTCTGCCTGTTTGATGACAAGGGAGTCAGGGGTTTCTTCGTGTATTGGTGCCTTTGTTTTTTTGAATTTTTCAACTGTTTCTCCTGAGATTTCTGTGCAGACTTTGTACAACATTTGTGCAAAGCAAGACTCGAGGGTTGTATGTGGCTCTGAGGACATCCAAAAGTGGCCCCAGCAGTAATGAGAAGTGAACAGATGAACACTTAAGAGGCCAATTCACAACAAAGACACCCCGAATGTATCTCCAGCAACACAAGCATTATAAGGTGAGAGAACTCTATAAGGGCAGCTGTGGCTACATCAGTAGCTCACCATCACCAAGTATGAATGAGGAGTGAATGAATAATTGACACCTTGTAAGGGCTTTGGGCGTCTGGAAATCCATTACTATCATGTAAATTTCCTGTGCCAGCATTCTGATTGCTGCTGGAAAGAAGCTGTTGTGGAAGCGTGTGGTGTGTGCGTGGATGCTTTCGGGCCTGCGACGTCTGAGGTTGTGGCCTGAGTCCACACACTGGATCAATGCGTGGGCATGTGGTGTCTGTCTTTAATGATCTTTGTCACTGTCTCTGTCAAGCTGTAGTTTAGGAACAGAATCCGGGCGTACGTGTTTTTGGTGTCCAAGGGTGGAGTGAAGTGCCAGGGTCACCGTGTCTACTGCTGATCTGTTAGAGCGGTAGGCAAACTGGTGGGGGTCTACTGGTTCGTCGACCAGGGAGTTGATGTGGGACAGAACCAGCTTTTCCAGGCATTTGATTGCTCCAGAAGTGAGAGCCACGGGTCTCAGGTCGTACCTCAACATTTTCCTTTCATAAGCCTCCTCTACTGCACTCTCCCAAGGTACTCTGAGCTCTATGATGTATACGAGCTTGAGGGTGGATGACCACAGTACAAGGTCTGGTCGAAGGTTGGTGGATGCAACTTCCTGTGGAAAGCAAAGTTTCTTGTCCAGGTCCACCAGCATTTTCCAGTCCCGTGCTCTACCCAGCTGTCCAATGTCAGCCGCCGATGAGATGATGCTTAAGGAAAGGCGCTCACGCTTGTTCTCTGTCTTTCCAGCTCTGTTGCCAGACACCTTAGCACCACATTGTGTCGCCAGGTGTAACGAGGCTGATCTTACATCCCACCAAGATGTGCTTCAATGTTGCTGGGCTTTGACATAAAGAGCATGAGGGGTCTTTTCCATACCACTGGTTTGATACTTTATTTATCCCACAATGGGGAAATTCTTCTCCGCATTTGACTCATCCCCAGCTGAACCGCACTCAGGAGGCAGTAGCATTAAGGGTCTTGCCCAAGGGGCCCCATTGGGTGATGTTAATTGCTCGCCGTTGATATGGTTCATTGTTTATTCCCCTCCGGGAATCGAACCCCAGTTCCCTGCGTGGTAGCCTTTCAGTGCGTCTAGGTTTGCAGGAGAAAGCAAAACATCATGGGTAGCCCTAATTATAAAGCTTGCCCTGGACGCCTCCATCTCCCACAGTTCTTTCCAGCAGAGCTTCCTCTTCTCCACTCCTTCCCACCGCATCCACTGACTTTGCTTTGCCTGGGCCACGGCTTGAGCACACCTTCCTGCTTCTTCTTCCCGGCATATCTCTTGGACCACCAATCTATGCCTCTCTGCTGGGTTGGCCTTCCTCCAGGAAGGTGCGCTAAGCCAACTCAATGTTCTTGTGAAGATTTCCTAACAGCTGTACTGTGCAAGCCTTGGTCGTAGTCAGAGTAGTGAGGTCATCCATGTAGGTCCTGACCGGTGGAAGCCCCAGCCCAGGTCTTATTTGTTGTCCACCAACCTCCTATTGAAAAGCCTGTATTATGACCTCTATGGCAAGAGTGAATGCCAGTGGGAAGATGGTGCAGCCAGCCATCATTCCCACTTCCAGGTGTTGCCACACAGTAGTGTACTCTGCCTTCATCACACACAGTTGGATATCCTGAAAGTAGGCCTTTACTAGGGTTGTAAAAGCTGGTGGGACTCTGAAACAATCAAAGACTGTCCACAGTAACTTGTGGGGGACTGAGCCAAATGCGTTTTCAAGGTCCAGGAAAACCACATGGAGATCTGTTCTTTCTTTCTTGACAAGCTGAATCTGATGCCAGATGATGCTAGCGTGTTCTACACATCCTGAGAAGCCTGGGATCCCTGCTTTTTGGATTGATGTGCCAATCAAGTAGTTGCTGCGCAGGTAGCTTGTTAGCCTATGAGCCAACACACTGAACAAGATTTTTCCCTCAACATTTAGGAGACTGATCTGGCGGAACTGGCCGAGTTCTGAGGAGTATTTCTCCTTGGGAATGAAGATCCTTCCTGCTCTCCGCCAGGATGTTGGAATCTCCTTCTTTATCCACACAACTTTCATAAGTTTCCAGAGGAATTGCAGGACACCTGAGGCATTTTTGTAGAGCCTGAATGAAACTCCATTGGGGCCTGGAGCTGATGCGGCCCTTGCCCTATGCACAATTTTGACAACTTCACTCATCCCAATATCCTGAACAAAGTTCTATAATAGAAATGTATATATATTAAAAATTCTGATGAGTGGCATAAATTGCAAATTTGCAAATTGCAAATGGCAATCTTTATTCCGTCTGGAAAAAAATGTCAGATAAAGGTGAGTTCTGATGGCAGAAAACGAAGACCCCAAAGCCATCAACCCCCTGTTATTTCTGTCTGTTCGTCTTCACTTTAATCATTTCCTGCGTGCAGTAATTTCAGGATTTCCAGTAAAGAAAAACGCAAACACTATAAGGCCTTTTGTGACAACTGATTTGGGCTAAACACTGTAATCTGCTTGATAATAGCACTGGGTAACACTTGCATTTTTTTAGTCTTGCAGAGCAAGGCAGTTTTATAGAAATTGCAGAATCAACGTGCAATAAGAAAATTGACCATTCAGCCCTGAAGACACAATTCTAGATTATTGTGAAAGAAAGGTATTAATGATTGTGACTGCTGGCATTTCATAGGAAAGTCTCTGTGGCATTTGTTATAAACACACCAGTTTAATGCATTAAATTTTACCCAAATTATGTTTAGGTGTTTTTTGGTTTTTTTATGCTAGTCTATTTTCCACCCCTCAAATGGATAATGAAGCATGCAAAAATTTCTATTGTTTTAACTTAATTTAGTTATTTTTGGTTAAATAAGAGCATTCACCATCTCTGTTTACTTTGCACTGAGGGACTCAACAACAAGACTGAAAAGTGACATTGGTGCAGAAAAGCTGGGGAGAAAAAAGACTGAGACTAAGCAGGCGTCTGCTTTTTACAGCTTAGGTTGAGGAGAACAGGAAAATTAAAGGATGAAAAGAGGGAAGCTGCAAACATTTTACCTGTGAATGAGAGGCATTTAGCAAACATGAATCAGGCTGAGCACAAAACCTGCAACATGGCTGGATAGTTGATGATTGATTTTTTTCTTGAAAAATAAGCTATGTAAACATGATTCCCTGGATTTTCCAGAGTTGTTGTTCGCTCTCCTTTTTATATGTCCCCATGTCCAGAGTGTATTTTCTGGATGCTAAAGAGCTCAAAATCACCCTAACTTTTCACAAAAAATATAATTGTTTTGTCTATTTTTAAGTAAAACCTCAAAAGAAGAAAACGTCTGGGCATTGGATGAATATTAATGGTGTCATGTAAGTGCATAGTCATCTCCTCATCTATGCAACTGAAATTTGATGTCAGATGAGTTAATGAGACCATTGGGATGGGATGTACCGGTATGTGTGTTTAGAGAGCAAAAGGAGTAGGAAATGTGTGAAAACTGTCACATTTTCACATTTTTGAGCCCTCCTGTTAAAACCAACCTTTTTACTGTCATAAAGGTAGAACTACCACATGGTTGTTATGAGATGTCAGTGGAAATGTGGGGAAAAAAAGCAAACAGTGATGTGATAAGAGCCATTCACAACTATATGTAAATTACTCTACAGCCAAATGTTTGGATGGATCAAACTGGATAAAATGTTTGAGGGAATTTTGGAGCAAAATTGTGAAGAAAAAAAAAAAAAAATATATATATATATATATATATATATATATATATATATATATATATATATATATATATATATATATATATATATATATATATATATATATATATATATATATATATATATATATATATATATATATATATATATATATATATATATATGTGTATGTGTGTGTGTGTGTGTGTGTAAAGGTGGTATTTTTTTGTTGCTATGGGATGTCTTCTTTCTGTTAAAGCGATTATTTTCTGCTCCAATTTCCACTTTTGTTTACTTAGAAGCCTCCGATGAGTGCTCGCTTTTTGTCCAAAACTTCAGCAATCAGGAAAAAAATTTCAAAAGCTGCATGATGGAGTAAAATCAATTCGCTTTTAAGTCCGAAACAAGTTTGTTGCTTTAGGATGAAGAGTGAAAGCGAGATGTGAATATGATGGTCTGATTTTCTGCCTCTTTCTTCAAACGTGGACAGAAGTCTCATTTAAGAGTTTTTTTTTTATCCTTTGGAGAAAGACTTAGTCGAGAGCTCTGACTGTCTCCAGAGTACAGAAATTAAGGATGTTGATGTGCAAATCAGACATATTGATTCTCATCAGAGAAGGAAGAAAGTATCTGCTTTGAGGACAAAGACGACAATCAGCAGAAAGAGAGTCGTGACAGCGTAAATGGACCGTGGTTATCTTCACAGGAGTCTCTGCTCATCTGTCCGTCCAGTATTTTTCATGCATTAGTGATAAAAGGACTTCTGTGAGGCTGTCAAGCTTGAAAATAAACAACATTTGCATATTGAAATGTTAATATAAATGTCTTATTATAATGATAACAACACAAAATCTCTCTTCGGAAGTCTTTGCAAACACATTTTATGCTTTACGTCTCAAAAACTGTCAAGTAACTTTACGACCTATTACATGTTCATTCAAGCTTTGTGTGCACACCACTTTTATTTAACGCAAAGTGCTACAACATATTCATCAAATATACTGTTAAAAATCAAATAAATAGAAAAAAGGTTTTCCGGGGGCCGCACAGAACAAAATAAGGTTCCATCTCATTGTTATTGATATGAAAATGACTTATGTATCCCTTTTTTATTTTACAAAATACTGTACCAAGATCATCTTTGTCTTGAAATAGCCACACTGGCATGTTAAGACCTTGGATATCAATAATAAGCTCTAATTCTGACTAAAATGTTGGCTTTGAACCCTCCCACTTAAAATTGGCTGACCAATATGATTCCAGAAGCACAATACTGAGTACACCACAAATGAACCAGGACAAAACCCGTCTCCAAGTTGAAAATGATATACCTCCAAATGGCTTTTAATTCTGCAATATAAAACAATTTGAAGTGGTGTATGGTGGTAGTAGAAGAGTGGTCTGGGGCTGCTTTGGGACTTTGGAACCTGTCATCAGGAAGATTGCCACGTTTGGAACTTGCCACCTGCTCCTCATGATGTCATCAGAGATCTTGCCAAACACCGGTTACATCATGTGTTTGAGATCCTTTCCACTGTTGCCCCACCTCTAGATCATAGTGGTCTTTTACTCATTCCAGCACTATTAATGTCAAGCTTAGTTTAGGTTGCTGAGGTTAGGCTCCAAACCACAAGTTGTCAGTCGGAATTCCTGACATGTGCCTGTTCAACAATGAGTTATCTTTATGTAGTTCTGCCCACTGCCTGTTTTGACCTCCAGTTCCTTCACCAATTTTCCAACCATTGCCTGTCCCCAACTTTGAGAACGCCGTTTTTGAATCACTGCTTCTGATCACAAGTGTCAAGACACTCTACCTCCTACTAGGCTACAAATACCTCCTTACCTCACAGAAGCCATTTAGGCTCATTAGCACACTGGTCAGCAGAAGTTAGTCTTTCTACAAAAGAAACACATTCGGATCCCTTCAGATTACCCATTATGGATGGCACCATAAATGTTGTGCCCCCAGGTTCTAAAACAAGCAACACATCAGAAATATGTCTAGTTGAAGAAGAATCAAGTAAGGGCTTTGAGGTGATCTATTCAAAGTTCAACCTTAAATCTGATTGCGATGGAATGTCACAACCCTCAATAAAAGGTTTTAAACTTTTAACAAATGTGCAGATTATTTTTGGAAAACTACTAACTCAGTTTGACCAAGTATTAAAGTATTTGACCAAGTATAAAAGCATTAAAAAAGCATTTACTGTGTAAAATGCAGACAAAGGGCTTGTTTTGCAACTTTAAACAAAACAATGTTTAGACTTCATAGCTTTATTTTAAAGAATCTAGTTTTGCAAAGAACTCTGTTAAGCCAGTTCTTCTGCCCTTTACACCTTGAGATGATCAGCACTGCATTTAAATAGTTGCATTTTTTTGGACTCACTGTAAATATAAACTTAAAATGTATGCTTATCTGTCACAATTGAGTAACACATGAATTGCTTCTTGAGATTGAAACACGTTGCCCTCTACTGTTTCTAATGCTGAAGACGTGCAACATAAGTTTTACAATGCGTGCTGTGAAGCAAATCCACCTTTCATCCTGTAGCAAGAGTGTGATCATTCCCCGACCACTTCCACTGAATCCTTTTCAAGTGACATTTAAGGAAAGATCAAGTTTCTCTCTTAGTCTCTGGCAAAAGAACTGCATTAGCATTCAGCATGTGTGCTCCCTGGCTCTAACTGCAAGCCCTCCATTCACGACGGCCACACGACTGTGGAAGATATGAGTACAAACTGCCCTGCACCAACAACAGTGATCTTCAAGTGTTGACATTTGGGATTGATGTCGCTATCTTTTTCCTGACTTTTTTGTGATTTTGGGGGATGTTGTAGGGCCACTTATCATTTTTGTTCAACACTTAAAAAAAAGGTTCAAACTCAAGCGCAACATTGAAAAATGGGACCTGATCTATATTTTTGCCCATAAAAGAGAAGGTGGGAAATTATTCTTTTTCTTTAAAAAAAAAAAAAAAAAGCCTTGATAGACAAGATAATGAAAAAAAAATAAGAGTGACAGCATTTCAGGCTGCATCCAGATTTAAAAAGAAACCATCTTAAAAACAATCAACGTGTGAGTGTACACTAACACACAGAGGTACAGACACAAATGGAGTTACATTATCAACATATGACAAGAATTTTCTACAAAAATGTATCTACCAATCTGCACTTTTTGCCTGTCAGCGCGTAATCAACCAATCAGATTTGATTTATGCAAGTAAGAAAGATCTTTGTTCCTTTCTCATTAAGTTTCACAATTAAACGTATGATAACCTGTTAAAATTTACTGTCAGTCTATTATTTCTTTATGCCTAACTTGCCAGTGAACTGAACGATTAACTAATGTTTTATAAATGTGGTTTGACAAGCCATACACCCTTTAAGCTTACTAGCTAAGAACCAGATGTGTGTGCAACAACGCTCATGGAGGTTTTTTTTGTTTGTTTGTTTGTTTTTTCACTTGTCCTGTCCAACAGCTAAGCCAACAGATTAAAGCTGAAAACCTTTTGTGTTGGACATATTTTACTTTTACAACAGGGGTTATGAATCTTCTGATACACCAGATGTATGTTTAAATAAACCCCTTATGTAATTTCAGCTAAACTTTTTTCGTGTTAATTATATTTGTAAATATTTCTTGTTGGACCAGATGGAAAAGAAAAGGAGGAAAGAAGAGAGAGGGATGACAGATAACTGGGGGTGGGGTAGAAGGGGGATTATAGTAGCGAGGGTAAGATCGTGAAGCCTCAGAAAGCAACAAGTTGCTGGAGCTTTATAATCACAACTGACAGGTTAAGATGCATGAAAAATCTAAAATGGGCGGGGCTTGTCCACATGCACACACTCAAATGTTACAAACACACCTGTTGGCTCCAAAAGTGTTCACACACAAATAAGTCTACATGGATACCACTTACATTCACACACGCATACTTATGCATTCAGACTAACACATGTGAAACATTTCATTCAGTCACGCAAACTTGTGCAAAGGTGAGATAGCACCTGTGCTCGAGTGAGTGTTTATGTTCTTCTGGGGTGGATGATGGAATGTAAAAAGAGAGACAGAGCCCAGCCGCCCCCCCACCAAGGCCCCCACCGCAGCAGCGGCAGCAGCCGGGACCCCTCAACACCCGCACAGTACAGCAGATAGAGAACGCTCATGGAGTCAATGTCAGGAAAACGCTCTCTTGTCTTCGGGTGTGTGTGTTGTTTTTTGAGAATACCAGCAACAACAATAACAAAAGCAATAATAATAATAATTCTTTCATTCATCATCTAAAACCGTTAAATCCCTTTTGGGGTCGCTTGGCTGCTGGAGCCTATCCCAGCCACTTATGTGAAAGGCAGGTCACCAGTCTGACACAGGGCCACAATCCCACACACACTCCCATTCCCACCAAGGGACAGAGTAACCAATTAACCTATGAAGCATAAGTCCCTGGGGGAACCCACAAATGGACGAGGAGAACATGCATACTCCACATAGGGAAGTCCAACCATAATAATGATGATTCATTCATTTATTCATTCATTCATCATTCATCTTCTTCTGTTTTGTCCCAATTTGGGGTCACAGGATGCCAGAGGCCAATCACCGCCAATTGTGCGCGAAGGCAGGGGACACCATGGACAGGTCACCAGTCTTTTGGAGGGCCACAATAACACATTCACTCTCACACTCACACCTAGGGACAATTTAGAGTTGCCAATTAACCTAGCCAGAGACCCCAGAGAAAACCGGGGAGAACATGCAAACTCCACACAAACAGGTCCCCCATTGGTGTTCTGGTTCAGGTCCCCCAGCCGGGACTTAAACCGGGGGCCTTCTTGCTGTGAGGCACGGGCGCTAACCAATGTTCCACCGTGCAGCAATAATGATGATGCTGATAATGATATTATTATTATTATTATTATTATTATTATTATTATTATTATTAATAATAATAATAATAATAATAATAATAATAATAATAATAATAATTTTTTTACATTTTTGTTTTACACTAACATGTTTGGTGGCTCTCTCCAGCTGAATTTGAAAGACACTTAGGTTTCACCTTGTTTTCTTTTTCTGCCGGTTGAAACTGCGGGTAATATTTTAATTTGGGAAAAAATAAATAAATGAACAACCTTGATAATAAATAAATTACCATTGCATTATTATTCTTGAGTGTAACAGTGGAATGTATTTTCTTTTTGTAGGAACCTTTTGTTTTGATCGCAGTTTTCCACCGGCGCACTCTGCTTGTAGAACTTCCGATGACGTCATTTCTCCCCGCGTGAACGCTAGTACACGTGAGGAAAATCGAAGCGTCCAAAACAATTAACTTTTCTTGGTTGTTTGGAAAGATTTGCCCTCTTTATGGTTATAGCCGTAAACACGATGGAGTCTGCAGAAGAGGAGTCGCTTCTCGGCCTGGATTCAGAGGAAGAAGGCAGCGAGTTATCGGATGGAGAGGTGAGTTTTTATGCTAACCGGACTCAAGCTCTGATAGTTGTTCAGCTAAAAGTTATCATTATATGATGTACGCTTTGGGGATTTGTTTTCCCCTTTTTTAAAAAATTGGTTAAAGTTATTGTCTCTGAAAGATTTGGTCTAAGTGATTATTCTAATTTACGAAAGGTAATGTATTAATTTATTTAACTGTAGCTTCAGGAAGCCTTCACCAAAGGGTTGCTGAAACCTGGAATGAACGTTCTGGTGGATAAATCTAAGAAATTGGTAAACAATGTGGTAAGTTGGTTTTCTTACAGTTTTAGTTACACCTGTGATGAAGCTACTACTCTTAAATTAAGAGAAAAAAAGTGTATTATTTATAGTGCATTTATGTGAACATGTTTAATGGCTGCAGGAGGGGTTAAAAGAGTGTCTTGCTGACTTCCGGAAAGACCTCTCCTGGGTGGAAAGGTTAGACCTCAGCACTCTTCCAGTCTTATCCCAAGTGGAAGGGAAAGTTCCTGCTGAGATAAATGGAGGACCGGATGCAGAGGATGATTTCCAGAGGGAGATGTTCTTGTAAGTGACCACTGTGTTCTAGACCTCGGGTTCAAAGTATTATCATAATCTGGGTTCGGTTATCACATTTGCAAAACATTTCTTTACCCTGTCATAATTGCAATCTGCAATTTGTTCTTACACATTTGTACGACTGCATGTCATTGTTGATCCTAATTTAGAGCTTTGACTAAAGATACTCCACACACCCAATAAACCTGACATTGGTGCTGGTAAAAACACATCATGCGTGTTTTTATTTTTTTCTAATAAAATGACATTTCAAAATATTGAGCTCAGGATTCAGATTTGAATTTTTTTTTAAATCACCGGTGGGAATATTTTGTAACAGGATTTTGTAATGGTCATATGGTGTTCTAGGCTACAGCTTTTTTTTCTTTAAAGGAACTTTTTTTAAAGCAACCATTTACAGTTTTCAGAAACGGGAAAAAAAAGAGTTATTGAAGTTTTGATCTAATGAGGAAAAACAAATGACCAGGTTTGTGTGTTTGTGTTAAACTGAAGTGATGGCTGTTTAAACTGATGATGTCATTTGTTTTGTTTTCTTTTACAGTTACCGTCAAGCTCAAGCCACAGTCCTGGAGGCCCTCCCTCTCCTGAGGAAGCATGACATAAACACCAGAAGGCCTGATGATTACTTTGCAGAAATGGCCAAGTCCGATCAGCACATGCAGAAGGTGACTTGCTTTCATTCATGCTAAAGGGGGTGTGCTTTCTAACATGTTCTAAGCTCCAAACATTAATCATGGATAGTACTTGGCAGGAATGTGGCTTTCTGTTTATTTGTAGCAGATGTCTGATAGAAAAGTTAAGCTGGACCTTTGTAATATGGATGGCTGTGGACCCATAAAGACTAAAAAGCTTTAGGAAGATGCAAATTCATGAAGAAATGGCTTGAAAAATATGGATTACTTGTGTTGATTGTTAGTAATTACTATAGCAAACTGCACAGTTTGCTGAAAGACATAGATGTGGCACAGAAAGGGTCAAGCGGATCAAAACGCATGTGTAGAGAAAGAAATAGCCAGACTCCAGCTGTTTGTTTCATTTTCTTTGTACGGATTTGTAGGTTTTAATTGTTCTTTAGAAGGTTTTCAAATTCACTTCTGTAAATCTGTGGAGACCCTGTAATAGGTTTGTGAACAAAATGCAGTCTTTTACTTTACAGGAGTTGGAAAACAGGAACAAACCTGTTTTGTTTTGTTTTTGTTTTCCAGATCAGGCAGAAGCTGACCGCAAAGCAGATGATTTTGGAAAAGTCTGAAAAGGCCAAGAAACTGCGGGAGCAACGGAAATTTGGCAAAAAGGTTTGTTTTTGCTGAGACTTGTTCTTAACCGCCTCTCACTCTGTAGATACGAAGACGTGTTTGTGCTCCAAATGGTGAGGGAACCTCTGTCTGATTGTTTGCCAGGTCCAAATAGAGGTGATCCAGAAGAGACAGAAGGAGAAGAAGGCTATGATGTCTGCTGTAAAGAAATACCAGAAAGGTGAGGACTTGGGTTTTGTTTCTGTGGCCATGATATGTACTTTGTAATTGTTAAATGCCAAATCTGATGCATTCTTTTACATTTTCTTATTCCAGGAATGTCAGATAAACTGGACTTTTTGGAAGGAGACCAGAAGATGGGTAATAATTCTTCAGGAGGTCCCAGTAAAGCAGTGAACAAAAAAGGGTAAAGCTTCTCCCCTCTGCTTTTTTCCTCTTTTGCTTCTGTCATATTTTCTCTAAATTCCTCTGGTTTTCCCTTGGATTCTTCAGCCCCAGTGCTAAGCGGAAATACAAGGACCAAAAGTTTGGTTTTGGAGGCAAAAAGAGCGGGAAGAAGTGGAACACCAAGGAGAGCTACAACGATGTTTCTGGTTTCAAAGCCAGAGTGGCGCACGCCAAGGGAGGAAAGAAGGGCAAACAAGGAAAACAAAACGTGAGCCACACAGACAAAACCAAAGATGCATTTATTTATCGTTAAATAATTTGTCAAGTTGATGTAACCCGAATTTTTCTTCTGGGCTTTCAGAAACGTCCCGGCAAATCTGTGCGCAAGAAGATGAAAGGCCGCTCGTAAACACCGGCTGGACCTGGACTGTGGTTCTGATCGGAACCTTTTTCTGTCTTTCCAGAGAGACTTGATGGAGACTCACTCATGTGGACTCGTATGGAAGATTCAAACCGCAAAGAGACACAAAAAAAACCCACAGAGTGAACTGCTTAGAGATATTTTAGAACTGTTTTAATCATCAGTGACGGTGTCTCAGCATTTTCAATACTCAAAGCTCATCGGTATCTGAATAAACCTCAGCTGTGATGCTACATTCTCCAAATACTGTTCCCATCTTGATCGGCTCCTGTGTGACATCACGAGTTGTCATTTTTGCCCCTTTCCCCCTCATTAGCACCCGGATGAAACCGCTGAGGGATTTCTCAGCAAGAGGCAGAGCGGACAAACACATTTGAGCCCCTCTGTGTGTTTGTGGTTTATTTAGCCGTTTTTCTGGCATGTTCTGCATGTTTGGTGACATCGGTGCTGACGCGGTGGAAATGAAATCTTTTATCTTGGTGGATCAGTGGGATCTGGAGAGAAGAAAGGACAAAATGAGTTCCTCTAGGACCATTTGAAAGTGCAGAGACTTTAATAGAAACATAGAAACAAACTGCACTCTTAACTATTTAGATTTTCTTCAGATTTCTGTGACAAACACTCTGACATTTTTGCTCCAGTGATAATGTGGGGGGTTAAATGGCATCCCACTATTTTTTTAATTCAGCTTTTTTTCTTTAAGAAACCTATTAAACTTTTTTCAATCCACATGAGTGACATCAAGCTACTGTTTAGACTGTGGTCATCGCCGATCCAGAACGTTCAGGACATGCGTCACTGCAATGGTTTTAGCTGCAAACATCCAGAAGTTGGTGCTGCAGTAAATGAGTTCCTGTTCTTGGATGTAGCAGGATCTTATTGTGGCACATCCATGCACTCAAAACGTCCAAATACGCCGTCTGCCATGAAAACCTTTGGAGAGAGAACCTCAGATGAAGTGTGCTGTTTGATAAGGACAAACTGCAGTCCAGTCATGACCCTCATGAGGACGAGCGTACAGAGGAACTTCAGTCCGTTTCTGCAGAAATTCTTTGATTATGGCAGCAGCTGAGGCGGATGTAGGACGACCTCAGAGTGGAAGATCCTGGATGTGACGGTTCTGGCCTGGTGTGTGTATCATTCCCCACCACGTGACTCAACATGCATCTTGATGCATAAAAGATTCAACTAGCTGCTGATATGGTACAATCTAATTCTTTTACCTGAAAGGATATGATCTATAGATAATATTTATTTGGCATTCAAAACTATCAATAAATAAAAATACATTTGAACAGAAACTTTTTTTTCTGGCAATTGTAAGCAACAAAACCAAAATGTCAATTACATAAGTGTTTCAAACACAAAAAAGTTGGAATTTGAGTTTTTTTTAGACTTGTCGTTTGTGGTTAAAATAAAAATCATTAATTTATTCAGGTATTGTTTGAAGTGCTGTTAAAAAAAAGAGTTATCACATTCCTAATTCTATTATTGCCTTTCGGTATTTGTGGCATAAGTGCGTTCAACGTACTATCAACATGTTTGATTACAATTTCAATAACCATTAAATGTTAGTAGTCAGCTCGAAGTGAGAAAGTATGGTGCACTGGGGTTCTGTCCACTATTTTTGATCATTTTGTTCTCCATGCCTCTGCTTGGTGCAGTGTGATTCATGTACAGTCCCTCTTTCCCACCCCCCTCTGGAGGAGCAGGAGTTCTTCCAGATTCCAGTTGGCTCGTCTCTGCTCCTGTCCTTGGCCATGGACCTCACCTCGGGCTCCCCCAACTCCATCTGGATGAAGTCCATCTGCTACACTATTCAGACATGTAGTTGTAGAGTTAGAGAAGCTCATTCTTCTTTAACAGTCCTGGTGGATCGCCTGTCCATCCTGGGAGAGGATTCCTCATTCATGTGGAAATCCCTGAGGTTTCTTCTTTTTTTTTTTATTCCTTCAAGAGTTCTTCCTTGCTGAGAAGGAGGGTCTAAGGGCAGGGATGCCCAGTTTAGCCTAGTCTGTTTAGTTTAGCAATCAGCTATTTAATTTTGTAACTGACTTTATCTTTAGTACAATTAGTGAAGCCTGTTGAGACAACTGTGTTGTAATCTAGGGCTAGATAAATAAAGCTGAATTAAATTCCTCGCTGTAGTTCACCTAGAGTCAATTGTAATGTTAAGTTGGTAGAAGAAAGCTTGTGATTGGACGTCTCTTTGTTCACATCACGTACATGAAAAGACAAAGACAGTAGAAAAACAACAGGAAGAGAAACTTAAAGTTTACCAGAAATCAGTTATTCCCTTATTAGGTCGATTTTATACCTTTTTTTTAACCAGTATAATCTTGTTTAATCTGTGGGTTTTAACAGATAATACAGTTACTCTCATAACTAGATGATTTTTGGAAAAGTATCTGTATCCTTGACATCCCCAGTGGTTACGCTTGTTCTGCAGGTGTTTGGATCCGCTGGTAAACTCTCAGCAGAAAAAAGCTTTCAAAAGTAATTTATGGGCAGCATAATGATGACCATCTCTGAAGTTAGAATGTCCATTTCATTCTCCCTCTTTCGTTATTAAAATGATCATGCCGTGCAGAACTGTAGTGACCTTTTTCATGAACACACCTGTGCAAAATGCTGTTTGATCAGCACCTTAACACGCCACACCTGTGTGGTGACAGGACTCAAACCTGAGACACGTGTCCACCACGTTCAAGGCTAATCATTCTTGTGAGTACAAACTTTCAATTTTTCAGGTTGACTCATAATTTAGAAGTAAAAATGTAAAGTTGATAGTTTTGTTGAGTAAATGTTGAAAGAAAAGCCTTGTTTTGTTTTGTTTACCAGAGGGCTGGACTCCCATCCTATTTCTTGGCTCTCTGTTTGTGGAGTTGAGTATTTCTTCTTGGGCACCAAGTAGGCTCTGTGCAATTCTTTAATAAAATCCGCTGCAATGGAAGTAGACACATTAAGAAAATAATAAAAAGAGATTGAGAAATAATCTTTTTTTTTTTTAAGATTGCATTCCTACAGTTTTCTGAGACTTCTTCTGGAGGTCTCCTGGACATGGGTTTGTCTGGCAGGATGTGCACTGGAAGAGAAAAGGTTATTTAATTTTAAAAATAAGCACCAATTAAGTAAAACTGAAATTTACTCCAGTTTTTCTTTTTTAAAGTAACCACAGCATGCTTGATTTAAAACCAAAAGAAGTTGCTAACATTTCCTGAAAGGGTTGATGTGGAACTTGGTGTGCTGCTTCAGAAGTTTCTCCTCTTTCTTGATCCTTTCGATGTGAATCGCGTCTTGGGCAACAACAGACGGTTTCTCCTTTTCGGCCATATTGTCATTGGCTGAAACGTAAAGCGTTTTGTAGCGGAAATCCCTGTGTGATTTGGACCCACGTTGCCTAGCAATAGCCAAACAGCTGCTGAAGTTGCAGTAGCGCGATCAGACCACCAGATGGAGACACGCAACCACTACACTACCTTTTTTTAAATCTTGTTTGTTTAACATTCTCTACTCGATAAAAAAAAAGTTTGCCAACATCAAACTGGTTTCTTAATTGTACTTCATCGTTATCAACTTTTTTTAGTGGTGTTATTTGGATATTACAATACTTTTACATCAATGGTCTTATATTTAGGTGTTGGTTTCTGTTGAATTAATTTTTGGGGCGCAGTAAGTCCTTTTATTGTATAAAGTTAAGATGTTTGAATTAACTTTTTTGTCTGTTAAAATAAAACTTTAAAAAAGTATGTATTTTGACATAACATTTAAACAAATCAATTGTTTTCTTTTTTACTTATTCCCCAATTTAAATGCAAAACTCAATGCTAAGTCATATGTGGTCAATATTTTATTCTAACAAAATTTAGAAAACTAAGATGTCGGAGCCCTGCGACAGACTGGCGACCTGTCCAGGATGTCTTCTGCCTTTGCCCATGAGTGGGCGGGATAGGCTCCAGCAGCCCCGTGACCCCGAAAGGGACAGAACGGGCGTTTGAAGATGAATGAATGTGTCAAAGTAGCATGAACATAATTTGAGAAAATAGGTTTGTTTATTATAAAAATGAAGTATTAAATTATGTTTCATCTCTAACCTTGCCTCTGTTAAGCATACAGTTCCTCCCAATAGTTTTTGTCAATGCACTAATTATAGCTCCACTGAGATCCTGTTTAAATTTCAAAGGGCAGTCTTATCCAGTTTTGTCTGGAGTTTAAAAAATGTGTTTAAAAAATGTTATGTTTTGTGTTAATATTGCAGATAAAATGATTACAAATAAAACATTGCAAAGGTTCTCCTGCTTTTGTTTCATTAGGCTACATCTGCAAAGAAAGTTAATAATTATATTAAGTAAAACTTAATTTATGAGTTGAGTTTTTTCTTTTCTTTTTCTTTTTAATTCTTAAGAGTCGAGCCCTTTTTAAAATAAAAGAGAAAATGTCTCTTGGGTACGTTGTAGAAAAATATTTAGAGGTTGGGATGATATTTCATTTCCCCCTAAATGTATACAAAGTAGCAAATTATACTTTGAGGGTGTGCGTTCATTTCTTTAAAAAAAAACAACATATTAATCTTGTTTAGCAAGAACATTCAGTTTAAATAAAAGGTGAAAACAACATTGTCCTTAGGGCTCTGCCTTTTTCCATTTAAATCAGTTTCCATATGAATTTTTTCTTCTTTTTTTAAATTGGCAATTCAAATACAATGCAGATACCTCAAATTGATGTCTCTGGAATAAACTACTGTGTGGTTCCCTGGAAAATCAAACTCCTTTTAGAAGTCTTGTTGAAAATATTTGGAAGTTCTTGCCTGCAGCAAACTCACCTATTAAACTCAGAGCTGGATGATTGAAAATGTCCCAACATTGTCAAACTGACCTAACAGACTTTCAAAAAAGTATCAAAACTGTGAGAGTTTGTTACTGCATTGTTTGAGCAGAGAGTAGGGTGGCATTGCCTCTGATATTTGATCTGAGCACGCCTGACCTCTCCTGCTCCAAAATGACAACAACTTCACATTTTGTAAACCAGCCTCATCAATTAGATAGTTGTTGGGGATCCTTCGCTGCCAGCTGATGTCTCAATACTCGCATCCACATATTTTTATTTCCTTTTTATTTGGTTTGCCTTGCTTGTCTCCACCATCCTTCCAGCTTTTCTTCCTACATTCAGCTCCATCTGTTCCTCTAAGAGGCAACTGTTGTGTTCCATGTGGCTTTATTTATGTTTTTGTTAACTGTATGAACAGCATGTTGGTGCGTGTGCGCTTTTGTGGCTCTGACGGCTTAATAAACGTCGGGATGCTCAACTCCAGGTTCCTGCCTCGTAAAAGGATTCATGCTTTATTGGCCCTGTGGGAGACATAATGGAAACAAGTAGCAACTCGGACACTGGAAGGGCTTGGCAGATGATTTCATTGTTGCACGGGTAACAAGTCCCCCATAGTGTTGGTGCTTTTTTGTGTGTGTGTGTGTGGGGGGGGGGAGTAATGTATTTTGGGAATACGGGAGGCCTTATGGTGCCGAACTTTGTTCCCCGGCTTCTGTCAGAGTCAGGGCGTGTTACCGTCAAAGCAGCGTCTGCAATCTTCAGGCAGAAAACAGTTTGAGTTTCTGGAAACTCTACTTGCTAAAGGGACATACAGATGGTGCATGACAAGGATATAAACAAAGTTCACAGCACAAACATGCAACACAATGCTTTTGTGTGTTTTAATAGCTTCTGTTGAAAATTGAGTTTTTCTTTGTCATTTAGTGGGGAGTTCACTTTATTGTGGTAGAAAACATGACACTTGGGCAAGTGTGATGTAGTGTAACATTAGACTTGTGAAAATTCGCTGATTTTTCTCTTTCTGTGGCTTTTTATCTGCGCACAGCATCACCAGACTGTTTATTTCTACCATGACAAAAGTCATAAAAAATAAATTTTAAAAATCCCCTTGTGAAGAGGAGGGACCAGACTAAAGTGACCTGGGGCAAAACACTGGATTCTCAAAATAAGTTATGAACACAATAAAAGAATCATTTTTAAAAGAGGATAACAAAGAAGTGCAACAAATTCTTCAAATAACAAACTTGTACTAAAATGCACATTGATCTACTTTTAGAAGCTAATAAAGTTTTCTTCTGGTAATCACTGCAGATCCTGTTAAGGGTCCCATCAGTCTCTGCGTTTGATCCATCCACTGGGGTAGCAGTGAGCTGCAGCCACGCTTTACAATCGTTTGGATGAAACCCCCAAACCAGCCAACTTAAAGATCGACTCCGATTATCTATTGGTCTTTTGTGGAAGTCTTCCAAGAGGTCTTTAATTATGATTATGCCGTTTTATGCCTGTTGTCTAGGACATAGCTTACCGTTTGTGTGGAGCAACCCTGCCCCCCTTACAGACACCCATAACTGAGAGCTCTGTTTACACCCCCCGCGCTAACTTACAGCTCCCACAACCCCCACCTACCATTACCGGTGCAACAGAAATGGTGAGCAACACTGGAGTTATCCAGCTGTACAGTTTTGAACCAGAGGCCAGTTCAAGTGAGGAAAAGGAAAATGTTCATGGATCTATTTGTCTGCAAGTGGATACACTGGAATGGAGTGGAGCAGGAAGCTTTAGGCCTGCCCAAAGCGTTTTCTACATCACAAATACACCTTCTTTTTTTAAGTGTTTTTTTTCATCTGCTCCTGATTCCCAACAATTTGAATAAAGAAATTTTAAGCTGAATTGTACGTCTTTGTGCCTTCAATTCTGAGAAAAAGGCCACAAGATGCAAAAAAAAAGCAAAATTTTCATCGGTGTGGGACTTCAATGCTGAGTATAAAGCAGGGAGGACTTGGGCCTTATTTTTAGAGACTTTTGTATCACTCAATCATGTATTTGAACCCACAGCCTATTAGCCTCAGGCTAGACTCTCTTCCACTGGGCCAGTAGTAAGGTACAACCAGCCAAGAAAAGTTTGTTTCTAGAAGAAAGACTATTATTTTTGGGATCCTCTGAGAACAGAACACTGTCTGAGGCCCACTGTGTCCCTTGTCTTTCACAGGACATGATGGACGCACGTCCAAAAGTGGAGGCTAAATAGGTATCGGACCCTGACCCTAAGCCTGTCTCTCTCAAAACATAAGGCTTCAAGTCCAGAGACACAGACACAAAGGGCTTCTCTTCACTGGGGCCAAAGGTGTCATAAAGCCAGGTATGCTAATGAACATCCTTTTGTTCCAGCATTGTGCTCATTGACACATTTCGAAAGGAACCGAAAGTCCAATAACAGAACGCCACTAAGGTTCATATCATGAAGCGTGTCCCCTCCAATCGCACCTCTCCAGATTTCACTGTCATTGATCACAAGTGTCACCCTCCAGCACCCATCTTTTCAGGGACGGCAAACAAAACAGCTGTGTGTAAAGGCAACAGAATCCCATTTCTGTGTTCGGCTGAAATATGCTGTGGATGTCATTCAGATAAGAATGCAATTTCCAGCAAATGAATAGACGTTTATCAGTCCAAAATGCAACAGGAAATACAGCAGAAGTTTATTCAAAGAGCATCGGCAATTGCAAAAAAGTTATTTCTAGTGAAGGCTCTGAACAGACTATCAAAACATATTTTAATGAGACAAATCATCTTTATTTGATCTAAGCATCCACCAATGATCTTACATTCTTAAATAAGATGTGCGCTTAGAATGAAACACGCATTGACTTTGAACAAAATCAGGAGTTCACCCTCTTTTTACCTCAACGCATCTCTTTCAGCTACAAACCTTTTCTTAACAAGCCATTTTTAATTACCACCTGCCCTTCAAGACAGCTTATTAAGACCATATCATGTATTATTCAAGCTATTTGAACTTCACCACTGCTTAGACATCCAAACGGACGAGCAGAGCACTCTCATTCTTATCACACAACATCTAATCCTCTCAATGATGTCTAATGAAAACCACTGATATTTTCCCCGAGTAGAGTAATGTTTACTGAGGTCTTTGACCTTCATGAAATCCCTCTACAAGACTCTCCGTTCTGGCAGCTACTGACCTTTTTAGATGGAGAGTCAAGTGCTGAAAGTCAAAGAAAGCTGTAACATTTTCAATCGAGCACCACTTAAAAAATATGCACAGTTTTGATATTCCTGTGGCACTTTAAAAAATGTTAAACAGGCTAAAATAACCTGTGATGAAGGAATGATTATGGAAAATTGCACAAAAGGTTTTTTTTTTTTTAATTCAGATCGTAAGGATGGAAAATTAAAATGTGGTAAAGTTATGTACGAAGAATTCAGTGATTTCCTGTGAAGACCGTGAGAACGTTGTTTTGTGGTTTGACTTTGGGCCCTCTTGTCTGCACTGTCTGTGGCTGCCAGTCAACCAGAACATTATAAGAGCAGATAAAACCCCATCTATCTGAACCTTTTGTCTGCTCATGCTCGGTGATAATTTATCTGGGCTTTTTATCAGATTCTCCCGTTTTTTCTGTGCTGTGATTTCTATCTTTTCTCTTAAACAACTTTTTTGAAAAAGTGTGTTTAGTAATAAAAGCAGTTGCTCTTGCTTTGGAAACTACAGGTGTCTGCCGATCTTGTGTTCTGGTTTGTTTTGATTGTCAAGTAGGTTTCTGGAGCTCAGCGGAGACATCAAGCTCGTGGGAAAGCTGTGTTACCATCAGATGTCAGCTTCATGTCACCATTTCTCTTGTCTATGATCTCCTGTTTAGTCTCAGCAAAGGAAACTTTCTCAGCTAAAGGACAAAGATTGCTGCAGCATACAGAGACAAACCGTGTTGCCAAGGACAACGAAAATAGTGCTCCACAGACAGACAATAGATAAGCGGTAAATGAACCATTTTGGTATTTGTTTTGTAAGTTGTTCTGTTTTCTTTTATGTGCATCTTTCAAAAATATTCAAGTTAAACCTCCCATGTAATGTGCAACAAAGAGAGCCCAAACATTAAAGGTGAAGTTAGGGAGCATACTGTTAATGCGGTTTGTTTTTGTTGCGTTTGTAGTGTGAGTAAAATAATTACCTGGCAGATCTCTGTTGTGTCTGCCAGAATTATGGCTTAGGCGAAACTTGACAAAGATCTGAGTATGGGTAGCATATGAGAACAAAATTCTATAATTTCAGAAAAATTTACTAAAATGTGCTAAATGTACGTTTCTTATTCACTCTGAAAAACAAATTCTCCATTTTCTTAAACTGTAATGAAACTAAGATTAGTTTGTGTTTGAGAGTAAAATGCCAAATTGGTGATGTAAAAAAAACAACTATGGAATGCATGGAATTAAACGGATGAATGAAATGACATACAGAGGGGTTGGGACAGCCAGTTAAAGCAAATGTTTCTTTTTCTTTTTGTTCACCAGTGATTATCGGCACTTAGGTAGACTTGGACATTACCAGACTGCAGCCTTTTTGAAAATGAGTAATGCCTCAGGACAAATAAGCCTTCAAGTTGTTGGAGCACATCAAACACTTTTTTCCGATGGTGGCAATTAGATAACGACCTGTCAGTGGAAAGAAGATTCTTTCAAATTGTAGCTGCACTTGATATTTGCAGTTCCCAGCAGTATTCTTTGCATCTAGACCCATTTCTAATGACCTACTTATGTAACCAAGCTAGCTGCTTCTTGATTAGGTGAGCAGACTCCAAATGAGGTTGGTTTAAGACCTGGCTTAAACCAAAGAACATGGAGTTGTCTGTGGTTGAACCATGACGTTCGAAGAGTTGATGACTGAAATAATATGACTGTGAGATGTGAGAAAAACTGTGAGAAATAATATGACTGTGTGAGAGGGTGTCCTTCATAAAAAGCTTAAAACTCATGGGGAAAAAAATCTAAAATCAGAAAAGCTGTGATTGTTTGGCTCTGAAAAAAGCTTGTTGGAAAGTAAAAACGATTAATATCCAAGCTTTGGATATCAATTTAACTGTATCTTTCTTGAAGTCCTGTGATAGGAATGTGTGGCATAAGGGTTAGATGACATAAATGTTTTATCTTTTGCTTGTTTTTTGACCAAAGGTTCATGTTCCTCTTAGTAAAATTGTGTGACAGTTGCTGGTTTTAGCCCCGCTATATTTTGTCGACATAATGTCGATCAGATTAAACCCTCTGAAGTTATGACACTTTATAACCATTTCCCAAATTGTATTTTAGAAAATGTAACCTGAAAGATGGAGGCAATTGTATTTTACAAAAGATTTGGGAACTGCACATTTTTAACTTTTTTTTTTATCTCTGAAGCTGAACAGATAAGCCCAGAAGGAATATAGTAAGTCACAGTCATGTACTACAAAGTGAGTTTATCAAATCCAGACCATCTTATCACTGTCATGCTTTACTAATCCCAAGATGTATCACTATATTCCATTTGTGCTTAGTAACGCAACATTTTTTTTATTTCTAGTGCAAAGAGCTTTGATGAGAAGGTGTCAGGTCAGGGACCAGTTAACCCGCTTTATTTGCGATCTAAAATGAGAAATAATGTTTATCACAAGAAAAAAACAAACCACAAAGAAGTAAAAGAAATGAAAAAATATGCCACCTTTGCATTGTTTTTCACTCTGTTTTTGGCAACGGACTCATTATCTGCATCTGTGGTCTGTCTGTTTGGTCTTTTGGTGAAGACAGTCTCCCAGATTTGATTTCTTGTGTAGTTACACTCATGTGCTCTCACAAAGTCCATACCTCACATTTTTCAGCACTTCTTTTGTTCATTCACAGCTCCAGATGTGGTCTGTGACGTGAGCAGATGTGTTATAGCAAAATGGGAAATTGTTCAAAGTTCGAGGGGGAGAATGTGCCCCAAAAGTCTCAATTAAGCTGCAAGGACTTTGTTGACCAAGCACTCATGCTATGATATTTTTAGTTTAGTAGTTTGTTTTTATAACCATGATTAAACAGTTTTCTCTCTTTAATAATTTAAAACTGCTATTTTTGCAACCACTTTTTTAAGATCTCTATAATCAAGGATTCAAGGAGTATTTATTGCCATTTTCCGTGAAAAGAACAGTTTCATAGAATAGGAATTTGCTGCTGTGCTAATGTGTGATATAAAACAATTAAGAATGGGGGGAAAAAAATGAACAACAGTAAGTGAAATTAAAAAAAATGACAATGGTCAGAACAATAAATAGAAATAATAGTGCAAACTGAGGATGATCAAGGTGCAGGTAGTGGACTAGTGACTGGACATACAAGTGAAAGGGGGGAGGAGTTAAAAAGTGTTCATGAGTCAGACTACGGAGGGAAAGAAACTGTTCTTGTGTCGTGAGGTTCTGGTCCTGATGGACCTTAGCCTCCTGCCCGAAGGGAGTAGTTCAAGTAATCCATGTCAGCTGCTATCCGACCTCCACGCCCCCGGGTTCTGGAGACGTATAGGTTTTGGACAGATGGAAGGCTACAGCCAATCACCTTCTCAGCTGAGCGTACAATATACTGCAGTCTGTTTATGTCCCTAGTTGTAGCTCCAGCGTACCACACTGTGATGGAAGAGGTGAGGATGGACTCAATGATGGCCGTGTAGAACTGCACCATCATCTGGGCCGGCAGCCTGGCTTTCTTCAACTGCCGCAGGAAGTACATCCTCTGCTGGGCCTTTTTGAGCAGAGAGCTGATGGACGGCTCCCACTTGAGGTCCTGAGTTATGGTGGTGCCAAGGAAACGGACAGAGTCCACTATGGTAAATGGCGTATACTTGTATAGCGCTTTTCTACCTACAAGGACAAAGCGCTTTTACAGTCACAGACCCATTCACCCAGTCACAAACACATTCACACACTGGTGGCCGCTCCGCTGCCAAACACAGGCGCCCGCCTACCACCAGAGGCAAGGTTTCTTGCCCAAGGACACTTCGACTCAGTCTGTCAGGATGAGAGGGGGTGTGGGGGCTGTGACTTTCCTGAAGGCCGCTATCATCTCCCTGTCTTCTGGGTGTTCATGTTCAAGTTGATGTGGTAACAAATGTTGTTAAACAAAAAAGTCGGCCTAATACACTTCAAAATAAGTGTAACAACATCGGCAGACCTGCACACTCACCGTTCTACACATACATGTGGAGTTGGCTTCATATGTGTGTCCACAGGTCATTTAAAACCCAAGTACCAAACAGAATGTGATGACTTTTCCTCTCCTCTCAAATCCTCAAATGCATGTGCATAGTCAACCCAGTAGGCTTAACCCACCAGTTGCTGACTTAGAATCAAATGCAGGAAACAGTACACAGTTTAAAGACCCACTCCAATAAAAAAATGTGTTTTTAACATGTTTTTGTGGCATTTTTCTCATAATAGAGGACGTATATAAAGAAAATTAAGATTGAGATTGAAATTGTGACTATTTCTTGATTCGAGCCCTGGTGAATCAGGAGCAGACAAAAAAACTGCCATTGGGAAAAAAAGTAGCAGTGATGAAGGTGTTACAATCAGCGGGCCACAAGCTCCCTGCTTCGCTTCAATCCAATGCATCCACTTTCAGACAAACAGATCCATGTACGACTTTGTTTTTCTCATCCAAGCTAACATCTGTCTTAAAACTGATTGTCCTGAAAAACAACAATGTTTTAAATGATGGCTAAATCGTAATTCGTAATAATCATAATTAAAGTAGCACTGAGAACTCTTTTACAATAGATGAAAAGATTATCTTAGTGGAACTTTAATAATTAATAACTGACAAAAAATGTCCAAAAGGTCCATGGATGTTATTTTACTGCACATATAGTTTGTGGATATCAGTAATTTTGTGTAACATAAATAAATAAAATAAAAAATAAAAGTGGCAATTTGTGCGAGAAATTAAAAAATATCAGAAAAAAACTTGGGATGCTTTTACAGGGGCGTGTTTAGTCCATTTCAAAGTTGCTTTGTCTGTTTTATGTAGTAGTTCTTTGGGCTGTTTGAAAGATGAATAATGTGATACAAAATATTCTTTACCTAGAAAAGCTGTGGTATTAAAAGGTAAATAATCTATTTACTGTAATATATATTTGGGGCTTGTGCCATAATATTTGCATCCAATTTTGCATGTTTAAGGAAAATTTTACAGTGAAAAAAAGAATGTGGAAAAAACAAAACTATTTCAGCCAAGGGATGAGATATTTGCATAATTTGCTTGAATAAATTATACTTTCAGGTTGTAAAGTTGGGGGAAAAAGACATATGATGAGGTGAGAAATGCAGCTAGCTCAATATCATAATCATAGAAATTCCCATTTTAATAAGTTGAAATGAGTTTTCAAGGAATATCCAACAGTTTAATTAGTTTGAGATTTTTATTGTTTTTTTTTTAATACATATTAGTTTTTATCAGGAGAAAGGACTTGCTATTGAAAAAATGAAAAACAATTTCAAGGCTCTATGGTCTCTTCATGAGCTTTCTGTTCAACACTGAGGTCGGGATATTGCCTTACTGCAACATTAAGCGATTTAAGAAAAGAAAAACAAAAGAATGCACAAGAATTTTCTTCATGTTTTCAAACTGCTATGTGTATCAGAGGTAATGGCAGCCCTCCTCATTTTTCTAAAGATTTTGTCTATTGACTAATTTAGAGAAAATCGGTAAATGAATGCTGGGAGGATGAGATGAGCCATGAATCCCTGATCATGCATTTGCTCACACAATTATCGTCATAATGATAGAATTTTAGCAGTATGATGAAGTGGCTCACCTCACTGGGAGTTTTGGTATTTCACTGCAGGAAATCACAAATATAAAAGGAACTTTATAAAACAAAAAACAGCATTGGTAATCGAAGCATTGTGAAAGTCCACAGACAGTGGAGAATAGTTGTTGATTGTGGCAATCAACTAATGCTGGCAGAAAAATAAACTATGACAAACCAGGGCGATTTTAAATATTGCATTTACACAACAAATGGGCTGTCATGTCTTATTCCAGCAGACTTTAGATGATGGATGTCAGACATTAGAAACAAGACACAGGAGCAGGTTCTCCTTACTATGCATGATGCAGCTTAGAAGTTGGATGGATGCATGTGCTCACAGCTGTGCAGAAACATTGTCCGCTAAAATATTTATTCTAAACATGTATTACCACCTTCTCAGAAGGATTAGTGCACATGTTGTATTTGCTAAATGAAAATCAAAGGGGTGGCTTTAAAAACAAAAGTACCAAAAACATTGTGTATAAGTGGCTCCATGCAACTCATAAAATAAACTGTGGTTTTACAGTTCAGTGATTGACAGCAAGTGCGAACTGTGCGGATTCTCAGTAATGGTAATGGCAGGATTTCTGTTCATTAGAGCCACTGACCCAGCCGACACCATGACACAGTTGTGATCTGAGGGATAACTGCCTGAACGCCAACCATTTCCAATTTAAAGGGAAATTCTACGGGCAAAAAAAGACAGCTGTGGCATGGAATATCCCCCAAAGCTGTATTTCAAAAGAGTATGGTCAACAACAATATTCAGGTAGGCTGTGGCATTGGATGGATGGATCCACACTTTCATGTTGTTGACGCCAAATTCTGACCCTACTATCCGAATGTGGGAGCAGAAATCCAGAATTCTCACACTGTTTTCCATTCTTTTTTCCAATTTTGGTGAGCCTGTGTGAATTGTAGCCTCAGTTTCCTGTTCTTGGCTGACAGGATTGGCACTCGGTGCAGTCTACTGCTGCTGTAGCCCATCTGACTCAAGGTTGGACGAGTTGTAACCAGTGGTTATTTGAGTTACTGTTGCCTTTCTATCACCAGTCTGGCCGTTCTCCACTGACCTCTGGCATCAACAAGGCATTTCCACCTACAGAACTGCCGCTCATTGGATAGTTTCTCTTTCTCAGACCATTTCTCTGTAAACTCCAGAGATGCAGTTTCTGAAATCCTCAGACCAGCCCATCTGGCACCAACAACCATACCATACCATACCATAGGGCGGCAGTGGCTCAGGCAGTTGAGCGGGTCGTCCAATGATCGAAGGGTCGGTGGTTCGATCCCCGCTCCCACCAGCCAAAATGTCGTTGTGTCCTTGGACAAGACACTTCCCCCTCCCTGCCTCCAGTGTGGCTCCACTGGTGTGTGCATGTCTATGAATGATCCCGGTGATGGTCAGAGGGGCCGTAGGCGCGAACTGGCAGCCACGCCTCTGTCAGTCTGCCCCAGGGCAGCCGTGGCTACATCAGTAGCTTACCATCACCAAGTATGAATGAGTAGTGAATGAATCATTAACACAATGTAAGTGCTTTGAGCGTCTGGAAAAGCGCAGAAAAATCCAATCCATTTTTATTATTATTATTACCTAGTTCAAAGTCAATTCGATCACCTTATTTCTCCATTCTGATGCTTGGTTTAAACTGCTGCAGATCGTCTTGATCGTGTCTACATGCCTAAATGCATTGACTTGCTGTCGTGTGATTGGCTGAATTAAGTTAACTGTGTTAACAAGCAGTTGGACAGGTGTACCTAATAAAGTGGCCAGTGAGTGTTTATTATGAAATGGACGATGTAAAATACTAAATAGGTCAAGTAATGATCTCTGAAAGAAAGTCTATCCTTTTTTTTCTTCTCTGAATTAATCCAAAACCACCTAAAACACTACACAGAACTTGGAAAATCAGGTGAGATGTTTCCTCCCCCACTGGTTTGCCCCATACATCTTCTGTACCTCTGGGGCTAATAACATTAACCCAAGTGTCCATGGCTCACATCCCCTGAATAGCAGGCCTGTCAGGTGAGAGTGATGGGGTCATCAGTCATGTAAAATTCCTTGCCAAAGTGGTCACTTTGTTTGTGAAAAAGATCCTCCTTGTGTCACAGCTTAGCAGTCATCACTCCATTCAAGTGAGAGGAGATGAGGACAGCAAAACGAGACCTGAGAAGATAAGATCATTTTGGAGTGGAGCGCTTTCCATTCCAAAATAACTGGAACAATGATGTAACATCACTTGTTTAACTGCACACAATCAATAACCCAGTGCTTGCTGATGCATTTGCAACCACAACAATGATTTCTCTTACCATCCATCATGAAACAACTCTACAACTCCTTCAAAGTGACTTTGAGCTGATAGATTTGGATCTAAAAGTGATTTAGGTTACAGAAATGGAAGACCATTTAATCTTGCTGTGCACAGACATATGCAGGATGAAACGGCCATGTCATGCAAGAACAATGTTGATAAATGCATCAAGCCATTGGTTTGAAGATGCAAAACGAGTTGTGTAAGCTCTTTGTTCAAATTGATAGATTTAATCTTACCCTTGAGTGAGAATACTTGACTATGAAGGTTTTTAAAAAAAAATCTTTCGTTAAAATTCGTTCCTTAAATATCCTAAAATCTTGAGAGGAACCCCTTTTTTTTTAACAATTTGTTCTTCAAAATGACTTACTTCAGTGAAGACTGTGAGGTGCCCAAGCTATTTAGAAGCATGAGAAATCAGAAACAAATTATAGCTCCAGCAGTTTACCTTTTTTCTCCTGCTGTCCAGCTGAACGTCAAATCTGTCAACAACTACCACTTTATCCCATCCACGAACAGAGGGCTCGGGTTGCAGCTGTGGGTTTACGGTTTGCTAAGTGAGGCTTGACATGTGAGAAGCTGCTTTTGCAATTTCAAACACACTTTACTCAACTGCAACAGTTATTTTCACTAATAACCACCATTACACTCATGCTGTAACATTCCCACATGAGGTTCTGCTGATAACTCACCTCAATTAGTCTTCAGTTACTGCAGTTTTTTAAAGGATTGGCGCTTTTCACATACACTCTTGAATCACAAAAATATCCTGCCTAAGAAACCAATTTATAAAGACTTTTTTTTTGCTAACTAAATTGCAAAACTGTTAAAAATGTGAACAGTTGGAATAAATTTATCTTTTGTAATCTCAATGTCAAAAAAATTTGGACTGCAATAAGCTTGGTATATAGAGGGCACAGAGGATCAGCATGTAGCATTAGCTGGTTCTATTTGTAAGTGTGTCTGCTGTGTTCCTGAAAGTGAGTAAAAATGACTTCTTGAATTAATCAATATACAAAGGTTTTTGCTGTTTAAGACCAAAGTGTGATTTCCTAAAGGTCAGTTTAGATTTGGACAGCAGTTTGCTGTAATAAGAGAGTGTAATACTAAATTCACACAGGGCATGTGTCACGAGTTCAAGAACGCGCTTTTAGCACAGTGTTCACACTGGACTGCCCCTGCCCATTACTAGTGCATGTTGGAAGAGGTGGTCAAATGTCAAAGCGGTGCAGATCTCGCTGATCTTTTTCATTCACAGCTCCATTCCGATATATGAAAGACTTGGTGTTAAAGATTTCCGCACTTATTAATTTCTCCTCCATGGTCAGTTTTCAAACGGTTGGTCCTTCCGTGAATTAAAAAAGATAATACGGCTCTCTGGCAGCAGGTATGTGCCGATTTATCAGTCTGGCTTAAGGTTTCAATCACTGCCTCACCGTCACTTTGTGTGCTTGGTGACATGAGTGCCATCGATATAGAAGAAGGATTAGCATCTATCATTTTCATAACTCTTTGTATTGCCAAAAAAACTATTTTAATAAATTGGAAAAACAAGAAAAATATAAACATAAGTCAACACAGAAATCTGCTGTTTGATCATATCAGCTTGGAAAAAATGTCAGCCCAAAGCTCAAGTAACTTTGAAAGAATTCAGGCTCTCTGTTCTCCTGTGGGGGTGGTCCCTTTGCCTGTGCTGGGGGGGGGTTGGCGGGGGGCCCTGCTCGGGTGGGGGGGGCCCAGCGGCGCCGGATGGGCTGCCCATCTGCACCTGGGGCTGGGATCGGCCCTTCCCTGGCTCTGGGACGGGACGGGACAACCCTCTCGGGGCCCCCGGTCGCTCTGGGTGTCACCCGCTTCGGCTGCGGGGTCTGGGGTGGGGTGGGGGGCTTGTCGGCCCTGTCCTGTGGGGGGGCGTTCTGGGGGGGAGGGGGGGCCCATTATTAGTACGGGTCGGGGGGGCTAACGGGTCGGGGTCTCCGCTGAGGCTATCAGTGGTTGCCTCGGCCGGTTGGCCTCCTCGGTCCCGTCGAGGCCTGACCAGAGCTCTTCTAGGGCCGGCGTCTGGGGGTGGGGGCCTGGGCTTGCTCCGGGGGGGGGGGGGGGGGGGGGCGACGCTTTCTGGCTCCTCTCTCTCTGTGTGGGGTGGGTGGTGCCGGGCCTGGGGTGTCGGCGCCTCCGGGGGTGGGCCCCTGGGCTGGGTGGCCCTGGCCCCTTTGCTGGGGGTGGGCTGGGGGACGGCTGTTTGACCACCGGGGGACAGTCTACCAGCTGTCCCCAACTTACCCCCTTCCTTATATAACCTCATATTAGGGTGAGGGGGTGGGGGGTCTAGCCTTTGATGCGCCTTGGGGGGGGGCTACTTGGGAGTGGCCCCCCTCCTATGGTTGCCGTATGGAGTGGGCCCCCCCTCTTTCGGTTTTATTTGCACCTTAGACATGTAGGGTCTTTGGTAGGGGGGGTGCTTGGACATCACTGCAAGCAAGCAGCAGATGTCCTCCTGGCACCCTACCCGCCAATTTTAACCGCACCTTAGACATTTAGGGCCCCTTGGTGTGGAGGGTGAGGGGACATCACTGTGAGTAATCAGGAGATGTCCCCTTAGTGCCCTACTCGCCAATTTTAACTGCACCCCCCTTAGTACGGACACCTCTCCCCCTTCAATATATACATTCAAACATAAACACACACACATGCACACAAACACCCTCTCAAGCACCCATACACGCACACACATTTTACAAGGAAGGTGGGACCTGGGTCCATCTGTCCCCTACCCCTTCCCTGGTGGGGGGTGTGGGCCCCTTGGCGATGGCGGCCGTGTCCCTTGGGTGCCGGCTCCCTGGGCCCGGCGGTGCTCTCTCCGCGCGGTGGGGGGGTTCATATTACACCTGAGCCGGGGGTGTTCGTGTCCCTGGGGGGTGGGTCCTGGTCCTTGCCCCTGGGCGCTGGGCCCCGCCAAACTTCCAACATGGCCGAGCCTGGTCAGGCCATATTTATAACACCCCTTGTGGGCCGCCCTTTTTTCCCCGGGGTTCCCCCCTCCTGGGCGGGGGCGGCGGGCCCCTGCCTTGCTCCTACCTGGACCAACCGTGGGCCGGGGGGGTGGCTGCCTGGAGTGCGGAGCGGGTCTCCCTTGGGGGGTCCTGGCTCGTACCTGGGGTCGGGGCGGGGGGATGCCCGGAACTCCTGGGTGGTGGTGGGGTGCTCGTCTGGGGCTGTGGGCGTCCCTCTCCGGTGGGGCCCTGCGTTGGGCTCTTCCGGCGCGGCGGGGGGCTGCTTTCCTGGCTGGGCTGGGGCGGCGCTCTCTTTCCCTCTGCGCCTCCCTGCTCTCTGGCTCTGGGGGCCTCGCGGCGGTCCTGCTGGCCCTGGCCTGGGTGGCGGTCTTGGTCGCCCGGGGGGCGGTTGTTCCCTGCCTGTTCCCGTGTGGCGTTGGGGGAATTCCGGCTGCCGCTGCTGCTGCGGCGGGGGTATGGGTGTGGGGGTGGCTGGGCGCTCCTCCTCCTTCTTTTCACATTCCACCATCCATTTTAGAAGAACATAAACACTCACCTGAGCACAGGTGTTAGCTCACCTTTGCACTAATAGTTTGCATGATTGAATGAATGAAAGATTTCACACTAGTTGGTTTAAAGGCATAGGTATGCGTTCGTGAACACTATCTGTTTTGTGTGCATGTTGACATGTGGACATTTTTGCGGCTAGCAGGTGTGTTGATAATATTTGAGTGTGTGTGAACAGGCCCCGCCCTTTTTGTACTACATTTGAACCATACCGTAACGATAAACAACCAGTAAGCCTGTCTGCTCTATGCTGCTTCATGGTCTTACCCCCTTTCCCTTCCGATTATCACCCTCCTACCCCCCCCTCTCTCTAACGTCCCTCTCTCTTCTTCCCCTCTTTCCTTTTCCGTCCGGTCCAACACCAAAGATTTTCAAACATGATTGAAATTAATAAAGTTTGGCCTCAATTACAAAAGGGGTTTATTCAGACATACCTTTGGTTTGTCTGAAGATGAATAACCCCTCTTGTTAAAATAAAATATGTCCAACACAAGAGGCCCTCAGCTCTCATCTGTTTGCCTAGCTGTTGGACAGGACAAGTTAAAAAAAGAAAAAAAGAAAAAAAAAAAAGATAATACCCAAACGTCACTACCAAATCCAGGTCCTCGATTGGTTCAAGTTTGACCTGGTTTAGTTTTCAACCCGCATTCAATGGTCATGCTTTTTGTATGTGGAGCCCAAAAACAGACGTAAAAACTTGCGTGGTGGCGAGAGTTTTGCACGCAGAAACCGGAAACACACGTGCGTTTACAAAGATTTTTTAACTGGAAAAGGTCACTTGCACATGTTGTGCTTGTTGTTTGAAGGAAAACAAAAATATGTTCATAGCAAACATTAACATTGGCATGATCTTTTTTATATGGTTCTAGAGTTCTTTAAGACTGAAGATAAACCTAGATACATTCGTAGAAGAACTAAAGCCCTTCCAGCTCATTGGTATTTCTTTGAATGGAGAAGACATCACATTTCACCTAGCTGTATCACTCAAGTTAACCAATCAGAAGAGACCTTACCTAAATGCAAGTAGGGCATAACCTCAAAACTGCTACTACACATGAATTTATAGAAGTGGAGCCAAAACCGGATTAGTTTACAGAACTTAAACCTAAAAATTTTTGGATGTTTATAGCTACACATTTTATTTCTTTTTTTTTTCTTACTTTCAAAGATGTTTTTCTTGCACATTTTTCTTAAACCATGATTAAGAATCTTGTGATGCCTCCAAAAGGACAAAGAGCTGGATCAGACTGTCACTTAAATATTTTTGACAAATCTTTTGACTTTTGAGGATTTACATCAATAAAAAATCTAAATGTTTAAGAGGGGTAATTGAAGAAACACCTACAACGCTAACAAAAGAAAAATGTGGATGATCTAACCATACTTTATTTACGCTAATAATGAAGAATGAATGGATTTGGCCAACAATAAAAAAAAACTTTGGCGAGTGCTATCAGACCCAGTCTGAATAACCATTATGTGGTGCAACCTGAATATATATATATATATATATATATATATATATATATATATATACTTTCAGAGGGTATTATGGTTTAGTGTCATCATGAGTTTTCAACCTTTTCATCAGCCAGGAAAAGTGATGCAACTGCTCCTCATCTACTTCTTTTTGCCTCTCTCCTCACCTTCTCTTCCTTTCATCATTTAATCACACTCAGTCAGACATCACTCATCTCAGAAACATTTCAGACACAACAGCTTAAGGTCAAAACCAGATGAAAGGAAAAATAAGTGAGTAGTAAAAAAGTTCAGCTCAGAATTTTATTTTATTTAAAAGTCTGTATCTAATTCTTGTATTTTTTCCAGCTTTACCAAAGGGAGAACAGATAGAATAATGATTTTTATTTCACTTATTTCCTAATCCAGATGGAATCCAGACAGAGACAGCTCAGGTTTTGTGTGATATATACAAAGTCACATTCAGCTCCAAAATAGATCTAAGACTGTGTGGACAAAAGCACAAACATAAATCTACATTCCTTTTTCTTTTCTTTTTTTGTTTTGATCTTACTTCAATACCACTACCAAACAGGCAAGGCAACACAAGCAGCAATTAGCTGGAAAACTCTTGAAATTTCTAGAGTCCAATTTCTAAGCTTGTTAAATCAAGACACTCATCGACAAAGAAATGAGACAGGAAAATTATCTTTCTGAATCATAAACAAAAGTGAGAGCTTCTTAAAATGCATGTTTTAAAATCTTGTAGAGGAGAACACTAAAGGTCCACCAACAACATCCACACCCACGTGAAACACCAGCTTAACTGTGAACAAAATGTAGCCTATAAAAGAGAAAACTGCTAATTTTAAAGGAATTACTTTTGATCCAAGAGGAGACAAGTTATTTACGCCACAAAAACGGGTTACTTTGTATTTTGGTTTAGTGGCATCATGAAATGTATGATCTTGTAACAGAAAACCATCTAAGCAGTAACCTGCTTATAATTAGGATACAACGATTCACATTCCTCACCATATGCTTCAAACCTCGATTCTTACGCCACGGTTTTGTTTCCCTTTGATACAAAACAACAAAACCAAAATGTTTAGAAAAAAAAAAGGTTGTGTTTTTTAAATTTGCTAATAAGCAAGTAAAATGAAGAAAAACCTTTCACCTAGATCATATATAGTCTGGTTGTAATGTGGTAAAATAATAGATACTTCTTAAATTTAGCACAAAAGCAATGTTTGGCACTTGTAATGTAAGAATTGTAATGTAGTAGAAATGCAAGATTCACTTTCCCCATGATTTGGTACAATTGTGTAACATTGAATAGAACATTTTGACTTCCTTGTTCACGGTGTAAAGAAAGTGGGAATTTTGTACAAACAAACATGCATTAATCATACATTTGACTCACAAATATAGGCAAGAAAAGATACAAAAAAATGTAACAAAAATACTAGTGAAAGTTTTATTTGCATGTTTTTTTTAATTTGAAAAATAATAATAATAATAATAAATATTTTATTGAAACTATTTTTGTGCATCTTTTGTCAATTGTCAGCTTTGTAATTTAACTATTGATTAGCGAAATTGATATTCCTGGTATATATTTGACTTGTCTTGTGATTCCCATTGTGATATTATTTTCTTTTGCCAGCAGATTCCTTTTGTTGTCTTTACTGCAAAATGTTAGCTGGTGTTTGCACAACAGAGCCACAAGAGAAAAGAGTCAAATGGATGGAGTTCACCATGTGTAACTCAAGAATAGCAGCCATTCTGCTGTCAGCACACAGCCCTCCATCCACAGCCCACTTCACTAATTAGTCCTGGCCACAAAAAAAACACAACCTGCTGAACTGTTTCTCCCTCAGCTTCCTATAGTAAAACTGAATAAAAAGTACTGTTTTATTCTGACATTTCCTGTCTTTTGAAGTCATTTAGACTTGCATGCACTAAAGTTAGCAAAGTGAAAAAAGGAACTGTGCTGTATCAACATGAAATTCGGAGTGCTATGTTGCTTGACTGCTCTCCTACACTCTCCCACTGTGATATAAACTGCTGACTGGCACTTTCTAGCACAGAGGAGGAACAGATGTACAGCTCACTCACATACAGGCATTTACATTTGGAGAGCTTACATAGCTTTACATGTAGAGCTGGAACTCTGCCAACAACTGCTGCCAAACACCCTCACACTTTTTAACCTGGCAGTGTTGTGTGTTGTCTATGTGCATGTGTGTGCCTCTGTATTTGTATGTCTTCTTTATGATGTAAAATCCATATCCCCTCAAATGATTACAAGTGATCACAAAGCTCCTGAATATCTGCCCAAATAAAAATGCATTAACCTTAAAGTGTTGGAGGGAGAAATATTTGACACCATTTTAAGAAAAACGGTCAAAGTGAAAAGGCTTTAATCATATTAGGAGAAAAATTGACTGTAACCGAAGGAATAATTAAAAAATACTTTCATTGTGAGTCTGACTTCAGTCAACCTTGGCTTGTTCATCCTCAACCCAGGGGTTGAATTGCTGCAAAAAAGTAAAAAGAAAGCAGAATAAAGCTAGCAATTAGCAGTGGATACAACATTGTAACATTGAATATCAAAACTTTCTGAATAGAAGGGCTTGAAATTTTAGGGTCGTTCATTCTTTATTAAATTGAAGTTTATTGGTTCTTTCAAACACTTCAAACTGTTTGAACATCAGCTAAAAAGGACTGGGCTGAAGCAGCGTGCTCATCCAAACCCATCCAAAACCAGAGGCACTATTCACAAAGAAAAACAATTTTGATTTAATTGAACAAAATGCTTCTTGCATACAAACAACAAAAATTGTATGTATGTTTGTTGACTGTTGTCTACTTTATTTCCAGTGTTGACTTATTTTAAGATGTTAAATAATTCCACAGTTTTGCTCAAAAAAGAACATCTTCATTTCACATTAGCATGATAAAAGTACCTCCAAAATCAAAATGTGGCTTTCTCCTTTTGTAAAAAAAAAATGACCGCACTGGCAAACTTTGGGTGTTTCAAACTGGGAAAACCATTTGGTTTGACTTAATTTGGTCTGAATCGAGTTCTGAACCTTGCGTTTGGTCTGTATTCAGACTGTCATCAAAAGGACTGTCCTGGGGGGTATTCCAGAAAGCAGGTTATGCTAGCTCCCGCGGTAAGTTTGAGGCTAAAGAAGTGTACAACCACCGCTTTCGGTTCCAAAAACAGAGATATGTTTCAGGGTATGCTTAGTTCCCCTGGCAACTCATGCTCTGAACATAACCTGGTCTGGAGCAGGTTTAGTTGAAGGTTAGTTTGTTTTCAGTGAGGTGAAGGAGCATGGCGTGTACATTTGAAAATAATTTAGTGGATGAAGAAGCTCAGATAATACTTTTTCCACCGTGAGAGGGTGATAAGACCACGTATGGATGTTGGAAAGATAAACCTTTTTACTTTGATCTAACTTAATTATTTGCTTTAGTTAAGATAAATCAACTATTTTTAGTTAAGTGAGCTTAAAAATAACACGTAATTATCAGACAGTTATTTTACTTTCATTAAATTATTTAAATTAAGTAGGTGTAACTTTGGTGCTGCTGTAAGATCGGCACCGCAAGGAATTGTGGGATACCATTCCCTTTGCTTGTCTGGACGGATTTGGGTTTAAGTGTGGGTTTTTGACCAATTTTTTTTAGTTGTTTAGCTGTTTTACTGTGTTTTGCCCAGTTTTTTGTACTGTTATATTTAATTCTTCTGCTCCATGAGTGAGAAGGACGGAGAGGATAATAAGTTTATAAAGCACCCCTACTACACAGTGAAGTAATTAAAAATTCAGGAAGTGGTTTACTGATACATTTACAAATTTGTTTTGTTTCATTAATTTTATTTTAATAAAAATGAGAATATCTGCAGGCTCATATTTTTAAACATATGAGAGTTCAAGAATTACAATAAATTAAGATGGAAAAACTTTAATTGAATTGGAGTAATATGACATTTAGTTAGATAAATATGTAAATTTGAGTTGTAAAACAAATATTGAGTTGGATAGAAATAAGAAATTAGTTTGAATAAATTTAACTCAATTACTTGTTACCAATTGAATTATTTTAATTTGGATAAGTTGTGTATATATATATGCGTCACAAGGAAAATTGAAATAAGATCAGAAACTTGCTTTGACTTTGTCTTCTCTTTTTCTACAAGCAGAATCTCTTTCTTTTGCTGATGCAGCAGTTTTACTTTTTTGATGGGCGTATGATCTTCATACGCCGTCATTTAAATCTCCGACTCCGTCTCACTGGAGTATAGCGCTCTCTTTTTTTTCTCCACGCGTTTCTATGGTGACTTCGGAAACGGGCGATCCATTGAGAATGTCTTTAATAACCCAGGGTTACCAAGTCCAGCGTAATTACACTAACTTATATCCGGTCTTTTGGAACCGACATACCCAGAGTAAGCAAGTTCAGGCAGATTTCAGTCAGAGTTCAGGGTTAAAGTCAGGGTAGTTTAAACATGCTTCCTGGAATACCCCCCTGTTCCGGACCAAAGCTTGTAAACAAAACCATGTGACTAAAAATCTCTTTACTTTATTGGTCAGGAATTAAGAGGGCGGGGCAAAGCAACTAGAGACAGAAATTATGGAAGTCCTGTGCTTTTAGTTCATTCAATTTTTACATTTCACTCAAATTTTTAACGTCTGTATCGGCTCCTTTGGTCTGGACCAGGGTCCGCTTGGGTGCGTTCAGACTGGCAATTTGTTCCAGATTATAAGGGGGGGAAATAACTCTGGTTCCCTTTGAGCAAACCAAATGTGTCCTGCCTGAATACCCCCTTTGAAAGTCACCAAATAAAATTTAGAACAAATAATTTTTTTTGAATAGTGAAACTGTAGATTCCTGTAAACCAGCTGGATGTAATATTTTTATTGCTCTTTTTTTAACGTTGATTATTACATCCATATTTATTTTGTATATACTTCATTTGCTCAAAAAACACAATAATGGAAGCATAGTAAAATCAATCTTGAATATAGAATGAACAACAATTCTCCCCCTTTTTTAATATTATATTATTAGTGTTTGATATTTGCCTTTTATACATTTAGGATGTGGTTTGACACTAAGCTCATGGTTGAGAACTATAAGAAGTTTTACCACACAAATGTTTTCAATTTCTACCACTGTTTGGTTAATTATGAATTTTAACAATCTTCATCATTTTCAAAAAATCTGTTAGTCATATTTTTTTTTTCCCTTTTAGAATAATGAACTGTTTTATTTTCTAATGTGTTTTACTCTGGCACTGTGCTCGGTGTTGTAATCACTTCCTGTTAATTGCTCTCACCTGTGTTCAGTTGCCACAGCTGTGTCTCGTTAGTTTCTCCCTCAGCTTTTAATTAGTCCTTTAACTGCAGCTGTTCTTTGCCAAATCCTTGTCATGGTTTCTGCATGTTTTCTGCAGTGGCGCCTCCAGAAATTTTTCATGGGGGTGGCCAGTGGGGGGCCACATTAAATCTTGGGGTGGCACACAAAAACCATGAGCTATATTTTTAAAATTCATTCTACCAAACGTAGTAAAACAACCTTTAGAAAACCAACAGAAAGATAAATGCCTACTGATATTTTGTAGAACATGAACTTATAGTAGATACTACTAGTATAATAACTAATAAATACTAGTAGATACCATTAGTAGATACTACTACTGATATATATATATATAGATATTTTTGTTTATATTTAATGCTTTGGTGTGTCTGCTTGGGGTGTTCGGCTCTTGACTGAGAGATATCTATAATAAACAAAAAATGAAATCTGTTGTTCTGAAATAATAATAAAAATATCCTTCTAATTATTAATTATATCTGTAGACATTTCTATTCAGACTTATAATCATGAAACATTTTTATTATTAGGGTAACATAATTCTAACTTCACCTGTTGGTCCAGGAACAGGTGGAGCCCCTGCTTATGCTGAGTTCTGCCTTGTTTCTCTGACCAATGATGCTGACTGTCCCTCCTCTGATGCCGTCTCATCTTTGTCTTCCTTATTCTCTTCTGTCATTCATGCTGCTCTGTCTCATCTTCCTCCTCCTCACTACTCCTCTGTTGCTCCCCTACCATCTCTTTCACTCCTTCTGCTGCACTTTTATTCTTAAAATAAGAATATATGTTGAATTTCTCTTCATTCTCTGAAAATGGACAGACACAAGCATTAACTAATGAATATGGATAACTATGTGGAAACAAAAACACATCAAAATGTTGCGGTAACACAACAACCGGTGCTTAAATAGTGCCATGAAAATGAGTGGCTTGTGACAGGGACATCCTTTTTTTACTTATTAATAAAAAGTAATGACACATCCACCGCCGCTGATGATGTGGCGTATTTGCACCAAGTATTTGCACACCGGGTTTACATGTTTTGCAGACCGCATGTTTTTTACACCTTTGCAGCTGTATTTATTTAATATTTAATATTTATTTCTTTATTTAATAAGCATCTAATTTTTGATAATAATTGTTCATAATAATTTTCTGTGATATTTTTAATTATTTAATATAAATGTCATTTGTGATGTCCTTTATTGATGTTATATTATACTGATGATGTGGCGTATTTGCACCAAGTATTTGCACACCGGGTTTACATGTTGCACGATGCAGGAAGAGAGGGGGTCAGGCTAGTTTAAACATGCTTCCTGGAATACCCCCCTGGGATTGTGTAGCAGTACAGTTCCATCTGTACTCAGGTTTACAGGAGAGCCTCTAAAGGCCCCTGGGACATCCAACAAAAGAACAGCTGAGATCCTGTGGGATTTGAAGCTTTACACCTCCAGCAGACAACAAGGTGCTGGACAAGAAGCAGAGCAAAGCAGTTTTGAAATGAGAGATGACAGAAATGGCATGACTTTAAAAGAAGTGCAGAAGAAGAAACACAAAGTAAACTCCACTTCATAAGAGCACTAAGAATCTGGAGTGTCCAAACTAGAAGTGTCTCCAGATTATTTTAGTGTAACATTAGAGGTCTCCATCCTTAATTGGCCCTGAAGTGCAAATCACATCAATAGATCACGCAACGCAAAAACATAAAGATCACAGTGATATATCATGTAGCAGATAACCTCTTTCCATCAGCAAGGTCATTGAAGATGAAACATGGTTTGGTCTGTCAGCATTACAACGATCCCAAACACACTACCCGGGTAACAAAGGAGTGGCTTCATAAGAAGCATTTCAAGGTCCTGGAGTGGCCTAGCCAGTCTCCAGATCTCAACCCCATAGAAAATCTTTGCAGGGAGTTGAAAGTCCCCAAAACATCACTGCTCTAGCCCTCCGGTCGTGTTCGCATTCAGCCCCCTACTTTAGTGTTCCCGGTCAAAATTGACCGGTCTGTTTTAACTGGTCTTAAATTAGCACACAAAAAAAATTTCACCACCAATTTTTTTATTAAACATTCTTTAGTTGAGAACAACATTTAAAAGTAGTGTCTAACGACAATTTGTAGATGTAAACATTAAATAACATCAGTGAAAATACAATTGGGCACTGAAAATGAACTACAAAATGAACATATAATACAAAAAATAAATGGAAAACCAAACACCAAACTCAACAGGGTGTGTGTGGGTATGTGTGTGTGTTTGTGTGTGTATACATGCACATGAGTGGCATGTGACACTCAGGTCAGAGTGGGCCTTGCAAACATAAGCATTACATTTGCAGCATGTCAGGCTCGTTTTGATGTCTCTAGGGGCACAGAGGCCACAACGCTTCCTTTTCTGGCAACACTCCAGCTAAAATCAACAGACCTATGTAGGCTTGGAGGTCTACCAGGTCGATTTCTCTCCAGGTGTCCCCAAACACACGCTTCCCCTCCAGATTTGTCATCTCAAGTATAATTCCCTCAATGGACTCTGGTAAAAAGAGTTGGAAGCTGGACTTGATGTCATCCACACAAGATGCTGCATAACGCGTTGGTCCTGGTGTCATCTTTATGATGTTTTCCACTCTCGCTCTACCTCCTCGGTCCTGGGGGGATGATGACCAGAGCAAGTGTCCACTTTTGGACTGAAATGTTTCCTCAGGTGCCTGTTCTTCAAGTGCCTTTCCCTCTCCATCTGTTGACTGGTCAGTCTCCTCAGAGTCTGGTTCAAAATCTGTGATGTCTTCCAATTCAGAGACATCCTCCTCTATCTCTGGTTCAATTTCAGTGCCCTCTTCATCATGCCCAAGAACCTGGACCAGAACCTCTTCCACAGAAAAACGCTTCAGTCGTCTACTCATTGTGCTCAGAGTAAAAGGAATGCAAGGCAAACATCGAGCTATATATAGTATGGGGTTGTGTAAAAATGATACATTGATTAGTCTGGAAGGTGTGGTTCACGTGTGATAGGTACAGAAGCGTGGGAAAGAAATGGGTTCATATAAAAGACACCTGTCTAGTCTGTGTAAACATATGATACATTGATTAGTCTGGAAGGTGTGGTTCACGTGTGATAGGTACAGAAGCGTGGGAAAGAAATGGGTTCAAAAGACACCTGTCTAGTCTGTGTAAACATATGATACATTGTATCATTAGGAAGTTGGTTCACGTGAGAGGATCGGCACATAAGCAGAAAGACATGTGTACCCACAAAAGAAATTGTGTGTGTGTGTGTGTGTGTGTGTGTGTGGGGGTGGGTGTGTGTGTGTGTGTGGGTGTGTGTGTCGGTGTGTGTGAGAGTGTGTGTGTGTGTGTGTGTGTGTGTGTGAGAGAGTGTGTGAGTGAGCTGGGGCAGTGTGTATGGGGATGTTTTCTGTATGTTGAATGAATTTACTCTGGATACCCATTCATTTCCTATGACGGTCACTTTTGACCGGGAACACCACAGGTGTAACAAGGTTGATTAAAACACTCAAAATTGAATGAAATAGGTGATCATCACTTTTATATGTTCAAGTACACAGTGTGAAGGATATCATAAGGTCTTGAGGTAATCAGATGTAAAACATAATATTTATGAGTATTATAAGTTGTAAAACGGTCAGATTTGACCCGAACACGACAGGAGGGCTAGAGGATATCTGCATGGAGGAATGGACCAAAATACCAGCAACAGTTTGTGAAAACCTTGTAAAGCCTTACAATGTTTGACTGCTGTCATTGCCATCAAATGGTATATAACAAAGTATTGATTTGGACTTTTGTTACTGATCAAATACTTATTTTCCACCATAATTTACGAATAAATTTTTTTAATGGGATTTTCTTGATTTCTTTTCTTTATTACAGTCTTTCATTGTTTTAAGTTGGACAACTTGCACAGTTGGTGGCTGACTAAATACATTTTTGCCCCACAGTATTAGTATTTTCTACACCTTCCCTCTTTAAACGATCCACTGAATCCTTTTAGGTTACAGCAATATTTGAAAACCCAGTATTTTTCCTCTATTTATTCCTGTCCAGGATCATCCTGCTGCCGGTCACTCCTCCCCAGCCAAACACAGAGATCCAATTACACTGACACCAACGACCCCAACTTCATTCAGCTTCAGAAGCCCATTTTGTCCCGTCACGTCAACTATCGCATGTGCTCTGCCACTACCGACCTCAGAAGACTGCTCCGGCACGCAATCAGGACTCGGTGTGTACCAGAGGGAGTAAGTCAGAAGCACTGTACCTGGTGTGACCTGTGGAAAAATGCTGCAGGGAAGCTTTCTGTGGGTTGTAAGGATAATGAATTATAGCTGGGAGGGCATTCAGCAAAGGATTATTTGGGTGCTCTAATGCACTCGCTGAAGGACATAAGGGCAGTCCACTCATCTTGAGCAAAAGGGGTTCTGAATATTAAATGCTGTGGAAATAAAAATGCCCTTTCTTTGTGATCAAAGCACACCCGTACAGCTCCTGCAGGCAGAATCCGTTCTAAAAGCACCCTGGGAGTCAGATAAAATTACTTCTGACATAAATCATACCAGGACTTGAAATACCACACAGTAATATTTCTACCATAAAAGAATTTAAATGTGTACATTTTGTTAGAATGTGACAGGATCTTTGGAATTGAGGTGAATGAAAGGATTGCTTTCTCTTTAACCAAAACATAGTTTTAGCTTTGAGTAGGCGCTCTGGTTTCTAAATTATATTCACTTCTTAAATAGCTTGCTTGAATAGTCTAAAGGTCAGACTGTTTTTAATTTCTGTTTTTTACCCAGGATTTTTTTTCTTACCATTTTTAAAAAGGCTATATAAAAGTGGTAAAACATATTTGTAATGTATGTAAAAAGGAAATGAATTGAAATTTAAAACAAAAACAGCAATAATAAGAATATTTTATTTAAAAAAATAATTACAATATATTGGGAGATACTTTTGTTAAATAAAGCTGCCTGGTGGAGTTTTACACTTTATACCAAATCATATTAAAAACAAAATATGTCTATCTTTTTTATTAGACTAATGCATTTTACAACAACTTATAATGAGAGTCACAGGGAACTTGTTTTTCTTGCATGTGTTTTATTATTTCTACTGTCTTGAGTGTATTTTGGCTGTGTTGCAGACTAGATCAGGTTGTCCTCAGATGAAGTAAAGCAGTTCTCAACACTATTATTAGTGAACTCTCAGGCATTTTACAAAATTAGAAACAAAAATGTTTTAGTGCCACACATGAGCCTATTTAAGAAAAAAATTGGTTTCGCTCCATTTTCCTGACACACACAATTTCTTTCCTCCTGGTTGCTTTGACTAAAACAACAACAACAAGGTTGTAGATTTCTGTCGCAGATCCAAATCTCCAGAGAACTCCATTTCAGCGTGCGTAAAGGTGCCTATTTAAATGCATCAACTGACACATTCTGGCATTGCTGACCTTTTGAAGAGATTAGTTATATGGACTGTGCTAGCATGTGAGAAGGAAATGACAAAACATGACTTATTGCCAGCAGAGCAAGATCATTAATTACAGTTATATTATCCGTCACCCCCCCAAAACACGTTTTAAAATTCAAATTTACACTCACTTGCTGCTGCCAAGTAGTCAAATATCAGTACGCGACTACATAAATGTACACCTGTTGACACAGCTGGAAGGAGTGTGGATTTTTCCTTGCGCTCAATTGTGTAGTTGGCCTTTGCATGGACTTTTATATTTTATTTTATTTTTTTTTTTACATAAAGCTTTGCAGGGTACGGAAGAGGATTCGTTTTTGTTTTTTTTCTCTATGGCCCCAATCCTCTTCGGTAGCAGAGCCACCCTACAAAAAGTGTAACAAAGGTATCATGGCTGAGAAATAGGTTCTGTGTCTTCTTTGATCCTATTTCTGTGTTTTGACAAAAAGCAGTACATTTTAGCTATCAAAATACAATTCCTAAAACTAAAATAAAAAGGAAACAAGGTGGGTACTGAGGGACATCGCTGATTGGATGATGATGTTTGATTTTTGACATATTAGTATTTCCTAATGCGTTCTAATAAAGTTTTATGATCTGTTCGGAACATATCCAGTATCGCTCATGTCAAATAACTTTCAGTTGAAATGATGGGCCAACTTCATCATTCAGTGATTTCCCATAGTTCCTACTTTTCTTTTTTACACATTTCATTTTGTTTTCTGGAAATTACTTTTGTTTTCTGAAACGTTTCAATTTTTTGGAATTGTGTTTTGATTCCTGAAATGTCATGTTTTTTTAATTATTTTTCTTTTCTTTTTTTATCTCCTATTGAGATCTTTATGTTTGTGCTTAGAGTGATTTGTTGGTCTCATTTGCACTTCAGGGCCACCATAAAATCCATTTTGTTGGCGAAATCTCACTTCAAGTTATATTGTTACTTATAATTTAAGCAATTTAGTTAGTTTTTTTACTCCAATAGAAAGCACTGCATGTTTTAGCAAATATTCTATCTTTTTTTTTTTAGAAACAAAGTTGGGAAAACAAATTTTTTCTGTGTTAGAGATATCTCTAAATTATCTTATCTGGATTCAGTTTTATATCATTTCTGAACTATAACAAGGTTAGAACAATGTCTTTTAAAAAACAGACTGAATTGGCTTTTGAAGAGGGAAAACCTGGGTTGGAGCAGAAGCAGAACTAGAAAATAATTGCAGCTTGCTGGGTGCTAGCTGTTAGCTTCTAACAGGTCAACAATATCGCACACAAAAAGATGCTTGAAAAATGTGTAAAATAATGCATAATACAGTACCTGAACAAAACCATTTTTTGCTGTTCAAAAAGCAGAATTTAGGCTACAGACGGTGATTTCACTCCTCTTTCTTCGTGATGCCATCCCCTGTGCACAGTGGCAGTGCAAAAAAAGGTGGGCAAACAGAACCCCAAAAATGACATATTTGACAAACTTGAATTGTTGGGATGCGGCCTGCCTGCCACCTGGTTGAGTGCATCTGTTATGAAGCTTTTGCCTCATGCATTCAAACTAGTAAATAAGTCAGAACCTCATTTCCATGCACCACTGATTTACTATCAACGACTGATTAGCTGGCTTGAAGAAAAAAAAAAAAATTGACAAATTTACATCTGACAGAAAGAGGGAGATTCAAGCAAAGAGCCAGAGGAAATCCATGTTGAGTTTGAGACTGTGGGAAAGAGGAGTGCAGGTCTGACATGCAGTTTGACAATCAGCCGCCCTGCAGTCTCCATTCTCTGTTCTTCTTTGTCTGCCATCTCTTTCCTTCTTTTTACATGTGCAGTCAAGCATTTGTCTGTAGCATCTGATCCATGAAATGAAGCCCATGTGATTAATCAGTGGTTTCTAAAATCTTTCTCCAAGCATCAATTTTTTAAGTGTAATTCGTCATTTAAAGATGCTGTTAATTTCTAGTCTGTTTTTGCCCATGGATTGATATATTTTATTTTGGACATTTTAATGAGAAAAAGAGAAAAGGAAAAAGAAAGAAACAACAAAAATCCTAAAAGGAGTGAGAAGTTTTAAAAATCTTTATAAATTCACGCCTTAGACCAAACTTATTACCACATCCAGTGTACCCACTGCCTATGATGGCCCCTGCTCCTTCTCTGAGTACACTTTTAGTATCAGATAACAATTAGAATTTCGTATATAGCTAAAACACAGAAACATTCAAGACGCATTTATTATGTATTTGGAAAGCATGTGAAGCTGATGCCCTGTTAAATAAATTGAAGTTCATTGTAAAATATTTGTGTTAAATAAACTCATCAGGTTTAACCATTTCATTAATGTCATAAGAAGGTAAAAAAGATCATTCTTATCTTTTGAACTATTTTTCTTTTACTTGATAAAGTCTTAATGTTGGGGGTGATATTTTTTAAATCTTGGAAAAAGTGTTTTTTGACATTCTTATTGCGTTTTACAAAAACTACATCAAGTATTTTGTTAAATATATTCACACTTAAGATGATTAACTCAAAAGTGTGTGAAGTTGTAAAATAAAATTGGACTTAAGAAAAATCAGTGGTGTTTTTATTTTAACGTATATGAAAATAAATAAGCAAACAAGAAAAAGTTTTATTGCTAAATTAAGTCTAATAAACAAACCATTTTTTACATTTGACATTAAGATTGTCTATTACAGCCTTGTGTCTTTGTGTCCACAATATAGTTCTTTAGAGAAAAAAAGCTGTGAAATTTCTCATTTATTTAGAATAACTTTTTTTATGTGACCTAAACCATTTTTAAAGAGTATAACAAATGTAAACATTTCAGTCAAATCGTTTCAACTGCTACTTTTTTTTTGCATGATATAAATCATTTGAAAATATCTAAGTTTAAACAGTTTCTCTATCAAAATAAAAGCACAAACATGACGGTCAAACAATTTGTAAATCAGTTTTTGTTTTTGTGTTTTTGGTTTAATTTGGTGAGTTGCATTTAATTAGTATTCAACAGTCCATGTTTTATGTAGTTGTTAAAATAATCTTGATGGTTGTTTTTGTTTTCTTTTCATTTTGACAGTTTGCACCTTAACAAAAAATGCTTTCTTGTCAAAGACCAGATGTTTTCCAAGTAAATTCCACGTATCTTTTTACTAGATTATGGATTTTCAGGGACAGCCTTGCTGAATCACTTAAAACATCTTACTATTTTTGCTCACCTGTTTTTTATTATCTCTTTTACTTGTGCTCAAAGTGTTTTTTCACACTAAGAAAAGGGTTTTTTTAGTTGCATACTAGAACAATTTACTACAATGAGAACTTGACAGCTACCTCATTCCAATCCTTTAATTCAAAGTCCTTTCCTAGAGTAAAAGCTATACCAATAGTAGGTATCCTCTGCACATTTCTGTTCCTTATTATAGACTCCCTAAACCAGTTTGCTGTGAATTGAAGACCTCCAGAAAGCACTAAGCATGAGTAAGATGTCCAAATCAACTTAACTGATCTTTGATTTTCTTTTTTTTCTTTTTGACATTAAGAAGCAGTTATTCTGCGCCACGCTTCACTGAACATCATTTGTCAGCTTTGACTCTTTGTAATAAATTGCCATTACAGCAAGTTGTAATGAGGAAAATGACCCTGCTTAAAAAAAGATCACATTCCATTTCCTTCAGTGGGATCTCTGCACCACTGTGGGACAACATCGATGCTATTTTTTGCCACCACAAATGATATTACACTCTAATTTTCTGAGAGAACAGAGGCCACATTTGTCAGCAATGTCACTGCCGTGTTTTCCCATTTGTCTGTCAGTGTTTCAGCCGTGTCAGTTAACAGCCATCTAATTCCCGCCATTTATTCACTCCGCCCTCAGTCGGGTGTCAGGACGGCAGTGCACAAACTTAAGTGCTACTAGTGGAAAACTCTGGGAGGAAAGGAAAGCCTTTCCCCCTCCCCTGATGATGATTGATAAATGGTTGTCGCAGGGCCTCCAAGCTTTCACTGCTCTTTCTGTAATAACCGCTTACGTAGTGAGGAGTGACACACGACTAAATCGTTCCACTGCCTTGTCTTTCTGTCGGCTGTCTCTCCATACTTTTTGATTCTTTCCTCTCACACGTAACAGTGTACCCACTGTCTGTGAGCATGCTATTAATCTTTGATGGCAGAAACTTTTTTTTTTCGACCCGACACATCACTTTGATGGATTGTTAGAAAACATCGGTGACCACACGCTGCAGTTTTAAGCCAATCTAAGCCAGCTTGAATTTGCATCACTTCTAGTATAACACGCTCCGAGTTTACTCTGAAATGGACTTTACAGAAAAAGTTATCTTTGCTGGAACATTTTCTAATATTTGGAGAACACAGTCCATGCAAATGTTTTGTGAAGGAGCTCTATTTTCAGCTGTGACCGTCCTTGAATTCAGATTTAATATCGATTTTCAAGTCTCCATAAAATAGTCGGTGCATAACGTTTACGAACCGTAAAGTACATCATCCTTTGCCAAATGTACAGTTGCACCTAAACAATTTCTTTATAAGAAAAAAATTAAATATGTTGAGTTTATTTCAAACCTCAAATTCTAAATACTTTTTTCTCCTACTCTATATCTAAAGTTTTGGATATTTTTATTAGCTTATGTAATAAAAAAAATCAAAATGAAGAAAAGTGACATTTTTGTTGCAGAAAATAAAAATTTTACAAAATGTAATTTTTTTTTAACCTTAGGTCAACGTTTTTCCAAATGCGACTATAACAATCAAAAGAAGCTGAAACCAGAATAAATTTCATGCAAACAATAGTCACATGAAAGGTTGGAAAACGAGCCATCCAAATGAAAAATTAAACAACATTTTTATGCCATTCTTAACCCTTAAACACATTAAATTCTCACCCCCACGCAAACGTATTACCGGTAAATATTGTGGTTATCTTCAAGTTTAGGGGACTAAACCCTAAACTACATGAAAAACTTTCATTACATTTTTAAAATTAAAGTTCTCTATTAAATGCACAACAAATGGATCATGCAATGTTTCTTTAAAGATAATTTTGTTTTTGCTAATGATATATAACTATTTTGAAATGACTACGTTGGGCCTGGTTTCTTCAAATGAAAACTAGCTGTTAGTCTTCTTAAAAGTTTGGAAGCTGAACCTTTTTTTTTTATTTCATTTAATTAGATCTTCCCCATAAGTTTTTTTTTCTTCATGTTTTCCTGTGTATGAATACTGTCTTAAGACCCACTGCACTTATTTTGAAATACCCTATTTAACGCTATCCGGTAACTGCTACATCACCAGTCAAATTAGATCCCCACTCATCCTCCTCGCTGTCAACAGCATGACTGACTTCATTTATGATGATCCGTCTGATGTGAGACCAAAGGAGGGAAGCGGCATTAGCTACGCTCAGGAGGATCAGTCTTCCATCTTTCATATCAAAGTTTTGGCAACTAACCCCATCCCAGTAACTCAATAAGAAACCAACAGTACAAGAATAAATCCTGACCCCACTGGTAACAAGGCCTGTTGCATGAAAAATTCATCAGTCTTTACTGTAAATTATTTTTTATTTCGTTTCCTTCGAATGAGACAGAAAATGTGATCTAATTGCAGTCGGAATATCATGTCCGGACTTCTTTTTTAAATTACATATTTTTGTCAATTTTATGACGTATGAAAGTTACTGACCAGATTACAGTCTGTTAAAGTCAGTTAAAGATTAAAAGTTCCTTTAATTTTCTTTTTCTTTTTTCTTAATTCCAAAAAGATATTTTATCTTTGACCTAATTTATCATTTCTTAGTTTCATTCCTAAATGTATTACGTCAACAGGTGAGTAAGCAAAAGTGACAAAAGTTGGTACTGAAAAAGAATCACGTTTTTGGTGGATTTTAAAGGTTTTTTTTTCACAGTAGCTTTGACAACAACTGAATCAAATCAAATGTTTTTTTTTTTAAGACAAAGCCTTGTGCACCTGCACTCACAGCGCCGGGAACATTTGCCTCCTTTTGTTGTGACGATCTCCTCCATCCTCCCTGTGGTAGTCTCTGCTGTTTCCTTCTGCCTTAAATTTTGTCATCTGAATATCACTTGAATGGTGCGATTCATCATCTGCGTGGCGGAGATGACTTCATGAACGTTCAGTCTGTGTCATGCAGAGAGTGCCTCTGGTTTTCGGGGGTTAATTGAGGGCGATTAAGGTGATTAATAGCTATGTTTGAAGTAAAAACATTAGACAGACAAGCTTGTGTTACAGAGCAAATATTTTTGGGCAAAGATCCATCAGTGGAAGGAGTGTTGAAGGTAGCAAGGTTGTTCCACTTCAACCTAAGCACTCACTATTCTGGCATTATAAAAAAAAAAGGAGAGTACAGGACAGAGAGCACATTTGTGCAAAGATTTAGGAGCAAGAGCGAAACTGGGATTTATTTCATTGGGATTTGGGAAAAACTCATGCAGACAAGAGGGAGTTTTTTGTATTTTATTCGTGTGTGACCAGAAAATAATCTTAAAACATGACATCTTGTTTTCAGTAATGTGTCTACCACAAAAAAAGGAGAATTTCTGCCCCACATGCAAGTCTCCCTGACAGCCCCACATCCTAGAAAATCTTGTTACTCGGAAAAAGGAAACAATTTCACTCAAGCTGTTTGAGAGATGACCATGTTTTGCTTCAGGCTTAAGTTTCAGAATGGCCAGACATCATAGTGAAAATTTTCAGATGTTGTTTCACAGCAAAGCTGATTCACTGTTGAGATTAAGGGGCTTGTAGGAAAAAGAAAAGAAAAGAAACCTGTCTGGAAAAGTGTCTTGATGTTTTATTCAACAGCTTTGCACAGCTTCTCAGAGATGGTGGTCAAGAGGTCAAATGCTTTTATTTGCACTTTCCTGAATTTAGAAAGGATTTTAACGAAACACAACAAAACGTTTTATTTTGATTTTGATTTTGTCCTTTTAGTAGCACTAAATCAGATTAGCTCGTACCCTCATAAAGTTGAATGTTAAAGTTTTCAATAACGGCTTTAATGTTTTTGATGCTTTGTACCATCTTACTTTTTATTGTATTTCATTTTATGTGCAAATTACCTGAATGTAAATATTTGCTAAAAATGTCAAAAGAGAAGTTTTCACCAATCTCCAAGGAATATAAGGTCCCATTTCTCTCATCACCTAGTTTTTTCTAAAATATAAACTGTTAACTGTCATTCATTTCCTGGCAAGCTTTAGACATTATGGGTCAAAAAATTAGGTTTATTAAAGCTAAGCAAAATCTGCGCCACAAAATAAAAAGTTTACCTTGACAATTAGAGCAACCAATAACCAATAATAACTTTTAAGGCCCAGGAAGGCAATTAAAGCTTTATTTCTGATTTGGCAAACTCATAATATCAATAATTTCATTTTTCTGTCTCACTGCTAGCTTGTCTTATTGAGCTTTTATTTATTTTATTTTTTTACTTTTTTTAATTACTTTTGTTCACCAGCCTGTCATGGTCCTGGTGAGCTCACCAAACAACATTCAGATTATGCAAAGTACAACATCCATTCCTTGAAATAGAGCCAACAGGGCAGCAACAACACTTGCAGTTCCTCAGATAACCGCTAGAGGGAGAGTGCAAAGGGGAGAATTGTCCATTGACTCTCATGTCAAAAAGTCAGGTTCTACATCCAAAAAATCTTTCATACAGTCTGGTAATTTATTTGCATTGCTTTGTTTCCATTCATCAGCTGTTTAATGTGTTAGTTTAAAACAGTGGTCATTACTAGGGGTGTTTTTACTTATTCTTTTTTTTGTTTTTTATCTTTTATTGGCAGGTGGGTGAACCCATGGGTGCTGTAATGTTCTTGTTCAGCGTGTCAAAACTGCTTACTAAACATCCAGCTAAACCGCGTTGAATGAAGAGAAAGTCGTCGTAAGATTCACCATTTACTTCCACAATTCTTCAACAACTTTCGATGAAAACTGCAACAAACATTATAAAATAACATTCAGTACATAACTTCAAAACATGTTTCTAGGTGCAGTTATAAATAAAGCTTTATATTTTAGTAAGTATCTCTTTACAGACTAAAATATAACTTTAAATATAAAAACTTCTCCAAATTATTTCAAACTCACAACAAACCACATTATATAATTCTTTAACTTTTACTGGATAAACTTACAGCATTGCCTCAATGATGATGACAGTGGATGATCATGGATTAAGCTCACAAGAGTCTGTCATGCTTGCGGGAAGATCCAAGAAGAGACCGAAAGATTTTAACAGGAAATGATGTAAACTAAAGGCTCTTTCAAAATAAACTTCTTATCTAGGAAAACTTACATTTCAGTTTAAAATAAACTCTTTGCTTTAAATGCTTTTAAACTTTACGCTCCCCGTCTGGCCTCTGTGAGGTCACTATAACTGTAATGAAATCTAAACATCAGTCTGTAGGGAGAAGCAGAACAACTTCTGTGACAGGCCTCTGAAAAGTCTTTGGGGTTCCCTGATCAACTGTTGACACTTCGACCTTCCGTACAAGGTCATCTTGTCCAGGAAACGTAGCAGTAATTCTAGCCATTGGCCAGCAGTTCCGAACAGTTTGCTTATCTCGGAGCAGGACTAAGTCTCCAACTTGAAGATTCCTACGTGGTGTAGTCCATTTTTGTCTGCTTTGCAGAGTGGGTAAGTATTCTCGGCTCCATCTGCTCCAAAACTGATTTGCAAGGGCCTGCACCCGTCTCCACTGGTTTGTGTAAAGGTCCTTGTTGTTAAAGTCTCCAGGAGGAGGGGGAACTCCTGACTTCTGTGTAAGGAGCATTGATGGTGAGAGGATAAAAGGTTGCTGTGGATCTGCTGATACAGGTAAGAGTGGTCGAGCATTCATAATGGCGGTTACTTCTGCCATAAATGTGCAAAGCACTTCATGAGTTAGATTACTCTTTTGCTGTAGTAACATAGAGTCAAGAATCTTCCTGGCAACGCCAATCATGCGCTCCCAGCAGCCTCCCATGTGTGATGCACGTGGCGGGTTAAACTTCCAGCTGCATCCCTGTTCACTCAGGTACTTCTGCACAGTTTTGTCCATGCCAAGCTCTTTACATGCTCCAATGAAGTTTGTACCACAATCGGACTGGAGTTGCTTTGCAGGGCCTCTGAGTGCAAAGAAGCGTCTAAGAGCATTTATGCAGCTGGAGGAGTCCATTGACTCAATCACTTCAATATGAACAGCCCTCGAACTAAGACAGCTGAACATAATGGCCCATCGCTTACTCTCTGCTTGCCCACCTCTGGTACGTCTAGCTGTGACAGACCAGGGCCCAAAGACATCAAGTCCCACGTATGTAAATGGAGGACAAGCTGTAAGGCGCTCTGAAGGTAAGTCAGCCATGCATTGTTCCTCTGGTTTCCTTCGCAGCCTGCGACAGGTCACGCACTTGTGGATAACTGAATTAATTAGTGCTTTTCCTCCCAGAATCCATAGGCCTGCAGCTCTGATTGCTCCTTCTGTCAGATGACGGCCTTGATGTTTCACCTGAACATGGTAATGCCGTGTGAGTAGCAGAGAGATGTGGCTGTCCTTAGGAAGGATTATTGGGTTCTTTTCCACAGATGTCAGTTCAGAATTATTGAGTCTACCTCCAACACATAACAATCCACCATCCAAGGTTGGACTTAGTTTTTGTAAGGGGCTGTTTTTAGCCACTGCTTGGTTGGATTGCAGCGCTGACAATTCCTTTAAGAAGGCTGTCCTCTGAACCGCTTTCAATACAACATCTCTTGCTTGAGCCATTTCATCAGCAGTGCGAGGTAGATGGCATTTGTGCCATCCACTGCACTTGCTTTTTGGGTTTGACTGTTTGTGGGCTCGTGCCATGTGGATGAGGAAGGCAAGTCCTTTAACAATGGAAGCAAAAGTGGAGAAGCGGTGGAAACGATCAACATTAAACATTGCTTCTTCAACGTAAGTAGCACATGTTTGCACTTGTTGACGGATCTCAGAGTCTTTCTCAGGTTCAATAAGCTGAAACCTCCCTTTAGGTTGTGTTGTGGCTGTTGATGTCTTATGCAGGAAGGAAGGACCAGTAAACCAAGATGTTTGGGAAAGGCGAGATGCTGATAAGGATCTTGATGCGTGGTCTGCAGGGTTCTCCTCTGTGCGAACATAATTCCACTGCTCTGGAGTTGAAGACTGGCGTATACGTTGGACTCTATTATGGACATACGTATAGAAACGCTTTGTCTCATTACAAATATATCCAAGGACGACTTTGCTGTCTGTGTAAAACTGAACAGCATCAAACTTTAGATCAAGCTCATCCTGGATAAGATCTGCCATTTCAACTGCGAGAACAGCACCACAGAGCTCAAGCCTAGGGATGGTTGGCTCTGACTGAGGAGCTAGCTTAGCCTTGCCCATTACAAATCCCACCTCAGCTTTTCCACCTTCCTGAACAGTCTTTAGGTAAGCCACGGCGCCAATAGCTTTGTTTGAGGCGTCTGAAAAGACATGCAATTATGTGTGCACTGCTTCCATTGAGGAAGATGTATATGCCCGTGGAACATGAATCTCTCTTAAATCTTGAAGGGAGTCTCTCCAACTCTCCCAGATCCTGAACTTATCGTCTGAAAGTGGCGTATCCCAATCTGACAGCTGCATTGTAAGTTCTCTGAGAAGGGCTCTTCCCTGGATGGTGACGGGTGCCAACAAGCCCAGGGGGTCAAAGACACTGTTCGCAGTGGAAAGAATTCCACGGCGAGTGTATGGTTTTCTCATGTTTGATACAGCGTAGGTGAAGGTGTCTGTTTGGATTTCCCAGAGCAGTCCCAAACTTCTTTGCATGGGTACTTCCTCTCCACTTAGATCTAGCTCTTTGACTACAGCAGCACAGTCATCAGGGGAGAATGCTTCCGTGACTGCCTTGGAATTTGACACAAACTTGTGCAATCGAAGGTTGGATTCTGCGAGTGAAGTCTGTGTTCGTTGGAGAAGGTTGATGGCTCCTGCTTCTGAGGAGACAGATATTAAACCGTCATCCATGTAAAAGTGTCTTTCAACAAACAGGACTGTGTCATCACCATGTTTCTGAGCACTTTCTCTGATGGCCCTCCGCAGCCCGTAGATAGCAACTGCAGGTGATGGTGTGTTGCCAAAGACGTGGACTTTCATCCGGTACTCAATGACAGGCTCTCTGAGATCATTGTTCTTGTACCACAAAAAGCGGAGGAAGTTGCGGTGGTCTTTATGCACTAAGAAACAGTGGAACATTTGTTGAACGTCTGCAAGGATAGCAATTTTTTCTTTCCGAAAACGTAGAAGGACACCAAGAAGAGAGTTGTTAAGGTTGGGTCCTGTGAGGAGCACATCATTGAGAGAGATTCCACAATGTTTGGCGCTGGAGTCAAACACAACTCTGATTTGGTCTGGCTTTTGTGGATGGTATACGCCGAAAGATGGTAAGTACCAGCATTCTTCATTCTGGTTCAGAGGTGGAGCTACCTCAGCATGACCATTGGCTAATATTTTTCCCATGAACGCTAAATATTGTTCTTGCATCACAGGCTTCCTTTTTAACGTTTGCTGGAGAGAGGTAAATCGATTAACAGCCAGCTGTTTGTTATTTGGGAGGCGCTGACGTGGTTCTTTAAATGGGAGTGGTGCAACCCAATTGTTGGCGTCATCCCTGTATACAGCTGTGTCCATGATCTTTAAAAAGAGTGCATCTTCCCTTGACAGAGCGAGTTTATTGTCATGATCTGTGCAACTGAAGACAGAGTGTCCTAGCATCTTCTCTGGTGATTTGCCAGGTCTGTTGAAATCTTCTTCCGTTTCTTTTATACACATTGAGCTGGAGCAGGGTTCAAAGATTGAATGGCGATTGGTCTGCCATATGCTGGTCTTGAACGTATTGACTGTGGGTTTATGTGCTTTGCCTAAGCAGACCTCACCAATCACTGTCCAACCCAAATCCAGACGCTGAGCAAAGGGGGCATTGTTTGGTCCATTGATCTGCTCTCTGACTTTATGTACTCTAAGTACATCTCTTCCAAGCAACAGGAGTATTTCTGCTTTTGGATCCAATTCTGGAATACACTGGGAAATGTGCTGGAGATGTGGTTGATGCAAAACTGAGTCTGGGGTTGGGATTTCAGCCCGGTTGTTTGGGATGGATTGACACTCCAGGAGAGGTGGAAGAGAAATTAGAGTTTTGCCATCCAGTGACTCAATTTGGAACCCTTCTGCCTGCTTGCCATACGTCTTCACCGTTCCAGAGCAAGTTGTAAGGTGGTAGGGGAATGGCTCACTTTCTACACAAAACTGGTCAAAAAACTCTGGCCGAGCCAGAGATCGGTTGCTTTGATCATCAAAAATTACATAAGCTTTGACAGTTTTCATCTTGTTGCTTTTGTGGAAAATCTTAGCAAGACAGATGTTGGAACATGAGCGACCCCATTGACCTGAACCACAAACTTCAGTGCAACTTGTGCTAACATCATACATGTTAGACTCTTCTTCCTCCCCGCCGTTCTCTTGCGGTGGTGGAGAGATCTTGGCATTTTGAAGTACTTGTCCAGGATGCATGGCTACATCATGATTGACACTTCCACATTCAGAGCATTTCACAGACATTTTGCAGTCTCTGGCAAGGTGGGAGGTTGAGGAGCAACATTTGAAGCATATTCGTTTCTCCTTGAGGAAGGCTAATCTGTCACCAATGAGCTTTTTCCTAAATGTTCTGCATTTTTTGAGAGGATGTGGCTTGTCATGCAGAGGGCAGTTCTTATTGAGATCTATGCTGGCAGAAGAGACATTTGTTTTATGAACTGTGATGGGTTTGTTTGGATTGAAATTCTTTACAAACCATTTCTCAGGTTTAGTGCTTGGTGTTATGCCTTGATACATAAAGCTAGGATCATTTCTCTTTTTTGCTTCGTGACAGATGAAGTCACAAAAAAAAACAAAGGGGGGAAAGCGACCATTGTTTTCTGCTTTGTACGATGATCCTGAAGACATCCATTTTTCCTGCAGTCCATATGGAAGTTTATCCACAATTGGTGCGATTCCACGCGATGTGTCCAAATATGACAAGCCAGTCAGGTATCCATCCTCTTTAGCTCCTTGGATTTCCATGAGAAGATCTCCCAGTTCACGTAATTTAGTGTTATCTTTGGCTGAGATCTTGGGAAAACTGTCCAGTCGTTGAAAGAGCGACTTTTCGATTATTTCCGGAGCAGCGTAGCAGTCGCATAATCTTTCCCATGCCTTTTTCAGGGCCAGATCAATATTGTTTATGTAGACGGAGCGGACACGCCTGATCTGCTCACCAGATTCTTTTCCAAGCCACTTAATCATGAGGTCTAGCTCCTGACTAGCTGTAAGATTGACATCAGCAGCTGCGTTATTGAATGATGACTGCCATGCTCGGAAATTTTCTGGTTTGTCGTCGAACTGGTAAAGGCTAGAGGTGACAAGGTCTCGCCGTGCCAAGTATTGTGCTAGCGGCTCAGCTTGGTGCAGCATCATGGCAGAGGTATCATGTGGGGGTACATATGATGGAGCATGTACATTCATGATGGCATTTGTTTTTTCCGCTTTAAATTGTCTTTCTGATTCGATTTGCTTACTTGCATTTGGTGTTTGCAAGCCAACATTATCTTCTCTTCTTGAGCTTAGTCTTTCACCAACAGGTTGTAACCCTGAAGGGTTTGGTGGCGGGTCCCATGTTACAAAGCTATTTTGTGACTCTGCCTTTCTTGCTGATTTTGATTGTGGATCTTTTGAAGAGGAACTTGAAGATGATTTCTTGAACTCAATCTGCGACTGAACATAGTCCTTTGTTCGCTGAATTTTTATATTTTCTGATTTATCCTTTTCATCATCAACCACAAACTCCATTGCTGCAGCTTCCTCTAAAACCTGAGCCTCCACAATAGCTGCCTCTGCTTCTCTTTTTAGTGTTAATACTTCTAATTCGGTGTCAATCCGAATTGCTTCCAGTTGATTTTGTGCTTCTCTTGTTTTTCTTTCTGCTTCTCTTGCAGCCTTTTCGAACTTAAGTTTTGCTTCATCACCAGCATATGATGCTCTTACTTTTGCAGCTTCAGCTTTGGCTCTGGCTTGCACCACACTTGCTGATGACGTTGAGCTTTTGGTGCTCCTAACACTGCGTGAGGATGATCTGTGACTTGATGCCATGTTGCTCACTCTCAATCATCAAATAATGCTTTTTCACTGTAATGTTCTTGTTCAGCGTGTCAAAACTGCTTACTAAACATCCAGCTAAACCGCGTTGAATGAAGAGAAAGTCGTCGTAAGATTCACCATTTACTTCCACAATTCTTCAACAACTTTCGATGAAAACTGCAACAAACATTATAAAATAACATTCAGTACATAACTTCAAAACATGTTTCTAGGTGCAGTTATAAATAAAGCTTTATATTTTAGTAAGTATCTCTTTACAGACTAAAATATAACTTTAAATATAAAAACTTCTCCAAATTATTTCAAACTCACAACAAACCACATTATATAATTCTTTAACTTTTACTGGATAAACTTACAGCATTGCCTCAATGATGATGACAGTGGATGATCATGGATTAAGCTCACAAGAGTCTGTCATGCTTGCGGGAAGATCCAAGAAGAGACCGAAAGATTTTAACAGGAAATGATGTAAACTAAAGGCTCTTTCAAAATAAACTTCTTATCTAGGAAAACTTACATTTCAGTTTAAAATAAACTCTTTGCTTTAAATGCTTTTAAACTTTACAGGTGCTCTCAACAAAAAAATGTCACGTGTCCTTGTCCTGCCCATGCAGCCCCTTTTGGAACGCCCTTAAGGTAAGCGGTGGGTGTGTAACGATTAATAGACTTAAATGATTAAGATTCAAGATTCAAGATTTGGTTTGTCAGTCCACGCATAGTATTTATTATCGATCTATGATTATCTATAATTATTACACATCACAGATGTGATTTATTTCTAGTTTTAGCTCATCTTTTTCATTTAATCTTATGATTTATGAACTAGTCCTCGTCACGCGTCACTCTGTACTCCACCTGTTAACGTCTCTGAATTACTTCTCCTTACACTGATGCATATTTAGAGAGGCTGTTGGACTACATTAAACTTAAATTCATGATTCTGAGTCAGGAGTTGAAAGCAGGCAGTCTGCTGGAGCAGAGAGACATACATATTGGATGGCTTTAAACTATAGTTGAATGCAGTCATGCGGTCAAAAGCATGAGGAGCAATCTCGGTCTACTCCTCCATCGGCCCATATCTCCACGTGTCGAAAGCTGTGTTTATTGGGTTTCCAGTAGCTCACTCGCTTAAGCAGATAACATTTCTACAGGGTTTAACTGTGATAAATTCCAAATAAATTTGATATGCCGGGTGTACTCAAGTATGAAGCAGAAAATTTCCAATACAATTAGAGTAATTATGATGTAACACTCTTGATATAGAAACTAGTCCACAAACCCTTCATCACGGAAAAGGGATTTATAAGAAATTAATAAAGGACGCAACAAATCAGGTGAATTCCACAGCTGTGGCCCCATTTGGTTTTCTGTCTGTTTTCAAGGAAGTCTTTCATTGCAAAACACTGAGTGAGCTCAGCAGGAAAACAGACACAGCGACATTTATTCCACCACAAGTCAAAACTCCAACCTGAAAGAGATGTTTTGTTTTCGCCTGTCAGACTTTAACACAGGCTCAGCTGAAACGTGAGCCAAACAATAACACATTTTTACCGACTCTGTTTATATTATTAACTCAGTTAGACAAAATTCCCTACCATTCTTGTTCCTTTTTAATCGTCACATGAAAGGGGCTTCTTGATGAGATTAATCTCTTATGACAAAAAAGCAAAGATGATCTTAAAGCATGTTGCTGGTCTTGGCAGCTTGAACGAAGCTGCAGGTTTCTTCCTATCAAACCATTTTAACCTGACACTTTTCCTTGAACTCTCCTCCAGCTCTCTGCCTGTGTCAGCTGTTTTTCTTCTTTTTTTAAAAGGTCTGTGAATCTGACATGAAAACATAGGTTTACATGACATTCACATTCAGCATTCTCTCGTTATGAGGCTCCGGGATGAAAGATCACTTGTAAAAAGGTGCCAATATGCTAGCAAACAGATGGGGACTGGGATCAAGACATGAATAACATCAGAGTGGATTTGATTACTTGGAGTCAGATTTTGCTCAGTGGGATTGTTTAAATATGGGTTTGTGGATTTTTTTTTCTTTTTTGAATAAAATCTAATCCAAGCAGAATAACTGCCTAAATCATGTGGGCAATTTGAGCTGTTTTTGTGTTGTTATAGTTGCCACCCACAGTGTGCAAAGTTCCTGAACTTGCCTGGTATGTGCTGGTTTTAGTTCATACAGGTGAGAGGTGTGGGGTTTAGTGGAGCCATTCTCAGCTTTGCAAAAGTGCTGATACTTGTGACCAATAATGCGTTATTAAACCATGAAAAGAACAAATGGCAAGGATGGAAACTTTAGTTGCAAAAATCCACATCTCAAATATTTACGCGCAGTAAGGATACTTCAGAGAGCTAATTGAGCCACCTCAGTAAAGCCAACCAGTAAAGCCAGAGTTTGGGAGGAGGAGGATGTGATCGCGGTCGAGTCCCACTCCACGAGAACTTCCAGCGTTCACAAAGACCTGTCTGTCAGCATCTGCTGTCAGCTTACATCTGGAGCGCTTGGTTATTGGATGAATGTCTTCCTTGGTACTGTGTTTACTTTATAAGACGATAAAAATTGGAAATTGTGTTTTTGGCACTTTTAATGTGTACTTGTAGTAATTTTCTCATGATGTAGGACTACACAGAAAATTTAGATTAAAAATGTATTTGAGTGTTTCTTTATTCAAGTTGTTGTGTGTCAGGAGCAGACAAAAAAGTTATTATATAAAAACTACAATTGGCAGGCCACAAGCTCCCTGCTCTGCTCCATTCCGATGCATTCACTTGTAGAAGACTAGATCCATGTACGTCTTTGTTTTCCTGGTCTGAGCTTGAATCTGCATCAAAACTGTACAGCTGGATAGCTGCAATATTGCTCATCATTTTTGTTACACCGTTAATTTTAGGTTGGGTATGGAGGGGCTGAATGCTAGCAGGAGATAGGGTAATCAGATGGATGATGGGAAGGAGGGTACTGCACACAACTTGGAGGTAAATTTCTAATGAACTACAACCACTCTGCAGAAACTATGCAGTTTATGTCTCCTCCATCAACTTAAATTTTATTTTTTTGTACTGTATTGTGCTAAAAAAAATGGATATAATTATTAATTAATCATACATTTTGCATGCTTAATTATTAGACTTGGCTCTTTCTTTAATAAATAAAATCTTTTCCACAAAACCCGTGTATGCTTCATTAAACACCGTGTGTTCTCCATGCACCTTCCCCCCTTTTGTAATTTTCAGTTTTTTGTTAAAGACCATAACATCCTTTAATCTTTTGAGACAAAAACAACATGCTGACAAATTTGAATTAATAATAATGTAACAATATAATTTCTTGAATAGAAAATAGTTTTCTTGTCATTTTTGTGGCTTAGAGCTGAAAACAAAAATTTTAGTAATTTTTTGATCTTTTAACACAAGATTTCCATTTTTTCCTGCACTTTTGGTGTCATGAAGCAGCCATTGAAAAAGGAGGGCTACAGAAAATGCAATCGTGGGGTCTTCTTTGGTTTCTAATATTGCAGCAGCGGTGTTTCTGCAGCCAAGCGGCACCATGTGATGGTAACCGGAGCACAGCGCAGCTGCGGCACCGGGCACCCTGGTCGTCCCCAAGGCTGCTGGAATAGTGACAAGCAGGCCCGCGCTCACACATGTGGGCACCCAAATACTGTTCAGACTGAGAGTATGGAAAAAGCCAAAAACAGGATGGTGGTGGGGAGGTGCAGCAGAGAACTCTACACTGCCTGTTTCAAAGATGTTTTTAAAGCTGTGAAATTTCTAGTGCAACCTCGACGGACTCGATTACACAGAGCTGTCTTTTTAAACTGAGAGGTTGAGTGTTTGTTCTTGTGTTAAATGAAGGGTGGCAGTGGTTAGACCAGAACCCGACTGCAGTCAGTCAGGAATGTGGCTGTCATAGTGCAAACCAGACACTTGTTCTCCATTAAAACATAGTTATATTTCTACTTTTTCTCACTGTTTGTTAAAGTTCATTGCCAGTCCAAACAAAAAAAACTTAAGTAAGCACATTTACAGTTGATGGGGAAAAAAAGATTTAATAAAAGTAAAAATGGTAAATCGCCCAGATCTGACATGTTTCCTACCTTGCACTGGCAGAGAATGTTGCATAATGTTTTGGCATTGTAGATACATTTTGGTTTTGCAGTATCTTACAATAATCCAGAAAAGCCAGCAACTGCAAACCTGTATTTACCTTTTGTGTTTTAGAGTGATGGTGGATATCTTGAACTTTGTAAAGAGGGCATATTCATAAGGTAAGCTAAGCAGCACAAAGCGGAAAGCAAAAATAACAGTTGTTAGCATGACTACTATGGTGGCAGTTCTGCAGTGATTATAAATTTTTAGTATAAAAACGATCCAATTACTGCCAATGCATGGGAACCGGGACAAATAGGGCAACAGAAAAAACACACACCCTCTGCACATGTCTTTGCACGCTGTCAGCAAGAAGCCAGAAAGTGTTCCTTACTCACAATTACTGTGGCGTAAGAGCACTGTACAACAGCATCACCCTAACGTCATAACTGTGTAACTTATATTCATGATATATTTACCATATGAACAACGTTAGGTTTTCGTGATGTCCCTTAAGGTGGCCGTATGAGCCTCAACACACCTGTGCTAACCTTAAGATGTGGGCGCTTCTGTCTACAACCTTCCATGGCCCTGGACAACCCAAAAAACCTGAAACACAGGACAACCCCCAAATGGGTGCATGTGACTAAATGTGTCTAGATTTGTTCAGTACAGTCTATCTGTAGGATATATGTTATATTATTGTATTTTTGAAACTACAATGAATAACTCTTTGCCATTTTTAAGTGTCAATAAACCCCTCATCTGGCTGCCGAGGTTTTAGGATCAAAAGCTTGTGGCAAAACTATAAAACCGTGTTTAATGAAAGGCTCAGTTTCAGCTGAGAAGCTAAAGGTTTTTTTGTTTTGGTTTTTTTACTGCCAAGCCTTTGCTGCAATTTTGCCCTTACAAAAATATGCTTTATTGCTTTTTAAGATTTGTTTTATAGCATCCGTGTGATTGTGCACCAAGATTAGAAGCAACCCACAGTATTTGGTCTCTCTGCAAGTCAAGATGGCCATGTCCCTGGACACAAATGCAGCGTAACTCTACACCGGTTTGTCCAAGTCAAGTTTGGCTACCAAAAAGCAGGGAGCACGCAAGGCTGTTGCAGGGCAGGGTGGGACCGCAGCAAATCAAAGTGCATGGCAAGTTGGCAGAGAGATCAAAAGCTCTGCCCTAAACCATGGTACTCAGAGTTGCATTCAGTGATGCTTAGAATAAACTGCTGGGAAAAGTGTATCCAACACTTATCTGTATAAAAGTATACAAACTTGTACATCAAAATTATGCTTTGGATAAATAAAAGTTAGTGCAGCTGTTTTTTTGATGACGAGAAATTGATTGATTGATTGAGAAATATCTCAATTCTTGTAATTGAAATTAAGGTGAATGGGACTGTGACTGTAAAGCGCTTTGGGCCTTCGAAAGGGTAGAAAAGCGGTATATAAGTAAACGCTATATATATTTTACCATTTAATTTAATGGAGTTGTCTATTCAAATTTAACTATTTTTTTCAATGAACAACTCCAATAAAATCGTGTTTTTAACATGTTGCTTTGGCATTTTTCAGATGATTGACATTTATAAAGAAAATTAACTTTAAATTTAAATTTTTTAGTTTTTCTGTGTTGAAATCGTTTGAATCAGGAGCAAATGAAAAAATGCTGTTGGAAAAAGCCCATAGCTGTGACATAGTGGTACAGTCAGCAGGAATCAAGTTTCCTGCTCCCCTTTATTCTGATGCATCAACCTGTAGACAAATAGATCCATACTTTTTTAATGTTCTTCGTCCAAGTTGGGATCTGGCTCAGAACTGTAACTGATAGCTCCAATATAGATTTTCGCTTTTGTTCCACTGGTAATGTTAGGAAGGGATTGTGAGGGGCAGGGAGGGGGCATGTAAATAAAGGGATGATGGGAAGTAGGGGCGGGCTTACTCTTTGGCCACAATGCCAATCACATTTCAGGGGTGAATTTCTGAAACTGTCCTAGAAAACGACACAGGGTTTTTGATTTTAGATAAAACAGCATAATCATAATTTAAATAAAACATTGGGAACAATTTTACACAAGATCAAACGACAACTGGAATGGGACTTGCAAGAATTACCATGTAAAAAACAAAATAAATAAAATGGCAATGAACTCTATGAAAGGGAAATAAAAAAAAATAACAATAAATTCACAGTTATATTAGAAATGCATTTAAAACACCTTAGAGTTGACGTCCTTGTGAGTCCTGAAAGTTTTTTCTGGCTATTTTACAGTGACTGTCTGTTACAGTAAATGGTGCTAAGCTTCTGAAAGCAGAGACAGGAAAGTGCACCGTGAACAGAACAAAGATTTGACATGTAAAAGGGCAGAAGTGGATTCAAAAAAGATTGCTGAACAACATCCCACAACATTGTTCTGGCATGTTAGGGGGTAAAAATAGGGGAGCCTTCTTAGTACAGCTATTCAAATGCCATGGGGCTCTGAGTGATTTGCCTTAAGCACTCGCTCAGGCCAAATAACCACAGCAGTTGAAAGTAAAGGACACACAACAAACTAAAACGTGTAGCAATTGAAAGTGTCTTAGAACTTTTGCTGAAATAACCCCTTAAATCATTATTCTGTCTTAAAAATGCAACTTTTTTATCTTAAACTTGAGAATTTTACTATTTTCTTGTCACTGCATCAAATTTATGATTCAAAACAACTCCATGTGTTCACTTGTGGCCATTTTATGAGGCAACCAAATGGAAAAAACTTGTGCAGTACTTATCTATTCTGTTTCAATCCAACGTTTTTTTTTTTTCTTTTTTGCTCAAACATATCCCCACTGATAAATGCAGACTGAGTCTCTGCGAGATACACCAGGGGAAACGACCTTGTCCCACAAAGATGCATGCTTTTAGTTGCTTCTCATTCTGTAATGAGGCGAGCTGGCAGGATGATCAAAGGTTTTCCACTGAACTCTGATGCTAAATGTTGCTGATGATCTGTCCGAGGGGCGATCGGACTGATCATACCAAACAAGTGGAGAGGTCGGCCAGTGTCAGTCAGGTCTTGATTTGAAGCCAAAGTCTTGTGAAATCCTCCGCTAAATGAGAATTTAACTTCCTTTCACGTCTGCTTGTGCACACAGTGAGGGTAAACACTGAAAGGTGCAAAAGGAAATGAAAGCTATGGGGGTTGGGGAGTCATCTTGACAATTCCGTACTGTGGTTTGATGGCTTCATGGTAAAGAAGGAGGCTTGTGGTGCTGAAAATCGATGTAAATGTTTGGTAAAAGGTGGAGAAAAGTAGCTTAAAATAGGAGATTCAAGCAAGAGACGTGGAAAAGACTTCTGAAGCATCCAGCTACATTCACTCCAGACATCTGTCGCGCGTTCAAGAATGTGCTGAACACGGGTTCTTGAAAAAACGATGTTCACACAGGACTGTAGGTACCAGATACTAGCGCATGTACCTACAGTTGGAAGGGCCTTGGTAAAAAGTGTTAAGGCGATGCAAATCTCGCAAATCTTGCTCCAGGCTATTTCCTTCAAAGCTTTAACCCTTGTGCCATCCTAGGCACTTTAACATTGGGAGTTGGGTCATCTAGACCCACTAGACAGTGCTCTGAACCTTTTTTCTTCAATGATTTGTGATCTTCACTGGTGTCCATGGATTACATGAAATCCTCTCCACCTTTATCCACCTTTGTCATGGTATGGAGAACACGTCAATGTAAGGGTGGGGTCATAGGACAGCACAAGGGTTAATCTAATATATGAAAGACTTGGTTTGGCGCAAACTGCAATTATTATTAATTTCTCCTTTATGATCAAGTTTCCAACGGCTGGCACTCCCATGAATTAAAAAGGGCGTTACCCATACGTCACTACCAAATGTGATTCCCTGATTGGCCAAACTTAGACTGAATTAACTTTCAATGCGCGTTCAATGGCTGAAATTTTTGTTCTTAGATCCTGAAAGCAGACTTAAAAATGTGTGTAGCGACCCGTGAACATGAAAGTTTTGAACAGGGAAGCCAGGAACTTGCATTTGCACAGTTTGACAGAGACTTTTAATTGGAAGTGGTGACTTGAACGCATATCACTAAGGGCGTTGTGAACATAGCAACAGACTGAGTGGAATAATTCTTGTGCTTCACCAACTAACAGCTCTCCATATGTGTTTTTTTCCCCTATCTTTACCCAATTTCGTGCTGCTGATGGAGATGTAAAATAGAAATGGAAATATTGTATTTGCAATTTTTTTTCTGCCCTGCATAGGGTGAAATCAATGGTTTTGACAATAGAATTTTGCAGAATGTACAGTAGTGCATCATCTGTGACAAAAGCGTAGAGGACTAAAAACTGGAGGAAGGAGTCTGGGCTCTGTTGAAAGAAAAAAAACACTATTTAGCCTGTTGACACTGCTTTGTCAGCAGTCTACCTGAATCCAATATCACCCCATATGGCCCTTTTCTTTCACCCTTTACTACCCAGGAAGGAAAATGCTAATAAAGGGGCGATAGATAGAACCAGGTCTATCCTGGAAGAAAAGAACAATAAGGCTAATCTGTCCTTGGCAGGATCCTAACAAGAGCAGAGGAACGTGATTGGCATTCAGAGAAGGGGCACCGAAGAAACCGTCTGAAGACCCTCCAGCATGAAATACGGAGGAAGTGGATAAATTAGCTTTCCCTTTTGTTTTGTTTTTCAATGTGACAAGAGGTTGATTTATGTCCTTTGGGTTATTTTATGCAGGAGTCATTATAACACCTGTGATTGATGCATATCTCTCCGTCACATGCTGAAAACAACTTGTACACCACTTGGAGGTTCAGAATGTTGTAAAGCTGACACAGATAGTGCACAGTGACACACAATGACACACAGAGTATTCATGCACAAAACCTAATCTCCCTTTGTGCCAATCTGCCTCCCTTGTCAGTAAAAACAAAAAAACAAAAAAGAGGCACTGTGATATGCTGGTAGGGATTCACAAACAAAGAGCGTGCTATCGCCTCCGTGTTGACGCCACGAGGTCCAGAGCTGTCAAATGTATCTGACCTCCATCTCTGCGAGATTACAGAGCAGAACAAAAACCTGGAGGAAAGGAAGAGTAAGAAGGTGGATATAGATCAAATGCATGTTCAAACAAACTCAACTGGCGTCAGCCTCAGCATACAATAAAGAACAATGTCGCCTAGGCAACACTGGCTCCCCCTGCTAGCTCCTTTGGTGAAATTCCTTCATCTTCCCTCAGTTTATTGAAGTGAAACTACACTTTGCGAGATATTAGTTGGTGTTTGGTATGTTTAGTAGATTTGGGGGATGTAATAATGATGAGCTACATTGAGGAAAAATAAATGTGTACATTTAGAAGAAAACAAACATGAATCTTTCAGTACCGCTTCAGTAAACGTGTCTTCTCTCATCTAAGATTTTGGTCAACACAAACAAGACACTAGTTTTGATTTTACAAGATTTACTTGCTATTTTTTTAATCAAGTCTTCTTTATTGCTATTCTGTGCCTTGCCTTTGCATGAGGAAGCGAAAATTATGACTAGACGAGGAAACAATTGTTAAAACATGATGAAATCAGGCTCGTACATAAAAATGCAAGACTAAAATGAGCTGATATGTTTAAGGAAATAAGAAAATATATCAAGCATCTGACTTTTTACTAAAAGATTTTATCAAATTAGAAATATTGTATTCATAGCATTAGATTCAAGTACATACATAACAAAGTGCAATAAACGTAGTTTCCTGTTTTTCCTGTCAGGCCCTCAGCAGAGCCTCCACAGAGAAGGGTAATGGCCTCATGGTGGGTGTCCTCACCGAGCCGCTGAGAGGGCTCTTGACAGTGTCAGCGTGAAGACCTGTCTGGCTGTTAGTAGTGTCTGAATTCCAGCTGCTGGCTGTCGCAGGTCTTGGATCAAAAATCCTGCTGGGTGAACTGATGTCTAGTTCACTCGGGACAGCCTGATCTGATCCGCAAATGGAGCTTGGATGTGCTGAAGAATCGGCAAACGCCACGATTTCTGTCAGTTTCAAAAGAGTTTTTGCAGAGCGTTCACACAACATGACACTGTCCTCATTCATGAGTTGTTGTGGAAGAGGAGTGACCTCTGGCTGGATTTTCCCTCTGTCTTTGGAAGCACTCTGAACTTTCTTTTCCTCCTGGAGTTGCTCATAGGTTTGGCATAACAAGATATCATTAGAGTCACCTCCTGTGAAGGACCTGCTCTTTAGGTGGAAGAACTCATTAAACTGAAGGCCACTCTCATAAAGAGGCTTGTATTTATACACAGGCAAACAGCTGGAGATCCCTGCAGACGAAGGGCCCTTATTGGGAGGGTAACCGGGGAGGCTAGAGGAGACTGGCAGAGCTGGGAGGTGCAGCATCGGGAAGAGTGTGCAGGCGGAGAAAGAATAATCATTCTGCAGCTCTCGCTGCCTCAGCTCTCGCTGCAGCATGGTGTTCTCCAGCTCCTTATCGGCAAAAGCCCGCCTCTTCCTCATGCGGGCGCTGATTGAGGCACACGGAAAGTGGTCCCTTTGTGGCTGCTTCGACCAGCTGGACGTGCTGACCTCTGGAGGCATTGCTGGTTTGAGCCCTGAACATGAAACCAAAGCCACATTCTGCTGTTATGAAGTTATTTAATCATTTAAAGGATTACAAAATTTATCCAAAACAATTAACTGGCGTGTTCCCATCTGAAAATTTTGCTGTACAGTCCTTTATTTATTTTAGTCTTTCTGCGCCAACAGCAAAAATGACAAAAGGGCTGTAAAGAAGACAAACCTCGCAGTTAGATTTTACTGCCATCAAGGCGCCATTAGTGCACACTATGGATTACAATAATGACCTCTTGTTTTGAAGTGGTGAAGTCACGGTACTGGGTTTGGTTTCAATCAATTACATGTGTCTTCTCATGCTCTGCTGCATCCAAAAAGATTAACTGCAGGCGCAAGGAGTCCAACTAGTACTTATTATGAAGTTGAGATATTGTTTTGGGGTATTGCAAAAGGAGCATTCTGTTTAGATTTTGACTGGTTCATATAAATCCATAAGGGAACCAATATCCTTAGATGTAACAGAAATTTTTATCTAAACCCATTTAGCACTAAATCACCCAAAGGGTTTATGATCCTACATCCATTTCAAAACATAAGCCATGAAAACCAATAAACTGACTTAAGTGATCTACTTATCTTCAAAAATAGGCTCCATTTCCAACAGAGTCTGGGAGAAAAGATAAATGTTCATAGGAAAGGGGATGTTAATTAAACTTTACCCTGCAGCGTCTTCTTGGTCATGATGCTCGGCTCGGCTGCTCTGGAGTAACAATGGTATGCTGCTCTCCTCAGCGGAGCTGCACACTTGACCCCTCTTTTGCTCTGAAAGAAACACGTGAATAGGTATTAGAAGCTTGGACATTATTATATTACAATGCAGACCCTCCAACAGCTAAGTAGGTAATTAGGAGTGATGCATATGTAGGACATAGAGATTTCATTTGTTAAAAAGAGGGACGTTGATTTCTAAAAGTCCTTTATTGTTGTTGGTTGCAAAACAGATGTAGATACAAAATTGCACATATTAAGAATTTTGCTCTAAGACAAATTTTTGTTATACCCAAAACTGGTAACGTTGTTATTTATATATTACTACTGCAGCATTGAACAATTGTTTGTCTAAGAGACTAAATTTTTGCTAAAGACACTTTGTAAAGAACTTTGTCTGATGTAAATGTAAGTGAAACTTTTATCCAGTCAGTGGGGAAAAAGTCTTTGGATAAAAATAAAGCGCGCACATGCGTCAGCCTTATTTTTATGATGCCCTTAAAACTTTTTTCTGCCTGCATTCTCAATGTCACTGTCATCCTCGTCATATTTGATTTAAAAACAGTTTTTATATGTTTTTGTCCGTGATAAAGTTACAACTTAAGAAATGGTTAAAGTACAAATTTGGCTTTTGTTCTATATTGCGTAATTTAAGCTCAATTGATTAGAATTCCCGCTGATTATTAGAATAATATATTGACGTTTCATGGCTTTTTCATACACTTTAATTCCACTGACCTGTCCTGGCACTCTTCTCACCTCCGCGGCTTGCTGCCTCCGTAGCGCGACCTGCGCTGCCATGACGCGCTGCCGCTCCACTACCAGCAGGCAGCAGGCACAGCGACAGTCCCTCCAGCGGCAGAAGCGCTTGTGGCCTTTCAAGCACGACACGACGCCGTGGTTGCGACAGCGGGCGCATTTGGGACTCCGAGTCATCTTGCGTGGCTTGTGCTGGTGGCCCTGCGGGGACAGAGCGTCTTCATTCCCTCCGGGGCCGCAGAGCTGCCTGTCACATCCGTCAGGACCTGTCACGTCAAAAACCTCTATGGATTTGAAAACATCTGCTGTGGTCTCCTCCTCCTGCAGGCCTCCGTCCAGCCGAGCGGACATCTATGATCAATCCACAACAGAATTTTATCCTAGTATAAAATACTCTGGCCATGCAACATTTTAAGACAGTTTACGCACACACGTGGAAGTAGCGAAAAGCTTCATGAAGAGGTCCCTGCCATTGACCTACATGTGGCGATGCGCCCTGCAGCAGCCTGCTGCCCCCACTTTCTCAAGAGTGGAAAGTTTGCAAACTTGGACGGTCCCAACTGCTCACTGACGCGTTTTACGCACAGATCGAGCTCCAGGTTTGCGACCATCGAGCGCAAATGTGGAAAAGCCTGTTCAGAGCAAACGCAACTCCCTCCACATTTAAGCCCCTCTTTACCTGCGCGCCCAGCCCACCTAGGAAGCTCCTCTCCTCTTTCAAAGGATCGTCCCGCATGATGGGAAATGTCACTTACGACAAGAAAAAAAGGGGCAAAAAATGTAAAATTGAAATCTCACACAAAAGTCCTTTCCAATAGCACATCTGTAATCCACGATAAGAAACAACAAACTCATGCATGTGTCCTTCACGATTTATGCTTGGGAATTGTAAGTATATAGATTTACATAATATTGACCAAGTAGGCGCGTAAAAAAGGAGAAATTGAAAATTAAAATAGTCTCCCTAAGGCTCTTGTTTATGCAAATAACTTTAAATAATTCACTGATTCTGACTAATATAAGTTTGACCTAAACATTTTATATTCATAAGAGCAATAAAAACGTAAACATTTATTTTCAGTAAAGATGCGCCATGAATAACTATTTACAATGAGAGCGAACTTTCTATGATTTATTTTAAATTAGGTTAATTTGATTTCAACGCCTCTGATTGAAAGATTTAGCCTATTTTTTTAGTGACGTTTCATCTCCCCAGCAGCGCTGAGCAACACTAGAGGCATAGAAGTTTTCCAGAAGAAAACCACAGATTCCACCAAGTTTGGAAAGTGCGCTCCCTACTGGGTGCATTCTGTAATTACAACTAGGGCAAGAAATAAAAATAAAATAAAAAATAAAACAATGCAAGCTTTCAGTTTGGGGCGTACACTGCAGAAACAAGCCACTTGGAAATGTCAACATTTCTTGAAATAAAATTAAAAAAACAGATGTTAAACGAGGATATAAAAAAAGTCTAGCTGTGGGGTAAAAAAATTTGTCAAGAATTTTTATTTTGAGAAAGAATTCTAGCCACTAAGAAAATGATTTCAAAGATTACTTTGCTATTGAAAAACTTTCTTGATAAGATTTCATTTTTTCTTGTAAGACAGTTTAAAAAGAAGTTTATTTTCTAAGGTCTTTTTACTTTTTTAAGATTCGGTTTTTACAGTGCTAACTAATTTGATTCATATCCGAGAACTTTAAATGGTGACATGACCTTTCACACACTATATTGCTTACATTCAGAACAGGACAAAGAAAATAAGCCTTTTAGCTTGTAAAACCCCATGAAATGTTTTTAAATTAATAGAAAAGCAGATAGAAAATCATATAATCCTGCACATGAGGTCACATGGTATCTAAGGCACAGGGCTCAGGTGGCAGAAGGCCATTAACCTTTACTCTTAAATACAGCCTTCACTACAGACGGAAGGGTTTTGGCAGGAAAGTGTTGTCCTCAGCTTATGAAAGGGCAAAATTATCATCTTCTAAAGATGCTGGTGGAAGCTGAAGAGAGATGGGCCTCAACATCAACTTCTGATCAGTGGACATCCCTATTTTCCCATGCTTTCAAGTGTGATGCTCTGCAGGATCCTGAGATTTTTTTTCCTCTTTCTCCAGTCAGAAATTTTACATCATGTTGACAATTACAGGAATTACACTTTATTTTTTTTAAATGACGGTATGTTAACAGATTGATTGTCCAATTGGGTGTGCTCCCAATTATTAAGAATTCTTCTCAGGTGTTTTCCCTGTGGTCATGCCATGTCACTGCCTATTTAAACTGCATCTGCACCAATAAACAAGTGATTGTATATTCTGACTGCAGACTGTGTCCCAGTGTGTGCTTTTGCTCCCCTTTGGAAAGCCGTGTTTAACAGGTTATGGTCCCAGATGCGCTGATGTTTGCCCAGACATGGTGTGAGTAGCAAAACAGTTTGATAAACTATCGTTTCAAACTTTTGGAGTGCCAGCACCATGAGTGAAAGGACAAGTTCACGTTGGTCTCGTCTTGTGTTTGATGGAGACGACGAAAAGAATTACAGCTGATGATGGGCGTGGCGCTCTCAACATATTGCAAGACTATTATGTTGGCAAGGGGAAGCCCCGAAATGTGAGTCTCTACAATGAATTAACTTCCCTGCAAAAGTTAAGTGGTGAGAGTGTGACTGATTACGTCATACGTGCTGAGATTTCAATCACAGCGCTGAGGAATGCCGGAGAAGTTTTGAGCGATGGACTACTGGTTGCAATGGTCTTAAAAGCGTTGCCAGAATCATTCAAGCCTTTTTCAATTTTTGTCACTCAAAGCGTGAGACCCTCTCTTTTGCAGATTTTAAGACCAAATTGCACAGTTATGAGAACACTAAAAGTGTGCGTACAGCTTTGGCCAAGAAAAATGTCATGGGCGCCCAGGCACAGAAAACTAGTGCCCTGTCAGGTGCAAGGATGCGAAATGTACAGAACAGAGACATTGAGTGTTTCCGTTGTGCCCAGAGAGGACACAGGGCAAGACAGTGTCAGCGTGGTCGCAGTGGTACAGCCAAGGCAATAACAACACACGGCGAGGAGGACTGAAGCAGCATCAACAGGATAATGCATGCAGAGTATCCGAGGAGACGGATAACACCTTTGCCTTCTTGGTGACCACTGATTATCAGCCAGGGAGCAACATCACCAGAAAAGGGTTGATGGTGGACACTGGTGCAACATCGCATATCATTACCGATCTTGCTAAGTTTAAGAGCTTTGACGAGCAATTCCAGGCTGAGACGCACTGTGTGGAACTGGCTGATGGAATAAGGTGCAAGGGGAGCGCAGAGGAGACTCAGAAGAGTGGCTGGTTGACAGCGGGCGATGTCACATTTGTGCCACACTAAAGCAGGCGGTGTACATCCCCCCAAGACATCTTCTCCGTGAGAGCTGCAACTTCTAACGGAGCAACAGTGATCTTCAAGGAAGGAGAAGACGTCCTGAAGTACAAAGACGGTCCACGTTTTTTTATTCATGAACACAATAGACTGTTCTATTTGCCTACGGTACCTGAGAACAATAACTGTGATCAGTCTATGAGTTGCCCTGACATTCAGACGTGGCATGAGATAGATAGATAGATAGGAACAGGAAGTCTGATGTGAGGGCAAAGTTGGCATTAGAGTTGGTACATACTGATTTGGTAGGCCCTATTAACCCAGAGTCCAGAGAAGGTTATAGGTATGCACTTTCCTTTTCCGATGACTACTCCAGTGCAGTGTTTGTGTACTTTTTAAAGCACAAGCTACAAAGCTACAGAGAGATTCCTAGCTGATATAGCTCCATCTGGTAAAGTTAAATGTATCAGATCTGATAATAGTACTGAATTTACTGGACAGGGTTACCAAGCACTACTTCACAGGAATATGATTAGGCATGAAACATCAGCACCATACTCGCCACACCAGAATGGTACTGCTGAACATATTTGGAAGACTCTCTTTGACATGGCTAGATGTATGCTCTTGGAAAGCAAGTTACGCAAGGAGCTATGGCCGTGTGCAGTCCAGACAGCAGCAATGGTGAGGAATAGGTGTTGCAACAACCGCACTAGAAAGACACCTTACTCTATGTTGACAGGAAGGGGACCCAATGTGTCCAGGATGCAGACTTTTGGTACCCTGTGTTATGCTTATAGACAGGACACAAAGAAATTATTTCAAAATCTGACAAAGGCATTTTTGTTGTATATGATAAGAACAGTCCAGCTTATTAGTCTACTATCCTGACAGTAAGTAAGTGATGAAGCACAAACTGGTCAGATTCATGTCCAATTTATGAAATGTGAGACTGATTATGCGTCTGATAAAGATGAAGTTGGTGTGCAACATAGTACAACCCGACTTGACCCAGACAAACCCAAGCAGAGTGACATTCCAGAGACTGAGTTAAACCCAATTCTGATAAATGCACAGTCAGTTGAGGTCAAGGCAGAATCACTTTCTTCAGATACCCTGGGTAGAGAAAGGAGATATCCTAGTAGAGATAGAAGAAGACCAGAGTTTTATGGGGTAGAGCGTGATCAGGCACAGATCAACATTGATTGCTGTTATAAGATGGTTTCAAATGTTTCTCAAACTTTCAGAGAGGCTTTGACTTCTTCCAACTCAAGAGAGTGGATAGATGCAATGGATGAGGAGATGAAATCATTGTGGGAGAACAACACATTTACCCTGACCACTCTACCTGAGGGCAAGAAAGCAGTCAGGGGTAGGTGGATCTATGCAATCAAATCTAATGCTGATGGGTCTGACAAATATAAAGCCCAGTATGTCGCCAAGGAATTTAGTCAGGAGATGGGAGTAAATTATGAAGAAACGTTTTCTCCTACTGTTAACCTAACCAGTGTGAGACTGTTAATGCAGAAAGCTGCCCAGGAAAGCTTGATCATCCACCAGATAGTTGTTCAGACAACCTACCTACATGCGCCAATTGATTTTTAAATTTACATGGAACGGCCAGAAGGATATGATGTAAAATCTCAGACAAATGAGAAAATTGGGTGTAAACTGGAAAAATCATTGTACGAGTTAAAATGATCAGATAGAAATTAGAACAAAATGTTTCATGGTTACCTGTGTGAAAAAAACTTTGTACAAAATCCAGTTGGTCTTTGTGTTTACAACAGAGAATCAGAAAATGAAAAAGTAATAATACTGATATGGGTTGATGACTCAGTCATGGCTGCCAGTGATGGAAGAGTTTTAAAAACGGTCAAAGAGATGCTTGCTGAAAAGTTTCAGATGAAAAATCTGGGCAGGATGAAAACTTTTTTGGGTATCACCTTTGATCAGTGTGATGGTGAAGTGGCCATGTCATAGCAGAGTTACATTGATAAACTGCTGAAAATGTTTAACATGCAATATTGTAAACCCAGGTCGACACCTTGTGAATCAAAGTTGTGTTACACCGATGGTGGTAAAAAGATGAGTGACCCCAGGAAGTACAGAGAGGCCATAGGCAGCCTAATATACCTTTCTTCATGCACTAGACCTGATCTGAGCTATGCTGTTAGCAGGTTGTCTCAGTATTTCAGTGAACCAACAGAAGAACAGTGGACAACTTTAAAGCATGTACTAAAACATCTGAAAGGCACAAATGATAAGAGACCTTGATACAGGAAAAGTGATGAAGGATTAAGGCTGTGGGTTTACTGTGATGCAGATTGGGCAGGTGACACAAATGACAGACGTAGTACTTCTGGTTATTGTATTAGTCTAAGCAAAAATTGTCCCCTGATTTCTTGGAAGACCAAAAAGCAGCCAACTGTAGCACTGTCAACATGTGAGGCTGAGTACATGGCTTTAGCTGCCACAATACAGGAATGTTTGTATTTGATTCAGCTGATTCAACATTTTGATGATGATCAGTATGACAAACCTGTGATCTATGAAGACAATCAAAGCACAATTGCACTGGCAAAGAATCCTGTAAATAGACAGAGAGGCAAGCATGTTGATACTAAATATCATTTTGTGAGATCAACGGTAAACAATGGTGAAGTGTTTTTGAAGTACTGTCCAACAGATCAGATGGTTGCTGACCTAATGGCTAAACCAGCAACAAAACTAAAGTTACCTTTTCCAGATTCTTCTTTGGATTATAGTTAAACCAAGATGTGATGCAATTTTGGTTTCCAGGATGACTGTAAATAATGTGTGAGCAAGTGGGGGTGTTAACAGATTGATTGTCCAATGGGTGTGCTCCCAATTATTGAGAATTCTTCTCAGGTGTTTTCCCTGTGGTCATGCCATGTCACTTAAACTGCACCTACACCTATAAACAATTGATTGTATGTTTTGACTGCAGACTGTGTCCCAGTGTGTGCTTTTGCTCCCCTTTGGAAAGCCGTGTTTATCACAGTGATTGACTGATCTTGCTAATTCAAATAGAAACCACTTTCACCCTCCAAATAATGCAAATGAAAATCAATTTAGAATAAAAATTTAAATTGAGGGGGCGGATGGTAAACCAGAGTAAGGCCTTTGGATTGTTGTACAACTCTCTGGGAATATAGAATCTATTTGAGCAGGTAAAACTGTGGTCACTGTGACCTGTTAGTTTCAGAGGAGACACACACAGGAAGAAGGGAGGAGTATGAAATAAAGATTCTCCTGAAGGCTGTGGGGTAAATGTCTTTTGCATAAAGACTACAGAAAAAAATGACTTTATTAAACAAATGGTGGCTGCAAATAGAACATTACATGTTGTCACAGTAATGTTTTTCATTACAATTTTACTTTCACATGTTATATCTAATTAAACAATACAGAATAAAGTAACAGCCCTGTGGCTTTAGCTCCTTCGGCTGAGGGACAGTCGACCAATCAATTGGTTGGGGGTTAAATTTGCAGCCTTGACACTGGTTGAAGCTGGAATTGCATTAATTGCGTAAACAGTTTTCTTTTGACTAGAGAAAAGTAGTTTGCCCTATCTGGATGGGTGGAATGTGGAGGAGTTGAGTATTTTGTGGTCTTGTTCATGAGTGAGTGAAAATAGGAGCGTGAGATCGGCAAGCGGATTTGTGCGGCATCTGGTGTGCAATCATTGTAGCAACCCGTTGTGGTGAAGAGAGAGCTGAGTCAGAGAGCTAGGCTCTCAATTTACTGGTCGATCATCGTTCTAATAAAATAAGATAAGATAAGACTTTATTTATCCCATGATGGGGAAATTCTTTTGTCCGCAGCAGCAAAAAAGCCATCCAAATAGCGTTTTTGTGCGTTTGCAAGCGTTTCCGAGCGTGACTGAGGGTTCGCGAGCGTGTAAAAGCGTTTGTGAGCGTCTGCGAACATTTACGAGCATTTGCGAGGGTCAGTGAGTGTTTACGAACGTTTGTGTAAATGAGCTCTGGGTGATGACTCAAAGAACGAGGTCCCAAATACAAGCGGTGAAATGAGCTTCCTCCGTAGAGTGGCTAGGCGCTCCCTTTGAGGTAAGGTGAGAAGCTTGGTCACCCGGAGAGGAGCCAGTTGAGGTGGCTCGGGGCATCTGGTCCCGATGCCTCCTTGACGCCTCCCTTAAGAGGCATGTCCCACCGGGCGGAGTCTCCGGGGAAGATCAAAGGCATGCTGGAGAGACGACGTCTCTTGGTTGGCCTGCTAACGCTTCTGGGTCCCCCCAGAGGAGCTGGAGGAAGTCTGGGCACTGTTGCCCCAGTGACCCGGTCCTGCATGAGTGAAAGAAATTGGATAAATGGCGCAAAATGATCTGAAGAGTTACGGTTGTTCAAAGAATGACAACAAGGAGCTAAAGCTCCCATGTTAAAGGGTAATTAAAGTGAGTTATTCACTCTTGTTTCAAGGGCGACAGAACTTTCCTTGAGGTGGAGAGATCAAACGTGGTGTCAAACTACAGTTTGTTCACTACACAATTTATTTATCCTTTTTAATTTGCCACATCATCTTCCAGCTACCGTTACTTCTCCTGCCAGATAAATAGTCTACCAATGACTGCACAGGTGAAAGGCTACACTTGTCAGATAGCAAGTGTGGTTTTAATGCATTGCATCCACAGAGAACTGCTGAGTGCCCCTCCCTCACAGATAGGATCCTGTTTGCTGCTGCCTGCAGCAGATTGCGGTTCTCAAAGCCCCTTGACTCTCAGACAAATTACCTGTCATAAGCAGCGCTTTGGCGCTCTGGCATTCTCGTCACATGTCCTCCTCTTCCCCCTGCGCTGTCCTTCATTGTCCTGTGTTTTTACTGACAGTTTTGCTCCTGCTTTAACATTTATGTTGCAAAAATGGAGTTTGACAGACTCCTTGGCTTTCCACCATTCAGGGTGCCAGCCTGTCCTGCTCTATCTGCCTCTTTGTGGGCGACAAACACGCCAGAAACAGGCACCCTGCTGGGATTCTCAAGGGCAAGATGACTGCTCCAACTTGGTGTAGAGTGCTGGAGGATTTTCAAAGGTGAGGTGTGATTTCAAACAAAATATTGAGCTGAATGTTAATTCACTTCAAAAGGGAAAAACAGAAAGACTCTGGCCTTCACAAAGACTTTAGCGGCTTTAACTGCCTGCTCCCAAACGAGCAAAGAGACGCTCTGGCTGTTATCAGTTTGGAGACAGGACTGTTAAGCTGACAGCATTTTTTCCCTGAGAGGTTTAACCTGCACCCCAGAGAGCTTTTGAGCTGTCAACCTTCCTCAGATGGAACAAAAACCAGCTTTAATAAATAACGGTATAAACAGCTACGCCCTTTTGGGGGCTTTATTACTTTCATGTGCAGGGCTACAACACAAAATCTGATAATGTCGTGTGAAACGCCTGCTTTTTTTATTTTATTCAGTCGCCTATTTTTACAAGTATTAAATTCTGTTACAAAAAGAAAAAGATATATTCAAACACTCAAAAAGGCTTATTTGTACATACAAGGAATGAGATGGAGTAGGATTTTGGGAACACAAAGAAGCTTTGAAATCAAAATATAGCATCTAACTTTTTTAGATTATATTTCAATCTCACCTTAAATGATTTGATGTAGTTATGGTATTTAATGCAATAACATATTAAGGATTACAACAATTAAAAAAACAAAAATAATAATTAAATAGTAATATATCCTTTTAGAAATCTACATAAAATTACAGACAACAAAAAAAAAGCAGAAGCAAAAAAAAACTAGGTGATGATCTGGTTTCTTCTTCAGTTTCATTTGGCCCTTAGTTGTCTTTTTTAAATGTCTGCATGACAAAACAAAAAAGAAAATTAGAATCTACATGTTTTTAAAGAGCTGCTTTTAGGGTGGTCAAAAATACCAATAAAAACTAGTCAATTTACGTTTTTTAACCACTTTTATGGTGTCTGGTATGTCAAGGAGCAGAAATCCTAAGAGCTGTCACCAGAGTTTGTGAGAATATTGTGCCTGATCTGAGCGATAGGCTGCAGCTGATTCATCTCTTTGGGAAGCGCGGGTATTTTTGCACGGTTGTGGGGGACCCAGACACGAACATCCAGCCAGATGCAATCAAACAGCGCAGCAGTGAATTCATCAGACCAGAAATAGTCTGAGATCTGAAGCAAGCAGGCTTCATTTGATGTTGGAGCGAATATTATTAAGTTTAACGTACTTCTTTAGGTTGAAATATGTTTTATACATCTTCCAGAAAAGTGAGTCCTGAGGCTGTACACGAGTGTTTGTTTTACAAGGGAATAGTCGGATACATTCAAAAGAGGATTTTTATTTATTTTGTCCAACTTCATCTAGTTTATGATTTGTTTGATGGCTAGAGACAAACTTGATGATGGCAAAAAGTTCCCTTTTTTATGTGCCTTTTTTATCCATCCTTTCTTTGTTCTTCCTTTATTCCAGTCAGATTTTAGCCGTTTTATTAGAAACTCCTCCTATAACTATGGCTTTCCTAAAATACATCAAATTGACTGAGACAAGTTTTCATTTCTAGGACTCTGAATTGATCATTTTGTGGTAAAATATGTTTAACTTCATCTAAACAACATTACAAAAAGGTCCTCTGAAGGAAATTTTCCCTTTTGAAGGGTGAAAATGCAGGTGTTTAATCCTGTGTTTGAACCTAAATCAGTCGGTTTCTTTCTGTTATGCCAACATTCATATTTTTTCCTGGTCCCTTTTTAGTTGTAATATTATTTTTTTCCTTTAAAGGGCTCTAATCAAAGTCCAGTGTGGAAACTTTTATATTTATATTTAATTTGTTTAATTTAGTTTGTATTTTCTATTATTACCGGTATTATTTTTTATGTTTATGATTCTATTATTTATTTGAATATTTATTTCTTAATTTTTTTTTTATTCTTTATATATTTGTTGGTGTTTTCATTGATTATTTTATTTTACTTCATTTTATTTTGTTTTGTTTTACAGTTTGGACACCTAAAGACCAGGCTGCATCCCACCTTCAGATCTGAATCAATGCTTTCTTTGTGGGCCATGTCAGTGTCAGGCAGGTGAACTCTGATCCAGACAGCCCTGCTTTATCTCTGCATGGATTTAACCCCCCTTTGCAGTCATATTTCATCCTCACTTTGGCATCCGCACAGGGAGCAGTTACAGCCTCTTGAAAAGCTCTGTGTACCACACCGAGTATTGATTGAGTCTGTTTCCAGCTCAGGTTAATGAGAGCCTTTAAATAATGCAGAAACAGCTCCACTCTGTTCACAAATGCATCTAAACCTTCTATGGATGACCCCGCAGGTCAGATTTTCCTTTCATCTCTTCATCTATCGTTTTATCTTTGCCTTCTGTCAACACCCCAGCATCTTACAGGCGTTCACATCCACAGCCATCCCGTTTGCCGCGCAGTCGTGTGCAATATCACGAGCGAAAGAGCCACCCAATTTAGTCGCTGCTTCCACCTTCCAAATCAGATTGGATGTTTCTTCAAGTTTATTGGCTCCTCTGTCTTTCCAAATAAAGATCTCCCCATGGGTGTGGAAAGCAATATCCCTTCAGACGCACAAACCAAAAGACTCTTCATTGTGTAATTATTTTGCATAATGAACTTCCAGGTGAATAAACTTTAAATTAAACTGCTTTTCTTTGATATTTTGGGACACCAAGGAACCCGGTCAAAACGTTTTTTAATATCTTGTGAAATATTTACAGATGCTTCTGTTTTTTGCAGGTGATTTGTCCACACTTGAGCTAATTAACAAATAAAGCAGTTTAATAAAAAAAGAACAAATACTACCCAATTAGTTAAATGGCTTTTTTTGTTGTTGTTTTTTGCTCAAACGGCAAAAATAGAAAAAAAGATTTTACTTTTTTGCTGTAAGGAAGGAAACCTTTGGGTTTTGCTTAGAGTGAATGGAGCAGAACTTCTGGAGGCTTCTAGGAGATACTTTGGAATGCAAATCAGATCATTATGACAAAGTGTGAGATTATTCTTGGTCGTCTGTGGGCACCAGGGAGCAACGGTAAATGGCTGCTAATATCATGGGATTTCATGGAAAACATGATGGAGAGCTGTGCAGACTTTGGGAAAACTGCAAATCTGTTTTTAAACTTAAAAAGTTTTCATTCCTAGACATTCCCTTTTGTTTCTTGTTTTGTATTTTTCCTATATGCTTTGAAGCTCCTTCTGTTGCTGTCTCTTCTTTAAGCCGGTAAAGTATACCATCTCCACGTTTCTGCTCTCTTTTTATGACATCTATGTATGGCGGAGACTCAGATATATTATAGATGCTTTCACACTTCACTGTGTCTTCCATTAAACCTACCCATGAATCAAATTAGCTTTCCTTACTCGTCTGTCAGAATTTTCAAAGCTCAGTAAAGGAGCTGGCCCCATGCTGTGGCACCGATGAGTGCAAAGAGAATAAAGAAATTCAGTTTTGCCCAAATGGATTTAAGTAAGTTGCAATAACAGTTTAAAATATGTGTACTGTAATCAGAATCTACTGGCTGCTGGAAAGCACATTAGAATACAGAAATACATTTCAACACTTATTCTTCTGCTAATTGTTGAGTTGTCCAGCCGGATGGCTGCCTCCGCCTGGATAATGATGCCGCACCAACGCCCATATGGAAGGAGAATGAACCACAGAGGGAAGGAAGGGAAGAGGAGACATGGCAGTAAGGAAATGGAAGCTATGAGGCGTACATTTGTGGCATCCTCCGACATTTGAAAGCTTTAGCTTTAGTGCTTGAACCCAAAAAACACACACACACACTTGGTCTATATAGTTGGCACGACACTGTTTCAGCTGTCACTGAAGAAAAGCCTGAACAGACAAACATCATTTTTTTGGGGGACAAAAATAAATAAAAAATCCACAAGTCAAAATCAGACTTTACATCTGAATTGAATTTTAGTATAATTTAATATTTAAAAGAAGCATTCAAAAAAAATGACAACCTTTAACTGTTTTTTAAAGATCCTTTTTGTCATTTGCATAGAGGAGTGGTGTCCTCATTGGCCTTCTAGCTCAAACTCCACTTTGAATCAAGAAACTGACACTGATGTACTTTGAACTTGGAGTTCACCTTCAGCGTCTGCAGAGATTGTTTAAATTCTTCATCACTGTTTCAGTCACAAGCCTACAGTGGACCTTCTTCTGCATAAATGTAGTTACAAGAACATCAAGCTGCTCCTTTGTTCTGTAGTCTTCCTTTAGTGCAGCTATATAGTAGTACAGTATAGCCAAAAAATTATCAAGTCACAGCAGACATATGATGGTAATTTTGTATTTTAAACTATTTTAATGTGGAAAAACAACAGGGGGCTGAATTTTATAAAACTAAAATGTTAATGGATTTGCCATAACTTCTTGTTTACTTAAATGTTTGTTTTATATTTATATATTTGTATTTCATTTAAATTTGATTATCCTGAAAGAAATTAAAGAAATCTGGAAATCTTCACCTGCACTGTTCAGTGCCCACGTATTTATGTCTGAATCCCACTAGTAGAAATTTTGGTTAAAGATGTTCTGTTTTAGGTCAGTGAATCGAATCGTTCAAAATGAACCAATTTTCGACTATGAACCCTATCAGCAAATAATGATGGGAATCGAATTGTTAAAACGACTGGTCACACTGGAACACTTTGGACTCATCCTCCTCATCTATCAGGACCATTTCATTTTGATCACAAACAGAACTTGACTGAAAATCAACTTATTTAAATAAAACATTTCTTACGAATAGTTGTTCAACACAACAGTGCATTGTGTTTTGTTACCTGCAGTTTTGTAAACCCTGCATCAAAGCCTTTCTTTGGAGACAGAAAAGACCCAAGCAGAGGACAGAGTTCTAAAGACCTAAAACAGCTCTTTTTTTATTCATATTTAAGTATTTTATTTTAAATCCAAAGCCCCGAGACAAAAGAGGCAAAGCCTTTAAGGTTTCCCTATTTTTTATTCATGGTAACAATAAATTATCTCCAATCAAGAGGCTCCTCGTTAAAGATCAGAATCAATCATGCCACGGGGTGTGATGAAAATTTATCACAAGGTCGGAGTGCACAGATGAAATGAAATTACAAAGTAAGATTAGATTAAAATCACCCATTTCATGTCTTTTTTCTCTCTACCTTTTCCTGTCCAACAGCTGAGCAAGCAGATCAGAACTGAAGGCCTTTTGTGTTGGACAGGTTTTGCTGTTACAATAGGGGTTCATCGATCTTCAGACAAACAGTGTATATTTGTATATACCCCTTTTTTTATTTTAGGCTAAGCTTTATTCATAATAATTGTATTTATATACATTCCTTGTTGGACCGGTTGCAAAAAGAGAGGATAAGGAAAGAGTGGGATGTTAGAGAGGGGAAGAAGGGTTTAAGATGGGGGAAATATGGGGAGGGGGGGAGTCAATAATACAGAGTCATAACACAAGTGTCATAAGTAAATTGCATAACTTAGATCTCACATTCACACGCACACCAACAAATAGTCTGCACACAGCATTTACAGGTTGAAGTATTTTCATACATAAATGATGGAAGATTTATCTCACATGCACTCAGCCCCATTTCATGCCTGACATTGTCTCAGGAACTCTCCTGAAGAAACAGTTCAGCTCATTTTCCGAGACTTTGTTTTCTTGTTTTCAGCTGGTGCTCAAAAATCCAGACTCATGGTTTATGCAGCGTCTCACATCAGTCATACAACTTAGCCTGAGTAAAAACTGGACTCCCATTGGCCCAGGTTTCTTCCTTTGCTCTCAGTAGAGAATATATAGATGTGTTGAAGTAAATGAACATAATCATTAATTAAAAAGAAGTTGTGAAAAGTTGCTTTATTTTCCAACTTTCCCTCTTACAATAGCAAAAATTGACAATATGTGAAAAAAATATTTTTTTGAACAAAAAACCATAAACTTTCAAAATGATCAGAACAGAAAAACAGAATTTTGTCAAGGTTTCAGTTCTAAAAAAAGTTACTTTGAAATAAGACATCTGGTATTATATGGTTATTTATTACAACAACAAAAAAAACCAAGAATACAATTTTTCTTTTACCTACCTACCTAAATTTATGGACAATTTTCAGAACAAAATCAAAACCTAATCAGAAGGAGAAAAGGCAAGAAGTGCAGCGCTTCACTCCACTGACTTCTTTCCAACGTTTATCAACGATTCTGGTGGTTTTTAGAAACTTTTATTCTGGGAGATCTGAAAAATTTAAAGCTGCAGTTAAATGACATCATTAATAAACAAACACAATTTCAAATACAAAGGCTACGACTTGAAAGATTTGAAAACTCTAATAAATCTGGCAAATTTCTGGCTAATCAGCTTAAAATTAATAGAGAAAAATCATCAATCACCTCTATTACGGACCAAACAGGAAATATCACTCATGACCCGGTCAAAATTAATAACGCATTTGAAAACTTTTATAAAAACTTGTACACACCACAGATCAATCCGTCAGAGCAAAGTATTGACTCATTTCTTAATAATGTAAACCTACCCAGGCTAAATGAGGATCAAATCACAAACTTAGATTCTCCGCTCTCGCCGTCTGAACTTCATGAAGCTCTGTTACTTATGCCCAATGGTAAAGCACCAGGGCCTGACGGCTTTCCTGCTGAGTTTTATAAAGAATTCTGGGAACAACTGGCACCAACATTTTATAAAACTGTCACATCTATTAATGAGAGCCAATCAATGCCACATAACATGAACTCAGCCAACATAATTCTTCTTCTAAAACCAGACAAAGATCCCAATAGTCCTTCAAGCTACCGCCCTATTTCTCTAATCAATGCAGACGTAAAAATTATCTGCAAAGCACTAGCACAGAGAATAGAAAAAATCACTCCTCACATAATTGACTTCGACCAAACTGGATTTATCAAAGGCAGACACTCGGATGACAATCTCCGAAGACTTGTTAATATAATAGATTTTGCCACCATTAACAACCAGGAAATGTCCATACTATCACTGGATGCTGAAAAAGCTTTTGACAGAGTAAACTGGAAGTTCCTTATTGCCGCCCTCCATAAGTTTGGTTTTGGAGAAGCATTCATCAAATGGATCAAAATATTATATCACAACCCCAATGCATCAGTTAGAACTAATAAACAGACTTCAAACAGGTTTTTTCTCGGAAGAGGAACCAGACAGGGCTGCCCACTCTCTCCTTCTCTTTTTGCTATATTCATTGAGCCTTTAGCTGCAGCAATAAGACAGAATGAAAGCATTAAAGGAATCAAAACTAAACACAGCCATCATAAAATTAGTCTCTATGCAGATGACATATTACTGTTTTTAAGTAATTTACATTCTGTAAATGAAACGGCAACAATCATTAATGAATTCTCCTCTATATCAGACTATTCCATTAATTGGAATAAGTCTGTTTTATTACCACTGAACAATAATGCGGAGCAAAGACTCACAATACCAGTTAAATCAGGAAATATCAAATATCTAGGTATCAATTTTTCCCCCAAACTATCAGAACTGGTGCAGCTAAACTACACCCCATTACTGAAAAACATACAGGACGATCTAACACGCTGGACCAACCTGCCTCTGTCCCTTATGGGCAAGGTAGCCACGGTAAAAATGAAAATCTTACCCAAAGTTAATTATCTCTTTTCAATGATTCCCACACAACCGCCACTAAAATGGTTCAAAACATTAGACTCATCCATATCAAGCTTTTTATGGAACAATAAACCTGCAAGAATTAGTCTAAAAACTTTAAAATCTGCAAAAAGCTGTGGAGGATTAGAATTACCTAACTTCCACAATTACTTTCTTGCAATTAGATTACAATACATCTTAAAATGGTTAAAAAATAATCCAGAAACCAACTCATGGTTAGACTTGGAACAGGCGTTATGTGGAAAGATCAACCTGTCAGATCTTCCATTTATTAGCCAAACAGTTAAAAAACAGGATTGTTTCAAAACTATTAATATAAACGCCACTTTAACAGCCTGGTGGGAATTTCTCAAAATATCAAAATCATCAATTCAACCGTGCAAAATGACACCCATCTGGAACAACCCAGACATCCTCATAAACAAAAAAATTATCCACTTCCCAGCTTGGCAAGCAGGGGGCATAAAACAACTAGAGCACGTAATTATTGATAGAAGATTCATAACTCCCCAGGAACTTCAAGACAAACATGGAATAAATAACTTCTTGGAATATCAGCAACTTAAATCAAGTATTACTAAAAAATTTAAATATAGAGACAACGATTTAAAGCTACCAGATGTAGTTACCACTCTGATCAATTTCTCAATGAATAAAACTCTCTCCAAAATATACAAACTTTTATGTAATTTAGATAATAACATTTCACTTCCGACAACAAAATGGGATGCGGATTTGAGCATCAGCACAGATGAAAGCTTTTGGTCAGAACTTTGTCTAAACACCTTTAAACTGACAAAAAGTCCAAATCTGCAGCTAATCCATTTTAAAACCCTTCACAGAATTTACTACACTGGACAGAGGATGTTCAAGATGGGTCTCAGCAACTCAGACATTTGTCAGCACTGTGACAGTAATCTACCCGACAATTACATGCATGCACTGTGGTTCTGCACTCCTGTCCAGGCTCTCTGGCAGCAGGTATGTGCCGATTTATCAGTCTGGCTTAAGGTTTCGATCACAGCTTCACCGTCACTTTGTGTGCTTGGTGACATGAGTGCCATCGATGTAGAAGGAGGATTAGGCTCTATCATTTTCATAACTCTTTGCATTGCTAAAAAAACTATTTTAACAAATTGGAAAAGCAAGAAAAATATAAATATAAGTCAACACAGAAATCTGCTGCTTGATCAGATCAGCTTGGAAAAAATGTCAGCCCAAGGTTCAAGTAACTTTGGAAGAATTCGGTCTCTCTGGTCTCCCATAGCTGACTCCATGACTTAGGGGATGGGGGGGCCTGGTCGTCGCTGCTCCTTGCCCTTCTGCCGTGGGCTGGGGTGGGGGCCGGGGCCTCCGGTGCCTGGCGGGGGGTGGTGGGGGCTCCGTTGGTCGGGGGGTCGGGTCCGGCGCCGGGGTGGGGCGGGCTGGGGCGCTGCGTGGTCCTCTGGGCTTGGGTGTGGGGGTGCGTGGGGGGGGGGGGGGGGTGTTCTGGCTTGGCTTGGGGGGGTGGTCCCTTTGCCTGTGCTGGGGGGGGTTGGCGGGGGGCGCTGCTCGGGGGGGGGGGCCCAGCGGCACTGGATGGGCTTCCCATCTACGCCTGGGGCTGGGATCAGCCCTTCCCTGGCTCTGGGGCGGGACGGGACAACCCTCTTGGGGCCCCCGGGCGCTCTGGGTGTCATCCGCTTCGGCTGCGGGGTCTGGGGTGGGGTGGGGTGGGGGGTCTTGTCGGCCCTGTCCTGTGGGGGGGCATTCTGGGGGAGGGGGGGGGGGCACTATTGGTACGGGGCAGGGGGGGTTGACGGGTCTGGGTCTCCGCTGAGGCCATCGGCGGTTTCCCCGGCCGGCTGGCTGCCTCGGTCCCGTCGAGGCCTGACCAGAGCTCTTCTAGGGCCGGCGTTTGGGGGTGGGGGCCTGGGCCTGCTCCGGGGGGGGGCCGGCGCTTTCTGGCTCCTCTCCCTCTGTGTGGGGTGGGTGGTGCTGGGCCTGGGGTGTCGGCGCCTCCGGGGGTGGGGCCCCTGGGCTGGGTGGGCCTGGCCCCCTTGCTGGGGGGGGGGGCGGGGGACAGCTGTTTGACCACCGGGGGACAGTCTACCAGCTGTCCCCAACTTACCCCCTTCCTCATATAACCTCATAATAGGGTGAGGGGGTGGGGGGATTAGCCTGCGATGAGCCTTGGGGGGGGGGGTTTACTAGGCAGTGGCCCCCCCTCCTATGGTTGCCGTATGGAGTGGTCCCCCCCTCTTTCGGTTTTATTTGCACCTTAGACATGTAGGGCCCTTGGTAGGGGGGGTGCTTGGACATCACTGCCAGCAAGCAGCAGATGTCCTCCTAGCACCCTACCCGCCAATTTTAACCGCACCTTAGACATTTAGGGCCCCTTGGTGGGGAGGGTGAGGGGACATCACTGTGAGTAATCAGGAGATGTCCCCTTAGTGCCCTACCCGCCAATTTTAACTGCACCCCCCTTAGTACACACACCCCTCCCCCCTCAATATATACATCCCAACATAAACACACACACATGCACACACACACCCTCTTAAACACACATATACGCACACACATTTTACAAGGAAGGTGGGACCTAGGACCATCTGTCCCCTGCCTCTTCCCTGGTGGGGGGTACGGGCCCCTTTGCAGCGGCGGCCGTGTCCCCGGGGGGCCGGCTTCCTGGGCCCGGCGGTGCTCTCTCCGCGCGGTGGGGGGGTTCACATTACATCTGAGCCGGGGGTGTTGGTGTCCCTGGGGGGTGGGTTCTGGTCCTTGCTCCTGAGCGCTGGGCCCCGCCTAACTTCCAACTGTGGCCGAGCCTGGTCGGGCCATATTTACAACACCCCTTGTGGGCCCTCTTTTTTCCCCGGGGTTCCCCCCTCCTGGGCGGGGGCGGCGGGCCCCTGCCTTGCTCCTCCCTGGACCAACCGTGGGCCGGGCGGATGGCTGCCTGGAGTGCGGGGCGGGTCTCCCTTGGGGGGTCCTGGCTCGTACCTGGGGTTGGGGCGGGGGGATGCCCGGAACTCCTGGGTGGTGGTGGGGTGCTCGTCTGGGGCTGTGGGCGTCCCTCTCCGGTGGGGCCCTGCGTTGGGCTCTCCCGGCGCGGCGGGGGGACTGTTCTCCTGGTTGGGCTGGGGCGGCCCTCTCTTTCCCTCTGTGCCTCCCTGCTCTCTGGCTCTGGGGGGCCTTGCGGCGGTCCTGCTGGCCCTGGCCTGGGTGGCGGGCTTGGTCGCCCGGGCGGCGGTTGTTCCCTGCCGGTTTCCGTGTGGCGTGGGGGGGATTCCGGCTGCCGCTGCTGCTGCGGTGGGGGTCTTGGGGTGGGGATGGCTGGGCGCTCTCCTTCCTTCTTTACACATTCCACCATCCATATTAGAAGAACATGAGCACTCACCTGAGCACGGGTGTTGGCTCACCTTTGCACTGGCGGTTTGCGTGACTGAATGACTGAAATGTTTCACTAGTTGGTTTTAAGGCATAAGTATGCGTGTGAGCACTATCTGTTTTGTGTACATGTCGACAGATGGACATTTTTGCAACTAGCAGGTGTGTTTGACACTTGGGTGTGTGTGTGGACAGGCTCCGCCCTTTTTGTACTGCATTTGAGCCTTACCATGGTGATTAACAACCAGTAAACTTGTTGCTCTATGCTGCTTCATGGTCTTATCCCCCTTCCCCTCCTACTATCACCCTCCTTCCCCCCCTCTTTCTAACGTCCCTCTCTCTTCTTCCCCTCTTTCCTTTTCCGTCCGGTCCAACACCAAAGATCTTCAAACATGTTTGAAATTAATAAAGTTTGGCCTCAATTACAAAAGGGGTTTATTCAGACATACCTTTGGTTTGTCTGAAGATTAATAACCCCTCTTGTTAAAGTAAAATATGTCCAACACAAGAGGCCCTCAGCTCTCATCTGTTTGCCCAGCTGTTGGACAGGACAAGGTAAAAAGGAAAAAAAAAAAAAAAAAAAAAAAAAAAAAAAAAAAAAAAAAAAAAAAAAAAGAAACTTTTATGCCATATTTTCTTTGATATTCTAGTATATGAAAACCTTTGATGAAACCTGGGGGGGGAAAAAAACATCAAAATCTCTTCCACAGTTCCAGATAATCCAGTATGATCAAAGAAAATAATTTCATCATGACACTTTAAGTCGTTATAAGGAGTTTAAAAGATTTTGATAACTTTGTTGGAGAACTTTTTTTACAATATTGATCAATTTTAATCCAATTCAAATCCAACTAGCTTCTGCAAGTTATTTTCAAAGGGAGAAACAGATGTTTTGCTTCTGACTTCCTTTGTACTTCAGTTGGAGCAAAAGATAATTTAGTTGGGCTCTTCCTCTTCATATCCCAGTGATTATGCCAGTCTGCACAAGCATTTATGCTGATAATAGACTTTAAAACAGCCAGGGAACTCAATTTTATTCAAATGAAACTGACCCCTGACCTTCTGAGGGATGTGCTCAGATGAAATAGGTGCAGTAGTACATCAGCAGGCAAATTTAAAGTATGTTTTTTTTTAAACGTCTGTGTTTTTCATATGAAGCCAGTCTAAGAGGAAACAGCGGTCCGTCAGTAGCTTCTTCCTTTTTGTTGCTTTGTGTGAAATGTTCTGGCTGGAAAATGAACATTGGAAAACAAATCCAACCCGTGAATGCTAATCTGTCAGGCATTAGCATTTTAATAACGCTTTTCAGCCCTGTTGAGGGAGATGTTGTGAGTTTTGATTAGTCATGCTTTGTTTTATGTCATGCTCTGCGCTCCCCTTGTCACCACACACCTGGTTCATGTTTTCAATTGGTCATCTCTTTCCCCTGCAATGATTACCCTTGGCATGTTGAAGCGTCTGGTCCTCAGTTTAACCTGGTCAGGCTTTTCTCTTCCGTTGCCCATTTGTCATGTTTGGGTTTATTCATCAACGTTTTAAGCTCCTCCCACAGACCGGTCTCCTACAGTCCTACAAAGAATGCCGCCCTTCCTGAGAGTTGACAGATGTGATTTCTTTTATCTCTTACGAAGAGAGATGTGGCAGGCTATTATTTGTGACAGCGTGTGTCACTCTGTGTGTGATAAATTATAATGCACGATAATGACTATTTAACACGGAGTCTGAATCAGAACAAGCGCCATGATCATTTCAAGTACGGGCAGTTGTTAAGATTAGGTTCTCACACGAATCTTAGTGTCATGTTCGGATTGTTAACAGTTTACGGAGACATTTGGGATTCAGACCGGTGCGATTATTTATTTTATTTTTTCCCCGTGTGCAATTAAAAAAAAAAAATCAACTGCAAATTGCTTCTAAGCAAACCTCAAATCATTTTTTTGATTTGAAAGATTAATACTGAAGCTTTCTTAATGCATATTGATTTACAAATGTTGCAAAAAATGTCTAAAATTATAAATAGCGAATAAATTGAAGATGAATGGTTTATTCTGTTCATAAACATTCAGCAGACTTGGCTTTGATAAATTGGACTTATGTTACATTTGAAATAAAGTTTTATTTAAAGGGATACTTAATATTCATTCATTCATTCATTTTCTTAACCGCTTTTTCCCTTTCGGGGTCACGGGGATGCCGGAGCCTATCCCGGCCACTTGTGGGCGAAGGCAGGGGATGCCCTGAACAGGTCGCCAGTCTGTCGCAGGGTAGAATGTCCACAAACACACACCCATTCACTCTCATTCTCACACCTAGGGATAATTTAGAGTTGCCAATTAACCTATGAAGCATGTTTTTGGACGGTGGGAGGAAGCCGGAGACCCCGGAGAGAACCCACGCATGCACGGGGAGAACATGCAAACTCCACACAGAAAGGTCCCCCATTGATGTAGTTTTTCACATCCCCCAGCCGGGACTTGAACCGGAGGCCTTCTTGCTGTGAGGCAAGAGTGCTAACCACTGCGCCACCGTGCAGCCATACTTAATATTATAATAGACAATAAACTATTGAAATTCTGTAATTTGTAAACAAACACAACTGTAAAGATGTAAAACTATGACTTTGAAGAGCAGCAGTTAGGGCCATCTTAACATAATTAAGTTTTTACTGCATCATAAAGGGTGAGGTGCTTTCAAAACGACTAACAGAACAGCTGTGTTTTGTTGCCTCTAAAATTAATTTTATTGTGATTTTTTTTTTTTAAAGGATTACAAGAATTTTAAAGTTGCTATTTTTAAGTTTCAACTTAGATTATTGCTGACTTTGAGGACTTCATAAGACTAATCTGATACAGTTTAGGTTTGTCTCCCTAAACATTGTGGAGTGGTTTTACTTTTAGATTAGATTTCAGCAAAATAACAATCCAATAAAGCTAAGATACTTTAAAATCTAAGGAGACCAAAAGCTGATCACAGAGTTCACCAAATTCATTATTGCTTCCAAAAAAACAACCAAAAGTAAAAGAGTTTGTAGAGGTAACCAGGTCCTAAAAATCATTGCAGTACCAGAGGTAGGAAACATTAAGGTCAACAAGAACACAAAAAGACAGTTCTGACTGCAACCAGAAATGTGTGACTTCTGTGATGGCACCACATAGGCTGGGTTGTCACTTTAGTTCTAACACACAATGATGCAAGTTCTGCAGATTACCCACCAAGGACAATCTCTAAATTCAACTCCCCTCAAGTATGTTGGCGTGGAGACTGGAATCACAGAACTGAAACACTGAACAAATGAAAAAAAAAAGTCTGCAGGGAGGGAAAGCTGTGTGCCATTTTCAGAGGTAAAACCTGAGATTGACTGCTGACATTATTCCCAGTGATGAACTTCCTCATTTGCTATACGTCTGGCAGTTTCCTGCTTTCACTCATATAAATAAGGGTTGGGATTTGTGACCGAAACGGAGCAGAGGACCCACTAAAACTCATTTTAGGTGCACTCAAATGTTTGAAAAACATCAACATTGGATCTTGCTGTGTTTAGAGCTGAGTATGCAGCGGAACCAACTGAGAGGAAAAGGGTTTATTAAGGTGTAACCAGTGAGTCATACTTATTAGATCAAAAGGCGTTTCAGTCAAGAGACGCACAATATCTTATCAAAGTTCTGTTGGTGTGATGTGAGGAGCTACCAAACACATTCCTGCAGATAAAGTCTTTTGCAAACATGAAGTAAGTGAGCAGCCTTACCTACTGCTGCAGTCTGCTGCACAACACTGAGCTGATTGTGTTTAGTGATGATCCATGACAAGAATCTGAAGCAGCTGCTGGCTAAAGTGGCCGTGATGTTAAAAGTTGCAGCGGAAGCGGCTAGAATGATGAAAAAAAATTGTCATCCGCGCCTTTATGGGCTAGAGAGGACAATGAAAAAAGGTTGATATTCTCTTGAAATGATTTATTCATTCTTTGTGGTTTGTTACAAAACATTCTGCAAGTATTTGATGAAATAATACAAAATTAATTATGTATCTTATGCAAGCCTTTAGGCCTTAAGCCTTTGTGCTTTTGTTTTTTTTGTTTTTTTGACAGATCCTGTTTGGGGGGAACCCTGTAAATATATATGGTTCCAAAACAACTTGACATGTGTTTTGTTCATGCCGACCTACTATTGCTGTACTTTTTGGGGAACATTTTTACAGGTTTTTAAATGCTACTTTCATTTTATTTTTTTAATTTGGATTTTTAATATTAAATCCTTTGAAATCCACAAAAAATAAACAAAATGTCCCTTTTTTATAAAATGTAGATCTTATCAATTATGATAAATTGCGTGATTTTGTGTTAGTTTAAAAAGCTAAAAGCACCTTATTTACCCACTGTCTCAAATTTCCTCCACACATTTTTGACATGGTGTAATTAATTTATCAGTCAAATTTTTATTTATTTTTTTCTTTTTATGCCTTTAAACCAACTAGTGTGAGATCTTTCATTCATTCAATCATGCAAACTATGAGTGCAAAGGTGAGCTAACACCTGTGCTCAGGTGAGTGTTTATGTTATTCCCTGCGTTGGCAGAGCCCAACGCAGGGCCCCACCCAAGAAGGGCACCCACAACCCCAGACGAGCACCCCATCACCACCCAGGAGTTCCGGGCATCCCCCTGCCCCAACCCCAGGTACGAGTCAGGACCCCCCAAGGGAGACCCGCTCCACGCTCCAGGCAGCCACCCACCCGGCCCACGGTTGGTCCAGGGAGGAGCAAGGCAGGGGCCAGCCACCCCCACCCTGGAGGGGAGCACCCCGGGGAAAAAGGGGGGCCCACAAGGGGTGTTGTAAACATGGCCCGACCAGGCTCGGCCACTGTTGGAAGTTTGGCAGTCAAATTTGCATTCTTTCAATACAACTAGTGATTTAAAAACAAATAACACTAAATAAGTTAGTCTCACTATAACCTTTTTAGAAATTAGCTCAACTTTTTCCCGCCAAAATGGTTTTAGAGATTTCGCAGAAAAAGCCCTTCTACTGCCCCTGGTGAAATGAGGATGAACTACAAGGCAGAAAACATGGATCAAATGATAAACAATGGGTGTTTAAGGAAAGTTTGGATCATACCAAGTAGATTGGGGTCTCAGAAATGGGTGTTTCAAGCATGATACCAATGGTCATATAGGGTTAACACTACATTTCAGAGTCTCATTAGTTTTGGGGTCACAGAGAAAGACTGATGTTGTTAAAAGCTGGTGGGAACTTTTTTATTACACTTGTCATTTAAAAAACCAACCGCATTTGCATCTGCAGGCATCTTCTGCAACATGATGAGACAGATGGTAAAATTAAAAACACATAAAAGTACACCAAACCCCACAGACATGTCAACGTGTGACAATTTGTTTGTTCAGCTTTACTTTGCTGCCTCCTGTCGTCCTTTTAGTCAGTCAGGAACAGGTCGTGCATGAGAATCGGTGTAATTTTTACACTGTGTTTAGTCTGTGTAACAAGGCAGAGAAAATGGAGTCCACTCAGGCCTGTCGGACACCATGGTTTTTAGTATCTACTTCACAAATTACCAGCTTCTAGTCTCTGGGTTGTGCACATGGGTACACAGATGCATATTCACTCATGTGAGTGCAAATTCAAAAAAAACACAAGATACACAGCTAAAAGGAGTTTTAAAAAAACCTGGAGAACAAGGGGAGAAAAAGACCATACGACATGCAAAACTCAAACTCTGCTTTTGCTGCCAAATGTTTTCCTGCGACAGCTGGCAGGATTCAATTTGAAAATTATGCAAATGAGTTTCAGGCCCACTGGATAACTGACAGGCTGTCTAAGTAGCCATTAGCATACGTTGGTCTCCCATTGGCTCGAGGGGTGTCAGAATCTTGCAACATGTGACACGGATACATTTGCAATTTTATGAAAAGGTTTCACAGAGCAGGACATTTTCAAAGTCAAATTGGACAAAATAGATTCTCACTGGAACATGAGCACATGACATTTTACTGTGTCTCTTTTTTTTCTTTCATTGCACACAGTGCAGACAGTGTGCAAAACAATTCAGTTTTGCTGTTTGTAGAGGCACCTCAATAGACACAATCATGTGTTTGCATCTTTGTCTCAATCCAATGTCTTGTATGGCTGCTTTTTTATGCAAATTTCCATTTGACAGCTCAAAACTAAAAACTAAACTAAAATAAAACGGTAAAATTAAATGAGACAAACATTGTAAAACAAAAGCCCTCCCTAAAACACTGCATTTTTATTGGTGTCACTTACGAATCCTGTTCTTAATAAGAAAACCCATAAAGTTTTAGATTCTGTAGTAACTGATTGTTATGGCTCAGGTCTGATCCTAAACTGTCACATGCAAACACTTTAATCAGAGTGCAAGGACATGTGCTCATCTGTCTCCCTATTGGAACAGCTTCTTATGGCCCCAGGGTTGACTGCAACCAACAAATACAGTCCATTTCCATGCTTGGAAGTTACAATTTGCACAATTAGCAATGCTGTGGATAAAAGTCTCCTTCAGCTCACCACATGTTTAAAATCACCCTTTGACTTTGACTCAATATCAGCAAGCATACTGTCTTGACCATGACTTAACTTTCTATGCTAGTATAAAGGTAAGTATCGCTCAACAGGAAAGAAGCTTTTTTCGTCTTTTTTTTTAAATCTCTTTATGTCTACAAAGTTTAATTCATCTTTTTCTAACGTTGCTTATATTTCCACACTCCCGCTTCATGCATAAACACACTGCAGACCACTTTTGAAGTGGAAATGTTTTAATTTCTGGTTTCCAACAGCCCTCAAAGGGGTATAAGATTTATGAACATCAGTTTATTTGTGATTTTTTTTTTTATTTACTATAACTGAAATTGTGACTTCCCTCAGGCATTTTATTCCCCTTCACATCCAAAACAGTCGTCTCACATGAAATGTGGCTAAAGCTGTGGCCGCAGTCTGAGACTGCTGAATTTCCCATCACGTCATTGTTGAATTCACCTTCAGCACATGTTTTGAAACTGAAAATGTTTTGAAACTGAAAACGTACATCTTGAAATTGTTCCAAAACCAGAAAAAAATTATTGGAGGTCATTTTAAAGGCAGATTTAAGGAATAGGAAAACTAACTGCAGCATGAAAATCTGTGGAATGATAAAAAAGTTGTTTCCTGAGTCCAACTAAACTGCTTGACCTTAAGTATGAAGGATAAGGCAGGAAAAGTGCCAGTCAAAGATGGAAAACAAGCTTGGTGAGGCTTTAAATGCATAGTTTTTAATCATGAACAGATATGAGTTCTGTTGAGACAAGATGAAGCATTGGCAGAGGTGCACGCTTGTCTGAGAGGACAGTTTGAACGCACATGACAGAAACGGTTCTATCAAAGACGCAGCGATCGTGTTTGTTGGCTCTGCTGCTGCAGCCTGAGTTTTCTTCTAGTGGCTGTCGAAGAAAGTTCTAATCAGTTACATTTACCAGTTCATTTACTCGAGTAACTTTTTGTGAAAATTACACTTCAGATTAGTGTTTACCTAATGTTTTTGTTTTTGTTACATTTTTTCAAGGTTTATTTTTTAAAGGAAAAACTCTTTCTTAGCTATAATATTTTTATCTAGGAAATATTTTTCGTGAGAATTTCTTTATTTAGTCATGGGATGCATGATTATATTCACACTTTTCTTTTTGGTAAAATAATTGTAAACATGTTAAAAATTAGAATAAGATGAAATAAACTATAGCTTTTAAAAAATTTAAAATTCCAGATGAGGAAAAATATGGAAAAATAACACAACTGATACTGTTGAACTGGCCATAAACCATTTAGCTGTACTTTGAACTGGAGTGCATTTTGTGCACTCATTAGTAGGGCAAGGTCAAGATCAGAAAGAGATCAAATTATCCAAAAGTTAAACAGAAAAAAAGCAAACTGGAGAGAGCTGAGAGAGATGAGAAGGAAGTCCTTTGGTCTGCTTCAGACTTGACATATGTAGCCTTAATGGCTTAATCAGTCTGTTAGTGGGCTGACATTCTGGTCCCTATGTCATTAATGTGAAATATGACTTATTTTACAACACTGAACATGAAGGAAAGAGAAGCGATGTTTAGAAAGATCATGCTTCAAATTTTAAATGGAATGGAGACATGTTGTAGTCAATTAACACAAATGTTTATCTCAAAACCAAAAGATTTGGTTGCATTTTAAAAGTTTTCACTGAATGAAAAGAGAGATCTAGGGAATAATATAATAGAGGAACAGGGACGTTATATTCATTTTAAACCGAGTAAGTGTTCTTTGAATAAAGCTTCAATTAGTTTGATTAAAGATAAAAGAAAAATTATAATAAAATAAACTTGAGTTAATCCACCACTTTAAGAATGAATCATTATGACCGTAATAATCTCTGGATCTGATTGGCAGGAATGTTGAAAAAATACTGATGGTTTTGGCCAGGTCCACTGAATTTGTGAGTTAGACATTCCCACTCTTTCAACTAAAATATGTAACAAAACTTGGCTCTTTACGAAATAGTAAATGACTCTTTTATTTTTGCATATGCTCATTTAGGATTTCTGGCACAAAATCTGAAAGTGTCTTCAGTTCTGAAAGATGTGGTGTGAGCCTGTGAATACAGAGGTCATCTGCTCAGGTAAATGTCATTCATTGGTGAATGCTGAGGCGCGTGAGCGTGACAAACAAAGATCGGTTTATTCACAAATCGATCTATGCTTAGAGGGTCCCTTCAAAGTCAGCAAAAAACCAAAGAAATGAAGTGTAAAAATGTTCTGGTTCACAGAGTCTGCCAGCCGGCTCCCCACGCTGACGATGTCCCCAAACAATTTGTTCTAGTTTCTCCAAAGCACAGTGAAGAGAGGCGTACTCCGAGCAGCATACAGAACGCCACCAGGGCATGTGAACAAATGCACAACACACACAAACATCACCTCGTGGGGAGCTACATAGATGTGAGAAGAGACGAGGCTGAGCGGGAACCTCAGGGCCTCACTGCACATGTCATTCACGCAGGCATGCTGTCAGGATCTGCAGCATCATTTACTGGGAAAAGGGGGTCAGACAACTGCAAGACGCAAACATGTCAGGTTGGATCTATATTTATTCTGCATGCACAGTGCAAAGGGTGTGTGTGTGTGCGTGCGTGCGTTCGTGCGTGCGTGCGTGTGTGTGTGTGTGTTCTCTGATGAGGGCATCAAAGTGATCATTTACAGCAATCACAGCCTTTCATTTTCCACTCTGAGCCACAAATACAAATGGCTGATAAAGCGAGTTTCTTCGTGTCATAAAAAAACCATCAAGATGCTTCAAGGACCTACACAAATGAATACACGTGTATATATGTGTATATTTATATCTTGATGTGTTTGTGTGTGCTTTTTTCATGTCTTGATATGTGCTGAGTGTGTGTTCTGTCACCCAAAAAGACTTCAGCAGGGGCTGCCACTGATCCAGCATTACAGCAGTGCTCATCCAGCAGTTTGACCGCTTTTTGTGTGTAAAGCCGCAAGCTCACGGCTGTAGAGGCATCATTTAGAACCACAAAGTGTGGAGCAGTTTTGATGTAACACTTTTTCAATGAACGTTCAGTTCAACAACTACAGTTAAGAGTTGTACATGGTATCAGACTGAGTTTGACAAATGTGTTTAAACAAAGATGCAACAAAAATTGACAAAATAAATGCATTCAAAATAACTATTTACCCTTCCCACTTTTAGAAAAGAAATGCTGTCATTTTGTACTTTTTCTTCCTAAAACTAAGCCCCTTAGTTTTGTTCCCGAACTTCATGTTAACTAAGAAGCACCAAACGTGCTGGAGACTGTGACTTGACAAAGGCCATGCAAGGCTGGGGCAGTGATGGAGTGTCACCATTGCTATTGGATATTTGCCACAAGCATGTAGCATGCTGGCAAGACCAGCTAACAACACCGATTTGTGCAACTTATGACACCAAATCGAGAGAAAAGCACAGAGTTATGGCAGAACTAAAGTTAAGCAGATTAAAGAACTCCTGAGGCTGTTGACTGGGTGGTCAATACAATGGTCACTCCCTGAATATCTCATATATTGAATCTTTGGGTGATGCCTACAAACAAAGACGCAACCATTGGTGTGTCCGGGAAGTTTGAACTTGTTAGGCCAACTTAAGCCTTAAGCTACGATATACAGTAAACCCTTGTTTTTTGCAGGGGTTCCGTTCCAAAAAGAACCCGTGATAGGCAAAATCCGTGAAGTAGAAACCTCTATTTTTTTAACAAGTATTATACAATTAAAAACTCTATTATACATTGAAAAGAAAGAACAAACCATTTTACAGGCTCAAGCATTTGTTTCACAAATAAAAGTACCTTCGAAACGTTTTTTTCAACAAATAACTTCTGTACTGTACTGTCAAATAACAATTTTAATCATCAATGTGAACAGAAGGCTTCAAATTGCGGAGATGAGCCCCGCCACCGCGACCAGATTAATTGGATTAAACGGGAGAAAATTTAAAACGATTATGAAAAAAATACAAAGTACAGTGGAACAAATAGTGACGCAGGTGTATTTCACTGCTCTACAGACTGAGCCGCTGCATCCTGACTCTGCTCTGCAGTGTTTTCTCCTTTTGAAGCCTGCGGTGCAGCTGTGTTTGTTTGGGAGGAGAACATAGTGATAGGCAGTTGTTGTCGCTGTTTTTTCTATGGGTTTTAGAGAAACTCGAAATTGCAAGAGAATTTGCACGTGTGTAATGTAAATTTGGCAAGCTGTTTTACGTACGTGTACATATTAAACTGCAACGTTATTGACGCACAGGTAGAGAAGAAGCGGAGTGACTTTTTAGCCAATCAGAATGCAGAACACAATGCACTATGCAAATCCGTGAAGTAGCAAAACCGTGAAAAGTAAACCGCGTTACAGCGAGGGATCACTGTACCGCCCTTCGGCAAAGTGCATTCAAGCTACCACTTCCAAGAAAAGTCTATGTAAACGGCCATATATGTGCATTTCAGGCTTCCGCGACCATAATTCTCGTGTTCACATAGATAAGGAAGTCTTTATCAGGGACTCAGATTTGGTAGTGACAAATGCATGACGTCCCCTTTATTTCACAGAAGTGCCAACCATTTTGGAAATTGATCACGGAGGAGAAATTAATTATTGCAGTTTGTGCCCGGCCAGAATTATATGACACCAAGTCTTTCATGAAACAGAAAAGAGCCGTTAAAGAAAAAAAAAACAGGAGCAAGTTTTGCACCGCTTCGAATTTTTGCACTGGTAAACAGTAGAAAAGAAGAATCTCTTCCTGCTTGTCCAATGTGGACACTGTGGGCTAAACATTCAAGAATGCGCTAAATACAGGTCCTTGAATGGACTTCAAATGTCCAGTGTGAACGTAGCTTTTGTGATGAGTTGTCAACACAAATTTTATAGAATATTTGTGGATGGCTGCTTGTAAAAATGAGTAACACAAATGCTCAAAGTAGTAATAAACCACAATTCTTTACATTTTAATTGAGTGTCTAAACTATCATTCATTTAAAATCAAATTTAAACCAAAAAATAAAGATTGTGCAACAATTCTATGCATGATTCTTTGGTTTACCTGAATATAGGAAATTAATATATGCAAAAAAAAAATAATAAACACTGTGAGTGATGTAGTGATTTCAGAGTTCAATGAGGATTAATCTGTGGTAAAAGGTGCACAAGATTTATTTCAATTATAAACACCTAGATCACAGCTTAAGTTTTCATGGGCACAGTCTCTTGCTGGAAGGCCTGTCGACGCCATTGTTTCATCAGTGACCTTTGTCCCATGGTCACTCGTACAGCTTAATATACAGTAGTGTATACACAATTATTTATGAAGTGTATATGTATGTATAAAGGTTATCCATGTGTTTATTACTATCATAAGTTAAGTGTTTTGTTCTACGACATCCAAGTTTTAGTTTACTCTACATTGACTCATTTTAGCTGTAATGTGGCTTGTTGCTGGGACCGTGGCCTTTTTGGACCATGATTTCTAACAGAATTGGGTGGGAGAAAGAAGACGAATTGGAAGGAGCTTACCAAGCTGGCTGATAGTGGGACAGAGGAGGGACATGGCTAAAATGGCTGCTACTTCAAAGATCCCGTGCCTTCCAAATGCAGAAACAATGAGCACGGCAAATTGTTTGTGTTTTTCTTCCCACTATAATGAGAACCCCCTAGATATGAGGGCAAATTAGCTTGGATGAATTTCATGCACAGTTTGAATTTTTGCCCCGGGCTGGGTGATGAACCACAGATGAAAAAGGCCTGCCGACGGTGATGTGGCTCACCAGAGATGGTCTGTCCAGTGTACAACTACTACAACAGATGACAAATATCATTTTAATGCATTGATTGGTGCTTTGCTGGATGAGTACATGCCCAGAGTACTGCCAAGAGTTTGTTGGGGTTGTAGAAGTCTCTGCCTTATGGTTTAAGACAGAACCAGAAAAACAAAAACGTAGCAACATGGGAGATATGGGGTGTGCACAACTTTGTCCTGATCATCACCTACCTGGATCTACAACATTCGGTTCACTCCCTCTCAAAATGTTAGTCAGTCAGTGCTGTTGCTGGGACCATTTATCTAGAAAGAGTTGAGGGTCTGTTGGGTCTTGAGGTCTGTTGAAAAAATATATATTTTGTTGTAAGTGTTGACCATGCTTTACACTTATTGTTCAATTCAATTTTATTTGTGAAAAAAAACAAGTGGACTCTCTCTTTGGTGTGAGGATCCCACAGTAGCTTAAATGTAGTGAAGCAAAATGGTTAATTAAAGGATCAAAATACTCTGAGATCTAAAAAATAGATCCTCAATCACGCCAGTGCTTTTATTTTGGGGAGGAATCATGGCCAAAATAAGATCCACAGAAAATAAGCCACAATTCCTTTTCATTTCTTGTAAAAGTAGTCTAGCTCTACTTTCCGCACGTTCCGCTCAAAGGCTGTGCTTTCCCAGCCAGAGTTTATAAAAACAAAAGAGAAGTGAGAGAGGCACCAGCCCTGGACCTGAGCCTCCATGGTTGTCTCCAGCCTCCGGTCTCCAGCCTTTGACCAGGAGGCCTGCTGTTGTGGTGGCTTCCCTGAACACCAGCTGCACCTGCTCCATCTCTCACCTTGTTGGCACTGCCTTTTATCACTCCTCCTCTTTACTTTCTGGATTGGGGAGAGGTCACGTGGCCACACCAGAGCTGTGGCCCAACAGCTGCATCTAATGGTAAAAAGCTTATACAGCCATTTTCTACCTTACTTTAAAGCCCAAAGCGCTTTACAGTCACCGTTCCATCCCCCCCCTTCCATGCACAAATTCACACTGGCATCAACCTCAACCACCAGGAGCAATGTGAGGTTCAGTGTCTTGCCCACAGACACCTTAAAACATGACAGGCAAGGCGGGTAACAAACTTCCAATCTAAGGTCAGCCACTTTACCTCAGCACTACGGCCGGTTATCACTATGATATTTGCACCAACTTTGATATTGCAAAGTCCAATCAGAATCCAGTAAAATACACATACAGTGCACTGTGAAAGTATTCAGCCCCCTTGAACTTTTCAAACTTTTTGCCACATTTCAGCCTTTAAATATAAATATATAAAAATATATTTTTTTGGGAAGAATGAACAAGTGGGACACAATCATGAAGTGGAACGAAATTTATTGGGTATTTCAAACTTTTTTTAACAAATAAAGAACAGAAATACTGGACAGGGAAAATTATTCTGCCCCTTTACTTTCAGTGCAGCAAACTCTCTCCAGATGTTCAGTGAGGATCTCTGAAAGATCCATTGTTGACCTAAATGACTAATGATTATAAATACAATCCACCTGCATGTAATCAAGTCTCCGTATAAATGGACCTGCCCTGTTTTAGTCTCAGAGGTCTGTTTAAAATCCAGAGAGCATCATGAAGAACAAGAAACACACCAGCCAGGCCCGAGACACTGTTGTGGAGAAGTTTAAAGCCTGATTTGGACTCATAAAGATTTCCTAATCTTTAAAGATCCCAAGGAGCACTGTGCAAGCGATAAAAATAAAAATGGAAGGAGTATCAGACCACTGCATATCTACAAAGACGTCCGTCTAAACATTCAGCTCAAACAAGGAGAAAACTGATCAGAGATGCAGCCAAGAGGCCCATGATTACTCTGGATGAACTGCAGAGATCTACAGCTGAGGTGGGAGAGTCTATCCATACTACAACCATCAGTCGTATACTGCACAAACATGGCCTTTGTGGAAGAGTGGCAAGAAAAAGCCATCTCTTAAAGATCATAAAAAGTGTTGCTAAAGTTTGCCACAAGCCACCTGAGAGACACACCAAACATGTGGAAGAAGGTGCTCTGGTCAGATAAAACAACAACAAAACGTTATGTTTGGCGTAAAAGTAACACAGCTCATCACCCTGAACACACCATCCCCACAGTCAAACATGGTGGTGGCAGCATCATGGTTGAACCGTGCTTTTCTTCAGCAGAGACGGGGAGGATGGTTAGAATTGATGGGAAGATGGATGGAGCCAAATACAGGACTATTCTGGAAGAAAACCTGATGGAGTCTGCAAAAGACCTGAGACTGGGACGGAGATTTGTCTTCCAACAAGACAATGATCCAAAACATAAAGCAAAATCTACAATGTAATTGTTCACAAATAAACATATCCAGGTGTTAGAATGGCCAAGTCAAAGTCCAGACCTGAATCCAATCGATATACTGTGGAAAGAACTGAAAACTGCTGTATACAAACGGTCTCCATCAACACTCACTGAGCTCGAGCTGTTTTGCAAGGAGGAAAGGGCAAAAATTTCAGTGTCTCGATGTGCAAACTGATTGAGATAAGATTTTGAGGTTATAAAAAAGAAGAATTTCTGTCATATTTATTCCCTAAACTGAGTTTTCTGTATTCCTAAATGCCAAGGCCAAGATGACAAAAGCCCATTTTCTTTCAAATTCTGCAACATCCTGACTGGCAATGCTGCTTCAGAACCTTTGAGCTCCAGCTAAAATATTTTGCCAGACTGACTCATCTGTGTCCAGATGTGTCCTTGGCTGCTGGATTTTTCATGATGAACTGGGAGAACCTCATTTAAAATCTGCTTGTTATTTCAAGGAAGGGCTGATCTTAGGCAGAGCTGGCTGCCCCTCTTTGAAATGATAATAGGGCCATGTGGAATGACAGATGCAGGTGAGAATGGGGAAGAGGATGAAGGAAGAGATGCTTGGAAGCAAACAGTTATGGAAAAATGAAGGAGATAGAGGAAACCTGTTTGCGCCTTGATCTGTCTGATGGAGATGTGATAAGAAAGCTGCAAAGACTCAACTAAATGTATCTACTCAAGAATAAGAAAATAAAAAATGAGCGGTCAGCAATTGTCAAATAATAATAACTCTGTGAATAAAAACATGACATTGAGAGTGAGTGACATTGCAGTGTCTTTATTGTTTTCTTTACCTGAATTTGGAAACGGTGTGTTTGCACAGTCAAAGCCTAAAGGAAGAATAGCAATTTCTGCAGATTAGCATATGCCTTCATTGAATCCACGATGGTACCAGGGAAAGAACACGACTTTTTACAAAAATCAGACGAGCAGCATTCCCTGCTTTTATCTCACGCATTAGAAAAGCTGTTTGCTTTTGGTTTGCAAAGAAGGAGCTGACTTTGTGACTAACGCAAACTCCAGTTATAGTTCCATCAATCATTTTTTTCTGTTGCTGCTGCATGCTGATAAAGGTCACAGGACCGCTGGTATCTGTCTTTTTTCTTTCCTCTGGGTAGGAGAAGGGTAAATATCTGACAGAGTGAAACCTACGTTTAGAACAAAAAAACAGATCATAGATATAATAAAAATCAGATCAGCTTTGACATAAAAAGTCTTCCTTTGGTAATAACAGGAAAGAGGTGCTAGATTGTGCCACAAGATCTGTTTTAGTCCAAGTTAGTATGGTTGAGAATGTCCACACGTTTTGCAAAGACGACCAGATTTTTGTGACGTGATGTATGAGGGCGAACCCATCAACCTGCATTCTTGAATCCCTTTGAATGACGTTAAATGCAAATTAACATCCTTTGCAATGGGATACTTTTCAATTGTCCGCAAAAAATAGAAATACATCTGAATACATTCTACCAAAATTACATGTATTTCTGATTTGAAGACCAGAAATTGAAAGGAAAAAGAATGTCAACTCTAAATTTGGATAAATATAAAATGCTACATATTGTAAAAGGAAAAAAAAAAAAGCTGTTCTTCTGGTATCGCTTTTAAGGTTCTGAATGTCAAGTAGCCAGAGGTTGTTACCACATCGGCTTATCATAGATAAGCCGCATGACGAAGAGTCGGTCATTTTAGACATTGGATGGCAGAGAACTTCCTACAGCTAAACCAGGACAAAACAGAGGTTTTAGTAATCGGTTCTGAGGACAAGAGAGAGGTTGTTTTATCTAAACTAAAGAATTACAAAACTTCTCATTGTGTGAGAAACCTGGGTGTCATTTTTGACTCTGAGATGAATTTCATCCCTCAAATTAAAAATGTCACGAAAACAGGATTATATCATCTAAAAAATATATCCAGAGTCCGCCCATTTCTCTCTCTTGCCAGCACAGAGGTGCTAATGCATGCTTTTATTAACAGCAGATTAGATTATTGTAATGCCCTGCTCTCTGGTCTTCCCAGAACAAGAATAGCAAATCTTCAACTTCTGCAAAATTCAGCAGCACCCGTGTTGACGAGGACCAGGGGGTGGGAACACATTACACCGATTTTACAATCGCTGCATTGGCTCCCTGTGCAATTCAGTATTGATTTCAAAGTTCTTTTATTGGTTTATAAATGTTTTCATGGTCTCGGGCCTTCATATTTATCTGACATGATTTTAAAGTATGAGCCCTCGCGGACCCTGAGGTCGTCTGATACAGGCCTTTTGGTTTTACCAAAAGTGACAACTAAAATATACGGCGAGGCCTCATTCAGTTTTTACGGACCTCGCCTGTGGAACAGCCTCCCAGAGAGCCTCAGAGACTGTTCATGTTTTTAAAGGAAGGCTTAAGACCTACCTTTTTAATTTAGCTTTTAGTCGAATTTTAGGAATTTATTTGATATTTTAATTATTTATTTTCTGTTTTTACTAATTTTATATGTGTATGTATATACATTTATTTATTTATTTTATTTATTTATTTTTAATTTTTTAGTCACACTTACCATTTCATTTGTCTATTAAGGTTTATGTAATTATTTGTTTCTTGTTCATGTTTTAAATATGTTTTAATTTTAATTTTATTCCTTTTACATTTTATTTGTAACTCCAGTGTTTTCCTCTGAGGGATCCTCCACATCGGTTCCCAGTGAACGGGGTCGCTGCAATGGGATCTCCCGGGTCTGACTCTTTTGATCGGATCTGGGGGGTTCTGTGGTAGTGTTCTCCGTGAACTTGGGTGGGGGGTCACTGATGTGGACATGTCCCCAAAATATTGTTTCCCCACTTCAGGAGGAAGCCAGGTCTCTACATTCCATCATTTTATCACTTTTTTATCATGGTGTGCGTACGTGTGTCTGTGTGTTTGGGGGGGTTGTTGGCACTGTTTGTCTTGTCATTTTGTTTTTAAATTTTATTGTATTTTATGCACAGCAATTTGAGTGACATATGTTGTTGTAAAAGTGCTATATAAATAAAGGTTGATTTGATTTGATTTAATATAATTCAGCCAATTACAATCAAGAAATCATACACACAGTTCTTAGAAGGTTTTGGTGGGCGCATGTTATTGATTTTTTTCGACAGAAGCCAGTGGAAAGTTGAACATGCACTGCATTTGGCCCACATGCTGGACTTTGGACATGCCTGGTTTGGATCATATGTGGAATTATAATAGTACTTTTAGTGGGATACATTTTGTATCTATAAGATATGTTAGTGTCACAAAAATAGACATTTTTCTGCAAAAGCAAAAAAAAATTTTCCATACAAATGAATAAATATCTATAAATAGGGGTGCACGTTGGCAAAGTGGTTAGCGCTCTTGCCTCACAGCAAGAAGGCCCCCGGTTCAAGTCCCAGCTGGGGGACCTGAACTAAAACATCAATGGGGGACCTTTCTGTGTGGAGTTTGCATGTTCTCTTTGTGGATGCGTGGGTTCTCTCCGGGGTCTCCGGCTTCCTCCCACCATCTAAAAAACATGCTTTATAGGTTCATTAGTTAATCTAAATGGTCCTTAGGTGTGAGAGTGAATGGGTGTGTGATTGTGGCCCTGCAACAGTTAGGGGATGGGCTCTGGCAGGCCCGCAACCCCGAAAGGGATTAAACGGTAGAAGATGAATGAATGAATAAATACCCAAATGCTGAGCTTTTTTATCTGCACACTATGTATCCATTAACTATCTTATTTGCTAGGCTGGTGTGTACACCACACTCCAACCATCTCGTTGACAAACCAACCCCTCAAATCTCTGACCACATGAAAAGTCAGTGTATCCGTCTCTAACTTTTGAGACGCTCTCCAAGCCTGAGTTTCACCAGACTACAGAAGTATTAAAATTCAAGTTTAACAGCTTTTGAAAAGCTTCTTCTGCTTCACAATAAAAAAAAATTCAGAAGTCAGTTTTAAACAAAGTCAAACTTTCTCTTTTTCCTCTCCAAACCCTGCTTTAAAAGTGACAGATTGGGATGAAGATCTTTACAAGTGCCCTGATGGGATGCTCTCTCTGCGCAGAAGCCTCAAATGAGTGGCTCTGGTTCGAGAGTGAAGATGACAGCAGCAACACATACATTTTTATTTTTATCTCTGTTGGAGCACTAGAGTGTACTTGAATGCTTTATGCAGTTTTAACATCTGCTAGAAAACAGTTTTTCAGAGAAAAGTTGTGCTCCTGAAAAAACTAAAGTCAATAAATGCTTTAAATCAAAAATATAAATGCATTCTAAAAAAAGTGTATATGTTAAATTTAAAGATTGTTTTCATTGTTTTTTTCTTTGTTGGATCAACTTGAGCATACTGGGTGTCATAAAACTTAGCAACTTTTGAATTGCATCATGGGATTTCTCTCGTGAAAAAAAAATTGTGCTGAGATCATTAAGCTCTGACATTTTACATTTCCTCTAAGAACAAAGCCCTCAGGCTCGCATACAGTATACATTCCTCCACATTCATGCCTCTCTTTACTGCTCATTTGCATCAAGTGCAGATTTCTGTCTGTTCTGCCTCCAGCTTTTTACATACCGTTTTCTCAGTCCCAGTCAGCCGCAGTGAAGATCCTTTAAGCCCTGTAGTTGCGTGTCAGCTATCAAAATGCGCGTGAGCAGTGTGTTATTAATTATATCACATTAGCCGCCTTATCAGGCAGAAAGGCATTTGAGTAAAAGGAGTCACTAAACACATTTGGCCTCCAGTTTTGGTCCAGTGGGTATTCAGAGTTCTGCCCTCTTGCGCGAGTTGAGGTTCCAGAAGCCATGATGGGAATTTCCCCTTTGAAACAACTACGGGGACTTTTTTTTTCTATTGCTGGTAAAATGTGTGTGTAAACAAATGCAGCCATCGATGCATTATCAATCACTGAATCATCTGGAATGCATGAGTTTCAAAAATAAGCATTGCAATTGACATTTCTAGAGAAAAAATGTTTACAGAGAACTGACTCATTTTGAGATACATCAAACATAAAGGACAGCATATAAAAGCCAAAGGGAGCCTCATAGGCAACATGGGGGGGGGGGGGGGGAGTATTATGTATAAAAACTAAAAGTAAAAGGGCAACAGAAAAAGGATCAAGCAGAATATAACTACTGACAGACACATCGGGAGCCAGAAAATAAAGGAATCTGTGCACCAAACAAAGGGAGCACAGCAGACCAAAAACAGAGAACTGTCAAAAACTGTCCAGCTGAAGAAACAGCCAGTAACACGTGTGCACACAAAATAACAAAACTTATTAAAACGAGGCCAAAAACCACCGGAAAACCTGAAGGTTTTAAATAAAACACATAAACAATACAAAGAAGATCTGAAGTATTTGGAGAGCATAATAAACAAAAATGAAAGAAAAAGTTTGCTTTATTATTATTCTCTCGGCTCCATTTTGGGTTTCACCTAAAATAAATATTTTCGCTCATCTTTAGCTACAGTCTAGCTTGTATGAGCTAAATCTTGTTGGGACAGTATGAATACATGACCCTACAAGGCTGAATTTAAAACATGAATTTGATGCTGTTTATCAACATTTTATTTCACTTACAGTTTTAGTTTATCTGTTCTTTTCTTCAGATGCCGTCAAATCTTCATAACATGCAAATTACACGCAAGCACAGACTGATCTACCTGAGTGAAATTTCTGCACACTGACAGAATCTGATTGTTCATAGATTATTAAATGACATTATCCCATCCGCAATCAGAACACATCAAAGAGTGAATGTAATGCACAAGGCTAATATGTAATATAAATTTTATTCACCAGAAAACACTTCCATCACACTTTTCTTTTCCCATGAAGAGAAATAAAAAGTTTGTCGTCATTTTTGTCAAGTTTTAGGCTTTTTCTTTGTTTTTTTTCAATGCTAAGTGCAGCAAATTTGAATGCAAACAAGTTTAGACCATGTCTAAACACGTGAAACACGACTTTTCTCTGCTCAAATGGATGAGGTGTCCTTCCTGAGAACACATACATGTATGTAGTGCAAGTTCATGTGTGTGTGTATGAGCAGTAGCTCCAAGCATGCATGTGGTTAGTCTGTTGGCCCATCATGCATACCATTTGATCCAGTTTTCAAAGCCATGCAGTCGGTAATGTACAGATGTGTACAACCCAAGGCGACAATCTGTCTCTCTGCATCCTTTGCTTCAGAGCAGCTCTGTTTTCTGTGCACAGACGGAAAACCAAACAGGTCATCTACAATTAATTCTCCCTCTGTCCTCAGAGACGTGGCCAACATTTGGCCACACCGACTGAAAAGGGGTTTGCCTCAGCTTGTAATCCCTCTTCTATTAAAACCATATTTCAAACTGCAGTTTAATCTTTTAGTGGATTCGTTTTTCTATCTTGGATGACTTGGTTGCTTGTTTTTTCACTCCCAATGCAATACCTCCAACTATTAAGGAGGGCAAGGCAGAAATAAATACAGGGTACATTTTTTTTAAATATATTTTATTTCATTTAGGGACTCAAACCTTTTCTCATGCTACACTCAAAATATGCTATCTAAGAAATGTACTTTGTGACATTTTCAGTTAGTGGTACATGATTCAAATATTTAATTAGCTGGCTACACATTGGAGCAATCAGGCATCCATATATTATCAGGATGCACTGCTGAGGCTAAAATTTAGAGTTTGGAAAATCTGGAGGTGGTGTGATCAGACGATTAAAAAATATATATTTATTGCAGCCAGATTACTTTTAATTTCCGACTAAAGGGCCTAAAATTTAGGAAACAAAATAAAAAGGTTGAATAAATAACAATTTTCACAATGAGAACATTCGGAAAACAATGTTTAATACTTGATTACTTCCTGCAACTCTTCAAAGTGTGCACTAAGGGTTCCCCCAAACTTCTTACTTCATTTTTGGAAGTGTGCCTATCGTGTTAAAGCTACAAAACTATTTAAATGTGAAAAATGTCCAAGAATGCAAATTTTCAGCTGCTATTTGTTTATTGATATTTTTGGAAACAATATGCAGTTGAACAAACATAAACACAATCCTAAACATTATTGGAAGGAATCTTGTTCAAACAGAAAGGAAAGGTCTTATTTTTTTTGATTTAGGGACCGAATATACTGCTGTTTATACAGCTTCTATCTGCACAAATAACTCACGAGATGAACTTTTATCTGGAAGAAACTTGGGGAGAAACTGTAACTGAACTTCTGGTGTGAAACTGATGTGCAAATTCAGCAAAAAGTGACCCAATTGTGGCCTTTCAAACCAACCAGCTGTATTTTAAGGGCCAAGAGTGATTCGTTAAAAATCTAAATGGATAGTGTTTCCACTGTTTTTCTGCTGACAGTCACACACTGCAACAGCTCTCTAATGTTGAGCGAGGGAATATGCTTCGATCCTGCTGCTATGCTAAAAACAGGAAGAAGAAACTCTCCTTTGTTTGTGTTTGAGCTTTTTTCTTTTCATTCACAGAGAAATAACTCTTAGCACTTTGTGTTTTCACACTGAGCTCATGATTAAAAGCCTAAATTTGCAAGCACCGCAATTCATGAGCTCTCCTTCGTTAGTAGACAGGCATGCATGTTTGTGAATGAACTGACGAGATTTTTCTAGCAGATGTTTACTGCAGTTTTTGCTGATTAGTCTCTGCTGAGAGACAGACAAAACACTTTGGAGGTTGTCAATTAATCTTTCTTCCTTTCCTCCAACACAGACTTCTTGATGGAGCGCAGTCACAGCCTCTTCAACATTAATTTCCCATAATAGGAATTTAGATCTTTCCTTCATGAACGTGGGTTTCCAGGCACTTCTGAGAAATCTCAGAGGTTGTCACCTGCTCCTCTCCTAGTCAGGAAAAAGCTGTAATTAAAACCTCATTTTGTGATTATTTTTTTCTCAAGCGTAATGAAGCAGGTTAAGCTCTGGATGGGTCAAACTTCAGGAAAAATGAGTTAAATGTTGACTTTTTCATTCAGACAGAGAGTTCTAATTGAGATGCAGAGCAGGGGCTTATTCCTTAATGTCACTCCCATCACTCACAGCTTATTTCTGAATCTTAGCATGCAAGCACACTAATCTGTAACTGTGAGCATGACAGTGTTTTGCACCAAGAAGCAAAACTGTGTTGCCATTGTGTGCATTTTAAGAGGATTTAGCTCAACCCATCACCCTGTGGATTAACCGATCTTCTCCTTTTTTTTTTACATACCTTGACTTCTCCTCCCCATGTTCTGTCATTCCTTTATTAGTCATCTCTGAGATGCATCAAAATGCACGCATTAGCCCTGAGCGATAGATTGATGGAGCATTTGCACTGGCAGGTAAATGGGCATTTTTTAATATATCCACGAACTGTCATCAGGTCTTTAATTCTTTCTCATTTCTGTCCTTCTTTCCTGACATTCATGCTCTCATTATGATGTGCTCGGGTTAAAAGGTGAGCTTTCGGCCCTCCCGTCCCGCTTCGTCTGCCGCTGCTGTTGGACTACCTATTGATCTGGCTTTCTGAGTGGCTTTCAGCCCACCCATGAGTGGGGAGCATCACATCAGAGTGACAGATATGGCTAGTGTCTCAAAACTGATGGGCTGTCTGAGTGCAGCAGCCCCAGAAATCTGCAGGGAGTGAAGCGCGTGCCACAGTCATGCCAGCTCAGACAGATGACTGGTCATGAAAGCACCAAAAATATCCAGTCATAAAAAAATTCATTATTTCTGCCTTTAATGTTGTTGTAAAACAAAAGTCTCCACAGCAGTCGCACAATAACTGCAGAGGAGGAACTAACCACTGCTCAACATCCTAAACTGACTAGGTTGTAATTTCAGAAACATCTGTGGGGCTTATCACCACATTAGGATCACACATTGGAATCCACCATATATTTTTTTAATTAATGATTTTGTTGATTTTACTTAATGTCAGATATCAGTTAAAGAACAACTTTTTTTTCAACCAATACTTTTAAAGCGATGCTTTTATTCTGAAATGAAGTACCTGTCAGACTGCTTTAAATTGAAACTCACTGTGAGATAAGTGCACACAGCTGTTAATGTATTTCACAAACTAGGTGAGCGTGACTCTCCTGCTGCATGATGATGGACCATATATTTTTAATTACCTCTTTCACATAAACAAGCACGGCAACACATTCTAAATTACTTCTAAATGTTCTAAATGATTCAATGGATCTGTCCGCCTGTTCTTTTTAGCGAGACGGAATTATAAATGACCTCTGTAAAAAGATCTGTTTCTAAATTAGCTCAAGTGTAAAAGTTGACAGCAGATTATAAATGTCTTTTTACATACAGGCATTTTGCTAATAATCTGTTTCTGAGGCGAATGACTTCCACCTCTGCACAACTACAATGTCTCAAGAGTTTTGGGTGCATAGGGTAAGATAATCACATTAGCCGGAGGCTTATGTATGCCCCTGACATGAAAAGTTATCAACAACAGAGACAGCCAGCATTGGAAACCATCAAATCAGCGGTTAATGTTTTCCCTGGATCATTTTTAAAAACAGAAATCCTCTAAGTTCTGCCCAAACAATAGAGTTGGAGGAAACATTATTTCACATTCACCCAAAGGGATCTTAATTCCAAACTTACTAGTTGTCATGTTTTCTGGTTGCTCTAACACATCTACAAAACATCTCATCATACATTCCTCACACCTTTAATGAGCTAGGCTTTTTGCTTTGTTTACAAAATGAACTTCAGCGTTATCACAGATTGCTTTCAAAAAAAAGGAGAAAAAAACAGCAGCAAATCCTGTAACTCTTTGCAAAATAAAAAAGGTCAATTGAGCGTTTGTGAAAAACACATTTAAATGTCTTTTTCTGTCGGGTACATTTATTTTTAATGAGCCTCATGGTTTACACAGTTGTCATCAAACTCTTTTGCGGCAGAAAATACACCTAGTGTAAAGTTGCCTTTCATAAAGACCATTGACTGTATATGAGATCTGGACTGAGTGACCCCTCCTTCGTTCCAAACAGGAAGTACCCACTGACTCCATCCAAGAAGCCAAAACTGAAGCTGATTTAAATAGGCCAGAAAAGTAAGTCCCTTTTTTAACCTCAGAGTTGGGTTAAAAACAACACAACTTGGGTTACTTTTAACCCAAGAGTTTTCAGAGTGAGAGTGGTTGCCATAGAAACATTGACTGTCACTGCTTACTGACATGTTCTGGTTCCAACATGAGGCATCCATATTGTGGGAAAATGCAACCAAATTGACTTCATTTCATTGAAACCAAGTCATTTTCTATGGGTGATATCACACTCACTAGGTCCTGTTCTCTGACACAGTCATTGATGAAGAGCTCAGAATTTGATCCACTCTGCATTTATTGCAATAAAAATGTATTTTGTTTGAATTGGTTTAGTGAACAAATTGTCGAATATTCTTTGGAATACCTAGCTTAAAATTATTTAACCATTAGCAATGTTAGAATGAGATAACAGAAAAAACTGACCTCCAGGGCTTTATTGCTGAATAAAAAACAAACAAAAATTTGTGTACTTATAAAGTAACTGTATTCCATTAAGAGAACAAAGAAAAAACTTCATCTGTTAAGCAAACAGGAATATTTGAATTTTATTTGAAAAAATCACATTGCTTAAATTCAATATATAGTATGAAAGCGGTTGACCAGACACTGAAGTGATTGTATAACGACAAAAAGTGCAAAAATATTAATGGTAGTTGATCAAATAGATTGTGTTAGATGTAGAAAAGTATTTTCCAGTTATTTGTACTGTCTTTTTCTTTCTTTATATGTCACAGGCAAATCTCACAGAAGTAGTTCTTTCAAACACTGGATATTTTGGGGTTTGTAAGTTTTTAACTTTACTTTATAATATCAAAAGTAAGTAAAACACATTTTTGGGTGAGGAAAACTGTTCTGTTATTTAAAAAAAAAGACAAATAAAAAACCTATTTTAATGAATAAGTTTAGTTTTAGTTCAATTCCTCCGGTTAAAATCATAACTTATAGACTTTAACAATACAACTGATTTTTTTTTAGGATGTAGCACTCTTAGTTTTATATATTGTCACACTCATTCTTGCATTTCTTAGTGTATTCAAGCTAATTTATTTTCAAAATGAATGTTTCGCCTATACTTGTTTCCTGGACACGGTGGCCAGCTATATGCAGAGGATTATTAATAGAGCCGAAGCAGCTGCTTTATAGCATGCTCGCACTGCTAATGAGGCCTGGAGTGTGTCTGTGCTTGGTTGTGTGGTCTTGTAACAGACAACACATTCAGATTTCCCAGTCCATCTCCTGAAGGTGCTTTTGCTACGCACGATGGGTGAAGCCAGAGCAAAGCTCTTAGGAGACGGTAAAGGGCGCTCCTCGTCATCCTGAAATGAGACAACGCTGGAAGCTTGCGTGAAAGAAACTTGAGAATTCCTGGGTGGTGATGGGGTGCTCGTCTGGGGCTGTGGGCGTCCTTCTCCGGTGGGGCCCTGCGTTGGGCTCTCTCGGCGCGGCGGGGGGCTGCTCTCCTGGTTGGGCTGGGGCGGCACTCTATTTCCCTCTGCGCCTCCCTGCTCTCTGGCTCTGGGGGCCTCGCGGCGGTCCTGCTGGCCCTGGCCTGGGTGGCGGGCTTGGTCGCCCGGGGGGCGGTTGTAACCTGCCTGCTCCCGTGTGGCGTTGGGGGGATTCCGGCTGCCGCTGCTGCTGCGGCGGGGGTCTTGGGGTGGGGATGGCTGGGCACTCTGCCTCCTTCTTTTCACATTCCACCATCCATTTTAGAAGAAGATAAACACTCACCTGAGCACAGGTGTTAGCTCACCTTTGCACTAACAGTTTGCATGATTGAATGACTGAAATATTTCACACTAGTTGGTTTTAAGGCGTAAGTATGAGTGTGAACACTATCTGTTTTGTGTACATGTCGACATGTGGACATTTTTGCAGCTAGCAGGTGTGTTTATAACATTTGAGTGTGTGTGTGGACAGGCCCTGCCCTTTTTGTACTACATTTGAACCTTACCGTAATGATAAACAACCAGTAAACTTGTTGCTCTATGCTGCTTCATAGTCTTATCCCCTACTCCCCTCCTATTATCACCCTCCTACCCCCCCCCCTCTCTCTCTAACGTCCCTCTCTCTTCTTCCCTTCTTTCCTTTTCCGTCCGGTCCAACACCCAAGATTTTCAAACATGGTTGAAATTAATAAAGTTTGGCCTCAATAACAAAAGGGGTTTATTCAGACATACCTCTGGTTTGTATGAAGATTAATAACCCCTATTGTTAAAGTAAAATATGTCCAACTCAAGAGGCCCTCAGCTCTCAGCTGCCTGCCCAGCTGTTGGACAGGACAAGTTAGAAAAAAAAATAAAAATAAAAAAAGAAACTTGAGAATTGAGACTTGAGAACAAAAAGGAAGACATTGGTAGTAGGGGCATGCTGTAGTAGGGGCATGCTGTAGTATGCTGTAGTATCGCGAGACCCAGCGAGACGAGTGTGGTGAGTCGACTTGGCGGCGCGTAAGCATTTGAACAAACATTTTCGATCTTGTTTCATTTTTCCGCCATATTAAAATATTTCCTGCTAACTAACATAACCTGTTAAGAGTATTAAGCTTCTGTCAGCCTGGAGGACCTGGAGAATTTCATTGACGAGTGTTTTAATACCTGCAACATGGTGAAGCCCAGAACCACCACCACCACCCCCTCCGCCAAGCGTGAACGGCCTGAGGACTCTCCCGGGGCTGTGTCCTCTCCAGGCAGCGGAATGAGCGATATCCTGGATTCGATTGATAAAAAGCTCTCCAGCTTTGATTGCCGCCTCAATCTGCTGGAGATCCTCCATAGAGAATTTCAAGGTCTGCGGGAGTCTCTGGAATTCAGCCAGCAGCAGGTGCGGGAGCTCGCAGCGGAGAACCAGGCCCTCAGAGAGACCGTGAAGACCCTGAGCAATGACACCGCCCGTCTCTCAGAGGAGAACCGATCCATCAAGGAAACCCTCCTGGATCTTCAGTCGAGGTGCATGAGGGACAATCTAGTGGTCGCGGGGGTTCCAGAGGAGGCAGGAGAAGACCCTGAGGCCACCGTTAGATCCTTTTTAGAGGTCCACCTGAAGCTCCCCAGGGAGGAGGTGCAGAAGATCTCCTTCCACAGGGTTCACCGCCTCGGAGGAAGAAGGTCCGACCACCAGCGCCCGCGTCCTATTGTGGCTAAATTTGAACATTTCAAACAGAAGGAGTTGGTGAAGGGCCGCGGACGGGAACTGAAAGGCACGCATTACAGCGTTAATGACCAGTTCCCGGCAGAAATCCTCCGCAGAAGGAAGATCCTGTTCCCGCTGAGGAGGAAGCATCTTGCTGCTGGTTCGAGTGCGATTGTGGCCGTTGACAAACTTTACGTGGACGGCCGGCTGTTCCGGGACCCGGAGATCACCCCCTGGCTGTGCTGAAGGCTTTCAGATCCGCGCTGAGAACATCTGCGCTGCCCAGAAGAAACCCGTTAAAATTACTTCAATGAATGGAAAACAGGATCATCAATAATCCACACCTCGATCGCAGGAAAACAGTCTTTTTTTTTTCTTCGTCACCTCAGTCCCACTGATGTTTCTATTGTTGTTTTGTTGTTGTTTTCGTTTCCCCTGCTATCTTTTTTTTTCTTTCCTTTACTCTCCTCCCCCCCTCTCCCCCCTCATCATATGTAAATCACCTGGAAGCAACTCATCCTCGGTAAGTATTTATTTATGCACGGAACGGGCGCGCGCACACACAAGCGCACACAGGGGCGTGCACATGCGATCCCGCACACACACGCCGACATACTGCAATCACCTCACACAGGCTCTCATAGGACGCACGCGACACGCAGCTCACATAGCCAGAAAACGTTCACGCGCACAGCGCTTCTCAATGCGGGCACGCGCACACGGACTGGTACACAAGCACTACTTAGCTTTACACCTTTTCAGTCAGAGCAGTTATGAACAGTCTTAACATCGTTAGCTGGAATGTGCGTGGACTTGGCTCTGAGCCAAAGAGACTGAAAGTGTTAAATCACTGGATGGTCTAAAAGCAGATATAGCTCTACTGCAGGAGACCCATTTATCAAATTCTTTGAATCACCTTATGTGCTGCTTACAATTTCCAGTTATATACTCTGCCAGTTACAACTCCAAACAACGAGGAGTTGCTGTTTTAATTAATAAAAATCTTAATTTTACTCATAAGGATACAGTTACTGACCCAGAAGGCAGATTTGTAATCATTAATATATCCATTCAGAATAAGGACTTTTGTATAGTGAGTGTATATGGCCCTAATGTTGACGACTCTTCCTTCTTTCACAGATTCTTCACCTCACTCTCAGCTCACTCTGACTCCACAATCATTATAGGAGGAGATGTCAACCTTGTTTTGGACCCTGAACTTGACAGACTCAGCACAGCAGCAAATCAGCGTACTTGGCGATCTGCAAGTATTCTAAAGCAGTACATGAATGATTTGGGTCTCTGCGACGCGTGGCGCTCATGTCACCCAAACACTAAAGGGTTCACCTTTTTTTCTCCAGTTCACTATTCACACTCCCGTTTAGACTATTTATTAATCAGTAACTCTCTTTTAAAAAATATTCAAAGCTCCAATATCCATCCAATTATTATCAGTGATCATGCACCAGTCTCTGTAAACATTTCTAGGGAAAAATCCACACCCTCTGGTACAACCTGGAGGTTTAATACGTCTCTGTTAAAGGACCAGGAATTTCTTGAATTCTTTAAAAAAGAGTGGGCAACCTTCTTAGACTTCAACAATACTCCAGACATCCCACCGTGCGTTCTTTGGGAAACAGCAAAGGCAGTCGTGAGAGGGAAAATCATTTCTTATTCAACGCACAAAAAACGCAAAGAGAAAGCAGATTTATTAGAATTAGAAAATAAAATCAAAACCCTGGAGACTGCTTATGCTGCTTCTGCACAGGAACGCATTCTGGGAGATCTGAAAAATTTAAAGCTGCAGTTAAATGACATCATTAATAAACGAACACAATTTCAAATACAAAGGCTACGACTTGAAAGATTTGAAAACTCTAATAAATCTGGCAAATTTCTGGCTAATCAGCTTAAAATTAATAGAGAAAAATCATCAATCACCTCTATTACCGACCAAACAGGAAATGTCACCCATGACCCGGTCAAAATTAATAACGCATTTGAAAACTTTTATAAAAACCTGTATACACCGCAGATCAATCCGTCAGAGCAAAGTATTGACTCATTTCTTAATAATGTAAACCTACCCAGGCTAAATGAGGATCAAATCACAAACTTAGATTCTCCGCTCTCGCTGTCTGAACTTCATGAAGCTCTGTTACTTATGCCCAATGGTAAAGCACCAGGGCCTGACGGCTTTCCTGCTGAGTTTTATAAAGAATTCTGGGAACAACTGGCACCAACATTTTATAAAACTGTCACATCTATTAATGAGAGCCAATCAATGCCACCTAACATGAACTCAGCCAACATAATTCTTCTTCTAAAACCAGACAAAGATCCCACTAGTCCTTCAAGCTATCGCCCTATTTCCCTAATCAATGCAGATGTAAAAATCATCTGCAAAGCACTAGCACAGAGAATAGAAAAAATCACTCCTCACATAATTCACTTCGACCAGACTGGATTCATCAAAGGCAGACACTCGGATGATAACGTCCGTAGACTAGTTAATATAATAGACTTTGCCACCATTGAAAAACCAGGAAATGACGGTACTATCGCTGGATGCTGAAAAAGCCTTTGACAGAGTTAATTGGAAGTTCCTTATTGCCGCCCTCCATAAGTTTGGTTTTGGAGAAGCATTCATCAATTGGATCAAAATATTATATCACAACCCCAATGCATCAGTTAGAACTAATAAACAGACTTCAAACAGGTTTTTTCTTGGAAGAGGAACCAGACAGGGCTGCCCACTCTCTCCTTCTCTTTTTGCTATATTCATTGAGCCTTTAGCTGCAGCAATAAGACAGAATGAGAGCATTATAGGAATAAAAACCAAACACAGCCATCATAAAATTACTCTTTATGCGGATGACATATTACTGTTTTTAAGGAATTTACATTCTGTAAATGAAACAGCAATGATCATAAATGAATTCTCCTCCATATCAGACTATTCCATTAATTGGAATAAGTCTGTTTTATTACCACTCAACAGGAATATGGAACAAAGACTCACAATTCCAGTTAAAACAGGAAATATCAAATATCTGGGTATCTACTTTTCCCCCAAACTATCAGAACTGGTGCAGCTAAACCACACCCCATTACTGAAAAGCATACAGGACGATCTAACACGCTGGACCAACCTGCCTCTGTCCCTTATGGGCAAGGTAGCCACGGTTAAAATGAAAATCTTACCCAAGGTTAATTATTAACCAGGGGCGGCCGTGGTGCAGCGGTAGGGCGGTCGTCCCATGATCGTAAGGTTGCAGGTTCGATTCCCGCCTTGCACGCCCATGAGTCGAAGTGTCCTTGGGCAAGACACTGAACCCCACCTTGCCTCTGGTGGTAGGCGGGCGCCTGTGTTTGGCAGCGGAGCGACCACCAGTGTGTGACTGTGTGTGTGAATGTGTGTTTGACTGGGTGAATGGGTCTGTGACTGTAAAGCGCTTTGTCCTTGTAGGAAGAAAGGCGCTATATAAGTATACGCCATTTACCATTTACCATCTCTTCTCAATGATTCCCACACAACCGCCATTAAAATGGTTCAAAACATTAGACTCATCCATATCAAGCTTTCTATGGAACAACAAACCTGCAAGAATTAGTCTAAAAACTTTAAAATCTGCAAAAAGCTGTGGAGGATTAGAATTACCTAACTTCCACAAATACTTTCTTGCAAATAGATTACAATATATCTTAAAATGGTTAAAAAATAATCCAGAAACCAACTCATGGTTAGACTTGGAACAGGCGTTATGTGGAAAGATCAACCTGTCACAGCTACCATTTATTAGCCAAACAGTTAAAAAACAGGATTGTTTCAAAAGCATTAATATAAATGCCACTTTAACAGCCTGGTGGGAATTTTTCAAAATATCAAAATCATCAATTCAACCGTGCAAAATGACACCCATCTGGAACAACCCGGACATCCTTATTAACAAAAAAATGATTCACTTCCCAACTTGGCAAGCAGGGGGCATAAAACAACTAGAGCACGTAATTATTGATAGAAGATTCATAACTCCCCAGGAACTTCAAGACAAACATGGAATAAATAACTTCTTGGAATATCAGCAACTTAAATCAAGTATCACTAAAAAGTATAAAATTAAAGACGACGATTTAAAGCTACCAGATGTAGTTACCACTCTGATTAATTTTTCAATGAATAGAACTCTCTCCAAAATATACAAACTTTTATGTAATTTAGATAACAATATTGCCCTTCCAACAAAAAAATGGGATGCAGAGCATCAGCACAGATGAAAGCTTCTGGTCAGAACTCTGTCTAAACACCTTTAAACTGACAAAAAGTCCAAATCTGCAGCTAATCCATCTCAAAACTCTTCACAGAATTTACTACACTGGACAGAGGATGTTCAAGATGGGTCTCAGTAACTCAGACATTTGCGAGCACTGTGATAATAATCTACCCGACAGCTACATGCACGCACTGTGGTTCTGCACTCCTGTCCAGGCTCTCTGGCAGCAGGTATGTGCCGATTTATCAGTCTGGCTTAAGGTTTCAATCACTGCCTCACCGTCACTTTGTGTGCTTGGTGACATGAGTGCCATCGATATAGAAGAAGGATTAGCATCTATCATTTTCATAACTCTTTGTATTGCCAAAAAAACTATTTTAATAAATTGGAAAAACAAGAAAAATATAAACATAAGTCAACACAGAAATCTGCTGTTTGATCATATCAGCTTGGAAAAAATGTCAGCCCAAAGCTCAAGTAACTTTGAAAGAATTCAGTCTCTCTGGTCTCCTGTGGTTGACTCCATGACTTAGGGGGTGGAGGGCTTGGTCGTCGCTGCTCCTTGCCCTTCTGCCGTGGTTTGGGGTGGGGGTCGGGGCTTCCGGTGCCTGGCGGGGGCGGTGGGGGGCTCCGTTGGTCGGGGGGTCGGGTCCGGTGCCTGGGTGGGGCGGGCTGGGGGGCTGCGTGATCCTCTGGGCTTGGGTGTGGGGGTGCGTGGTGGGGGGGTGGGGTGGTGGTCTGGCTTGGCTTGGGGGGGTGGTCCCTTTGCCTGTGCTGGGGGGGGTTGGCGGGGGGCCCTGCTCGGGTGGGGGGGGGCCCAGCGGCGTCGGATGGGCTGCCCATCTGCACCTGGGGCTGGGATCGGCCCTTCCCTGGCTCTGGGACGGGACGGGACAACCCTCTCGGGGCCCCCGGTCGCTCTGGGTGTCACCCGCTTCGGCTGCGGGGTCTGGGGTGGGGTGGGGTGGGGGGCTTGTCGGCCCTGTCCTGTGGGGGGGCGTTCTGGGGGGGAGGGGGGGCCCATTATTAGTACGGGTCGGGGGGGCTAACGGGTCGGGGTCTCCGCTGAGGCAATCAGTGGTTGCCTCGGCCGGTTGGCCTCCTCGGTCCCGTCGAGGCCTGACCAGAGCTCTTCTAGGGCCGGCGTCTGGGGGTGGGGGCCTGGGCTTGCTCCGGGGGGGGCGACGCTTTCTGGCTCCTCTCTCTCTGTGTGGGGTGGGTGGTGCCGAGCCTGGGGTGTCGGCGCCTCCGGGGGTGGGGCCCCTGGGCTGGGTGGCCCTGGCCCCTTTGCTGGGGGTGGGCTGGGGGACGGCTGTTTGACCACCGGGGGACAGTCTACCAGCTGTCCCCAACTTACCCCCTTCCTTATATAACCTCATATTAGGGTGAGGGGGTGGGGGGTCTAGCCTGCGATGAGCCTTGGGGGGGGCTACTTGGGAGTGGCCCCCCTCCTATGGTTGCCGTATGGAGTGGGCCCCCCCTCTTTCGGTTTTATTTGCACCTTAGACATGTAGGGTCCTTGGTAGGGGGGGTGCTTGGACATCACTGCAAGCAAGCAGCAGATGTCCTCCTGGCACCCTACCCGCCAATTTTAACCGCACCTTAGACATACTGGCTGAATCTAGCCACAGGGGTTGCAAGCCAGTAACTTCTGTGCCGGTCCCAAGCCCGGATAAATAGAGAGGGTTGCGTCAGGAAGGGCATCCGGCGTAAAAAATTGCCAAAATAACCATGCGAATCATCCACAACACTTTAGACATACCGGATCGGTCGAGGCCCGGGTTAACAACGACCGCCACCGATGCTGTTAACCTACAGGGTGTCGGTGGAAATTTGACTACTGTTGGTGGAAGAAAGAGGGGAGGCAGAAGGGTCCGTGGCCAGAGAGAGAAGGGAAAAGGCAGGAACATAGGTTTGAGAATAGGGACTCTTAACGTTGGCACAATGACAGGGAAAGGCAGAGAGCTGGCAGACATGATGGAGAGAAGGAAGGTAGATGTACTGTGTGTGCAGGACACAAGGTGGAAGGGCAGCAAGGCACGTAGTATTGGAGGAGGATACAAACTGTTCTATCATGGTGTTGATAGGAAGAGAAACGGGGTAGGAGTGATTCTGAAGGGGGAGTTTGTAAACAGTGTTCTAGAGGTGAAAAGAGTCTCAGACAGGATGATGAGCCTAAAGTTAGAAATTGAAGGGGTGATGGTGAATGTAGTCAGTGGGTATGCGCCACAGGT